>NC_090375.1:150515526-150839115 GCF_036365525.1 Heterodontus francisci | reverse complement strand
AGTGACAGTGTTGTTGCTCTATCTCGAACCTGCACTCCCTTACTCAGTAAACATGATGAGGTATGATCTGAATGCAATTCCTTCCATTGCCCAGAACATGTGATAACATTCTCACAAGATGATTAATAACTTAAGCAGGCTCAATCAAGAAAGAATCTGCCATTAGTTACCATGACATTCCATCCATATCATACATTATAGCTCCAATTTTAACCTAACACACATTGAAGTCAGTGGAGTGTAAAATTGGGCAGAATGTGAATTGGGCATCCGAGCCAACACATCCCTTTCTTACAGTGCATTAGGTGAAAATCAGGGCATACATTATTGAACTTTAATATAAATGTGAAATGTAATGTGCTGTGCAAGCTATTAAAATGGTGTTAAGGAACACAGTATTTTTAGAGTCAATGAAAGCATTTGATCAAATCTGTATTTATTTGATTGCTAGTGAAATTTACTGATCCCTTATTTTAATTAACCCTGCCCTGCAATTAATCGCTACTAACTGAAAGTAACTGTTACTCTCTTTCTTACTTTCACTAACTTGCTGACCTTACTGTCTGGTGCTGTCTCATTTCTTGTTCTGTCTTCCTAAGGACAGTGGGTAATAAGGTGAGGAAATTTTACTGCCTGTATCTTTCTCTGATTATTTGAACTTTTTGACATTATCTTGTTACTCAAATTAGACTGTTATTGAGCAGTTGAATTGTTCCATTGATTTTTAAAAATTCATTTCTGGAATGTGGGGGTCCAAGCAAGGCTGGCATTTGTTGCCCTGAGAAAGTGGTGGGGCTTCTTGAACACTGAGAGGGCAATTAAGAGTCAACCACTTTGAGGTGGGATTGGAGTCAGATATAGGCCAGACAGGGTAATGAAGAATTATTTCCACTAGCTGTTCTACACCTTACAATTCCAATGTCCACCTCCTATGTTGAAAAATCTCCACCACAAGTGCCCCTCCTTCATCTCTTCGTGGCCCTATCACGACTGAGCCTGTTCTCTTCTCTTCTCTCATTACCGATATGCCATAGGAAAGGAAAATTGGGACAAATGTAAAAAATGGTGAGTTTTAAAAAAAATCACTGAACACTTCAAGGCAGATGATTGAAAACAGAATGCCTGGACATATGTGAAGAATATTGTAATTTTATTTTGCTAATTCTCTCTCATACTCCTTCTTCACCTTTCGAATCTCTCATTTTGCAACTTCCTCATTCTTTATATTTGCCCTGACTTATTTTTTTTTAAATCATCTGCCCTAAGTGCCAAGTTTTTTAAATTTCAAATTTGCTTTAATCTCCATAGAACTCCAGCTGTCAATACACTCACTTTATCCTAACTGAAATATACTTAAACTTGTAGCCTTTCCATCTTCTATTTAAATCTTCCAGTTGGTGCTCTACATCACAATTTGCCAATTTTCCATCCGTTTAATCTGGACAAGGTGCCTTTTTATCTTGCTATATTTTGCTTTTCTTTTCCATTCTTAGACTGAAGCTAAATACATTGTGGTCGCTATTTCCCATATAATTCCCTATGTTTTGTTCACTCAGATACTCTGCTTGACTATCAAGAACCAAGTCAAACAGTGCAATCTGCCCATGTGTAATAGTTTGGTGCCATTTTGTTATAATGGATTTGTATGCATGCATAACTTTCAAAGTATTTTGGCTAGTTACTCAAATTATGCTACATTCTTGCCTTACATCAGGTTGTGCAAAACTTACCAACTTCATTTAGAAAAGGTCAGACCATTATTATTCATAGGCGAGCATAAATTTTAAAAGTCAATTTCATATGAACACTATAATCTGTTTAACTTTGTGTTACCTTTACTAAACCATTGGACCCCTTAATACATACAAAGCCAAAGCAACTCAGCTGTTCCTTTCTCCTTCCCACAGACATCTCAGCCAAGCCCTGGTGGTCAGTCTTCATGCAGCAGTGAACCGTCCCCCTTCAGCAACCACTCCAACAGTGGGATCGAGCTTAATCTGAATAGCGGAGGCAGTGTGGGAGATCTCAGTGCCATTGATGAGGCACCAATCATGGACTCTACAGTTTCCACAGCAACTACAGCATTAGGCCTGCAGGCCAGAAGGAATTTGACAGGGACCAGGTGGATGGAGCAGCTAAAGGTGGAGAGGTTGAAACAAGTCAATGGACTTCTTCCCAGAGTCAACACTGTGCCAGCTACCAAAAACACAACTTTGCCTCCTCTTCTAGGAAGTGGTAAGGAAGATGCTACAGCTTTGTACTGATACATTGAATTATTCCTTAAAAGCGCAGAGATGAGAGCGGTATCAGGCCTACAGACTATTACAAAATATTAGTTTAGTGTTAAAATGGCTAGAGGCAGTGGAGGAAAAGATACTGAACCAGTCAATTCTTAAAACAACTGGCTGATTGGCTGGAATGACCAGTGCTCCTTGATTAATACTGGAAATAATTACAGATTTGGTTGATTTCCATATCTCACTTTTTAAAAAGCTAGGAGTAGCAATAATAAAGGGATGCTAGAACTGAACATTGCACCCTGTGTGCAGAAATACATCAGTGTTAAAATTCTGTAGACTGAAGACAAATTAATGGGCCATTGTATTTTTAGTTTACTTTCAGAATAATTGCTGTTGTAGCTTCAAGGAAAAAAGGAGCCCTGCGTTCAATTCCAACCCAGAATGGCAATGTGAATGTCTTCTAACTTTGCTGCCCATAAGAGTGCTACATGAAGTTTTCTGAAGGTGATGGGGCCCGTTGCACAAGCTATCCCCCCCCAATTAGCAATCTGACACGTTGGCCAACAGGAAGGCTGGTGTATGAATTAGAAAAACGTGACACTTGTGTTAATTGAGCACTGTTTTGAAATTGGGACTGAGGTGCAATAAAGGGGCAGAGCAGGGGTATCCTTACGGTGCACTTGATGGTGCTTTACCTGACATGGGAGTGTTTGGTGTTAACATTGGATGTTTATCATGCCATATCAAGGTACCAACATCCCTCTACCACATGCACACAAAATTTCTCCCAAAAAGCCCTTCAAAGTGGTTTATGGATATCTTGCCTATTATAATTGTACCATGTGTTTTTACAGGTGATTTAAAGAAATTCACTTTTTGTCAGCAAAAAATGGTTGCACAGCTAAAGCACCCAGGCAGATACTTCCTATGATTTCTGCCCATTACTTGTGCAGCTTGTGGCAATTGTAAAGCTTTTCTGCCACATAATTAGTTTATAAATTAGAGTAGTAGAGAGTCTTTGGCCTCCTTATCTCGAGAGACAATGCCTGGAGGTGCTCAGTGGTGTGTGGAGCAGCGCCTGGAGTGGCTATAAAGGCCAATTCTAGAGTGACAGGCTCTTCCACAGGTGCTGCAGAAAAATTTGATTGTCGGGGCTGTTACACAGTTGGCTCTTCCCTTGCGCCTCTCTCTTTTTTCCTGCCAACTGCTAAGTCTCTTCGACTCGCCACATTTTATCCCCGCCTTTATGGCTGTCCGCCAGCTCTGACGAACGCTGGCAACTGACTCCCATGACTTGTGATCAATGTCACAGGATTTCTTGTCGCGTTTGCAGACGTCTTTAAAGCGGAGACATGGACGGCCGATGGGTCTTATACCAGTGGCGAGCTCGCTGTACAATGTGTCTTTGGGGATCCTGCCATCTTCCATGCGGCTCACATGGCCAAGCCATCTCAAGCGCCGCTGACTCAGTAGTGTGTATAAGCTGGGGATGTTGGCCGCCTCGAGGACTTCTGTGTTGGAGATACGGTCCTGCCACCTGATGCCAGTAGTAGAGAAAAGCGTAATAAAATATTCTAAATTACATAGAGTCATAACAGCACAGAAGGAGGCTATTTGGCCCATCGAATCTATGTCAGCTCTCTGCAGAACAATCCACCCATTCCCTGACTGTATCCCTGTAGCCCTGCAAGGTTATTTCCCTCAATCACCCATCCAATTTCCTTTTGAAATCATTCATCATTTCTGCTTCCACCACCCTCGTGGGCAACGAGTTCCAGGTCATTACCACTCACTGCATAAAAAAAGTTCTTCCTCACATCCCCCCTGCATCTCTTGCCCAAAACCTTAAATCTGAGTCTCCCCGTCCTTGTACCATAGGCTAATGGGAACAGATTTTCTTTTCTCCCCTATCCAAACCTGTCATAACCTTGTACACCTCTATCAAATCTCCCCTCAATCTCCTTTGCTCCAAGGAGAACAACCCCAGCTTCTCCAACCTAATCTTGTAGCTATAATCCGTCATCCCTGGAACCATTCTGGTAAATCTCTTCGGCACCCTCTTAAGGACCATCAAATCCTTCCTAAAGTGTGGTGACCAGAACTGGACACAATACTCTAGTTGTGGCCTAACCAAAGCTTTATAAAGGTTCAACATAACCTCCCTGCTTTTGTACTCAATATCTCTATTTATGAAGCCCAAGATCCCATATGCTTTGTTAACGAATCCCTCAGTATGTCCTGCCACCTTTAAAGATCTATGCACGTGAACCCCAAGGTCCCTCTGTCCATGTACATGCTTTAGAACTGTGCCATTGCAATATCTGTGTTGAAAAAGTGTGTTTTCATTTCTGGGGAGAATTTTCATACCAGGCTAAGATTCCATCTTCCCATAGAAATAATTTGGATCCATAATACAAACAGGAAATCTCCATGGTGATGGTGTATTTTTCCATGTTTTTTCACTTATGCCAGAGATTTCTAAATCTCAGTTCTCAATAGCTCTTTTGTGTTCTGGGTCTTTCAAGTTTGTGAAAGAATTATGGTAACAAGGTTGCAAAATTCCACTCCCAGCATGAGGTCTTAGTGGCCTGTTGCACGAGTTGACATTGCACTAGATAAAATTCCCACTTCAGTAAATATAGCCCTCCAGGAGTAGGAACAATCCCAAAAGCCTCTTCTCCAAAATCTTATATGTCCCTTTGGAGCATTGAATAGTATTACATTGAGAATTGTCTTTTTCGTTGGCCATCTTTATATTACCTTGATGTGCTGCACACTGTCATGCTGCATTGATATTAGGCACATTGTTTTAGGCTCATTGACAAATGGAGAACACTTGCAAAGCATTCCAGATATTAATATAGATTTTAAAAGCTGCATTATGAAGGGGAATACTGAGTAATTTAGGAAAAACCCATTGAATGACAGGAAAGTGCTGGTACATCTCTGTGCTGAAAGTACTCAAATCATTACTCTAAATATAAATTTGTTTTAGTACCATTTGGGGGAAGAAGTTAATTTTTCATCTAACCACTTCTCATTCTGGTTCACTTCTCTTGTGTAGGTCTGGATTTGAACATTCTTTAAGCATTGCCTTTTTAAGCTCATCATCCTTCTAACAGTGCATTGAACTTCTCCCAGTTAAACATGAATTAACAGTAGAATTGTTTGAAGTTATAATTGCTAATTAAAATCTTACATTTAAACACAGGCTCCCAGCTGGATAGCTCTAGTGTTGGAGGGTCCATGACTATCCTGCCAAACAGAAACGAACTTTCAAATGCAGAAGTCACAATGTTAAAGAAACTGAATGAGAGACGTGACAGCACAACCAGTACCATTAGCTCCGCTTATATGAGCAGCCGCAGGTCTTCTGGCATTTCACCATATCTTTCAAGTAGAAGGTCCAGTGAGGTCTCCCAGGCTGAAAGCCGACCAAACAACTTGAGTGTTACTGATTCCTATGATCCCATCTCAACGGATGCCTCCAGGAGATCAAGTGACACCAGCCAATGTGGTGGGCTACCTGGGCTACTGAGCCTTACTCCAGCACAGCATTATCGGCTGAAAGCCAAATATGCTGCAGCCACGGGTGGGCCACCACCAACTCCATTGCCAAATATGGAGCGGATGAGCTTGAAGACAAGGATGTCTCTGTTAGGTGACTACAGAGACACTCGAGTATTTCCCTTGCCTCAAGTAAATTTTTCTCGAAGATGCAGCGACGGGGGGCCCAGTGGATATGGCAGGAGGCCTCTGTTGCCTCACGATGTACCAGGCCATGGAATAAGAAGAGCAAGTGATCCAGTGAGAACTGTGATGGATCCTTTCTCTTTACCCCGGGTACATCGTTTTAACAGTCTTAACAATGTTAATCCTCTCCCTGTACCTCCTTCAATGGAACAATGTAATCTCAGTCTTCAGAATTACACTCGCTCTGATGGAAATCTACATCGGAATACATACTCGCCTTGCCCTCCTAGTATCAGTGAAAATGTTATCCTGGAGGCCATGGCTATGGAGACATATGGCCATATTGATGAGGATATCTTGCCAGATGATGTAGTTCAGTACATAAGCTCACAAAATAATAAAGTAAGCAATCTCTTGCAGAGTGAAGTAAACATGTCAAGTCAAGACATATATGACCATTTGCCAAACATGCCATCCAATGAAATACAGCACGATATAGGAACTATGCATGCTTTTGATCAGTCTCATTCAGCGAGCCAGGAGTACCACAGCCCGCAGATAAACTCTGAAACTAATAAGGATGATCTGCCAATCCAATGGAATGAAGTAAGCTCAGGAAGTGTTGACATGTCACCTCAAAAACATAAGTACGGGCAGCGAGCTGTGGGTTCAGTGCAGCAAAGTCGGGCACTTGGACTATTTAACACAACGAATCCTCAACAAAACTTGCCAGTGGTTCAACAGAATGTATTTGCAGGTCAGCCAAATGGTTATCAACAATGCATGGAAGTGGCTCCATATAGTGTTCAACAGAACATGATGATTACAGGTAATTCTTTGAACCCCCAAACAAGCAAAGAACAGCAGCCTAACCGAAACCTAAACAAACAGATGTTTATTTCAACTGTCATGGAGTTCCCTTATGCTGCAAACTTACCAAACCAAGTGGAGTTGAATAGTTCACAAACTGTTAACAGCCAAGATGGATCCACACTTTCTTCAATGCCAACAGGTCATCAAACCACGAAGACGACCAGTGGGATGCAAAACAGAAACATGATGGTGCAGAATTTCATTCAGTGTCAGCAAGCTGACAGTCAGCATATGATGGAAGGATTACATTTCCGTGGTATAAATAGATCTGTTCAAGCAAACATCAGGGGTTCAGGTATTACTGCATCAGGTAATCAGCAGCCTCAAGCTGCTGTATTTGTAGGGCGTCAAGGTTCCCAACAAATTTCTCATAATGCAGGAAATCTACAGTTCGGGTCAAATACAGCAAAAGCTCATCAAATATATGTAACTCATAATGCCAATAAGCAGCCAAGTCTACTGATGAATCGTGTGTCACACCAGCATAGCAATGTAGATAATAGTAACCAAATGTACAGGATGACTTGTATTAAGACAGAGACACAAGATGAACTCCAGGCCCTGCGTAGTTCCTGCTCCAATTTGCAACATTATAACAGTCAAGGTTATAACCAAAACTCGAACTTCAAACAACAAGCCATGAAAACTGTCTTATTCACTGGTCAAGAGACTGACTGGACACTGCAGCAAGCTGGCCATTCCAAGTCTTCTGAGCTGCTTTCTCCAGGTTCAAATCAAGTGACTAGCACTGTTGACAGCAATAGCCTAGATACTGTACAGATTGATTTTGATGCAATCCTAGATGATGGAGACCATGGCAGCTTCATTTCAGGAGCCCTGAGTCCAAGCATTCTGCAAAACCTCTCCCAGACTTCTTCCCGCCTCAATACCCCACGCACCTCTCTCATATTCCATAGCATGCCTGTGAGCACTACAAATATGGCCATTGGCGACATGAACTCTTTGCTGACTTCGCTTGCAGAAGAAAGCAAATTCCTAACAGTTATGCCATAAAGATCTGAAAAACAAGTATATGGACAGGGTCTTTTCTTTCTTTAGCCACCAATGTACTTCTTAAACTATTTCATCCCAGTTAAGGGATGCATTCCATTACATCCCTGTTATGGGATAAAGATGTCTAAATTTAGGTGTTCCCACACACCATGCTTGGGAGAATTTTTCTTCCACTGCAGTGATATTTTGAAATTGAACAGCATCAGTGTTTTAAGTTAGCAATTGTGTTTTTTTTAAAACTCTGTTTACTGAAAAAAGAGCTGAGTTAAGTGTTTAATATGCATGTTTAGAACACTAAATAAGGCCAAATGTAAGCACTGTAGTTATTGTAATGACCACAAGTCTTGTGCATTTTGTCAGACGTCAATATTTTCACAAGTGGTGTTTTACCTTGTGCTAGGTTTTTTATCATTGGCTGTTCTTGTGAAACTATTGACTAATATGACCAGTTTCTTAATTGAAGCCAAGAAAAGTCTTTGACTCAGGTAGGTCTTTTAGTTGATATTAATAGTCTGTTGACCTACATATGTCTTTAAGGTGATGTGAAGGCTTTGTAGCCAGAATGCTTGAGTGTCTTTCATTGATGATGTGGAGTCGAACAATTTTACTGTTTTAACTTGTTTTATTTGTAATGTTTTTTGTTTCATTTCTGTCAGGAAAGCCATACAGAGGCAGGTACTAGTTTTAGAACATTTATTTTAGAGTTTGTTTGGCTCTATAGTACTGTATGCAATCTAAAGTAGCTGTGATCATTTCTAAATTAGTTGAGAAAACTAGAACGTATTAGTTGTCCTTCATGAAAAGCAGCATGTTATTTGCTGAATGTTTATAAGGTATGTGCCTTATTTTTTGTGTCAGTTTTACACATAGGGACCAACGATACTGCCAAAACTCTGACTTGATAGCTAAACTTGATGTTTAAGCAATTAGCACTCTATTGTTTAGTATTTCCTGTTTGAGGTGTCACACAGACAGTTTAGAGCTTCTGTACTAAAGCTTATTGATTCTCTGTTTTAGACCTTTACTATCATAGCGCATCTTGTAAAATACACACAGTACCTTCAATATTTTTTAGTCTTTTTTGGTGCGAACATTGATAAAGTGTAATCATCTTAATGTAAATATCTACATGTAGAATTAGAACTGCCATGATGAATTTCAGTGATCGTGTTGGCATTTTGAACACTGCCGAGAATTCATGCGACTTTTACTCAGACCGAACACTCTGCAGCGATGTCCATTGTACTTTTGCTTTGAGAACCACTTAGCTGTTGTGCAACTGAGAAACAACTATTTGTACAATTTTAATAAACTTCTCATTCTTAACTTTTGTTAGTGCTTTTTTTTGTAAACTGCATTTTTTAACTGGGGCTCCACACTTAAAGTACAGAAGTGCTTGGTGATATTCTCCCTGTTCTGCATTTTGACATTAAAGATTTTAATTTACATATTTTGATGGGCTGGTGTGCAATAATGACTGTCAGATTAGATTAGATTAAAACAAATCTGCATAATTAGCCTAATACCACGCTTCATTAGTTGTAAAGGGCTTTGGGATGATCTAAAGATGTGAAACACAAATCATAAATGAAAGTTCTTTCTTAAATGAGCAGATGCCCTTAATTTTCTCCATTGTCTTCAGCATTTATGCTGTTGTTACACCATTATTGCACAGAAAACATTGAGGAAATTAGCATGTTAATGCATTACATCACTTGTGTGACATTATTGTACTAAATGCAAATTTCCCGTATCTTTTTAATGGTGCAGATCTTACGCCAATCAAAGCCTTTCGAGGTTCATTTGCATAGCGGCATTGTTCCAGTACATGCAAGTTTCCTGGGTTTATGCCATTCCTATAAATTGTCATCCAAAAACAAAGGGTCTAACAGCTCCACCAGATCTTCAGAGCATAAGTGAGCAGTTGGTGAGTTGAAGAGGGCACCAACGTTATTGATTATAGACTTCTGGGAATTTTTATAATGCTTTCCTGTGTTTTTTAAAGCACTGATACCTGCTCTTCCTTTTATTGTAATGCTTTCCTTTCTTCCCAGAAAATTCTTTTGGGACCCATCACTATCCCCATGCCCACACTCAGACTGACTCTGGCCAAGGGATGGCTTTCACCGTGGGCAAACTATTCTATACCATCATAATGGAGGGCTTGAAACCTAATTAGTTAAATAAAACATAATAAAGATGGCAGGGCAGGTGATGTGTTGCAGCTGTAGCATGTGGGAGCTGGTGGACACCAGTGTGATCCACTGTAACTGCATCTGCAGTAAGTGTCTGCAGCTCGGGAAACTTCGGCTCAGAGTTGATGAGCTGGAGTCCGAGCTTCAGACACTGCAATGCATCAGGGAGGGAGAAAGTTACCTGGACACTTTGTTCCGGGATGCAGTCACACCCTTTAGGCTAAGAACTTCAGATTTGGTCCATGATCAGGGACAAGGGAGTGTGACTATGAGTGAGCCAATTATGGGGATCCAGAAGGTAGCAATGGAGGAGTCTCAGCCTTTGCACTTGTCCAACAGATTCATTGTTCTTGCAGTTTGTGTGGACAAGAGCAGGAACTGCAGGAAGGGTGAACAAACTGACCACAGCACCATGGTGCAGGGGACCATTCAAGTAGAGAGAGTAAAAGGTAATGTAGTTGTAGTAAGGGATAGTATAGTTAGCGGAATAGTGTAATGAGATGCCGGAGTTATTTTCAGCAGAGGTGGGAAGGTGGCAGGGTTCCCCTTCCCCCCCACCGCCCACCATCCCACCCAATTATACGCGCTCCCTGCCTCCAAACCCACCGCAGGGGAGAAATAAAATTCTCCCCAGAGAGTCGGGATTAATGGGGAATTTTCAGGTTGAAAAGCTTTGTATTGGAGTGCCACAGGGGTCAGTGCTGGGGCGTCAACTATTTACAATCTATATTAATGACTTAGATGAAGGGGCTGAATGTGTTGTAGCCAGATTTGCTGACAATACAAAGATCAGTCAGAAAGCAAGTTGTGAGGAGGACACATTTAAAGAGTCTTCAAAGGGATATAAATAAGTTGTGAGTTAGCAAAAATTTGGCAAATGGAGTATAAGGTCGGAAAAGGCGAGGTTGTCCATTTTGGGAAGATTAGAAAAGCACAATATTATTTAAATGGAGCGAGGCTGCAGAATGCTACGGTACAGAGGGATCTAGGTGTCCTCGTACATGAATCACAAAAAGTTAGCATGCATGGGGCGGCACAGTGGTGCAGTGGTTAGCACCACAGCCTCGTAGCTCCAGCGACCCGGGTTCGGTTCTCTGCCTGTGCAGAGTTTGCAAGTTCTCCCTGTGACCGCATGGGTTTCTGCCGGGTGCTCTGGTTTCCTCCCACAGCCAAAGACTTGCAGGTTGACAGATAAATTGGCCATTGTAAATTGCCCCTAGTGTAGGTAGGTAGGTGGTAAGAGAATGGTGGGGATGTGATAGGGAATATAGGATTAACGAAGGATTAGTATAAATGGGTGGTTGTTGGTTGGCACAGGCTCGGTGGGCCGAAGGGCCTGTTTCAGTGCTGTATCTCTCTCTATACCTAGAGTCATAAAGTCTATGACTCTAGGTATAGCAAGTAATTAGGAAGGCAAATGAAATGTTGGCATTTATTGTGAGTGAGATGGTGTATAAAAGTAGGGAAATCTTGCTACAACTGTATAGGGCATTGGTGAGACCACACCTAGAGTAATGTGTACAGCTTTGGTCTCCTTATTTAAAGAGGGATATACTTGGAGGTAGTTCAGAAGGTTAACTAGGTTGATTCCTGGGATGAAGGGGTGCCTTATGAAGAAAGGTTAGGCCTATACTCATTGGATTTTAGAAGAATGGAACATATAAGATTCTGAGGGGGCTTGACAGGATAGATGCTGAGAGGATGTTTACCCTCATGGGGAAATCTAGAACTAGGGGACACAGTTTCAAAATAAGGGGTCTCCCATTTAAGATGGAGATGAGGAATTTCTTCTCTGAGGGTTGTTAATCTTTGGAATTCTCTACCACAGAGAGCAGTGGAGGCTGGGTCACTGAATATATTCAAGGCTGAGCTGGTCAGATTTTTGATCTACAAGGGAGTAAAGGGTTATGGGGGAGTAGGCAGGAATGAGGAGTTAAGGCCACAATCAGATGAGCCATGGTCTTATTGAATGGCAGAGCAGGCTTGAAGGGCTAATTGGTCTACTCCCTCTCCTATTTCTTATGTTCTTGTGAATGGGAGCAGCACCAAATCCAGGCTAGGAGAATTGGGCAGCATGACAGAATGCAGCCACAGATCAGGAGCAGCACTCCATAATGTATGTACAGGCCACAGCTTTCCTACAAGGATGCCTCTGAAGAGCTGTGCATGCTATGGCTGTGTCTCTCCAAGGATGTCATTGAGTATCTCTACCAACTTCACAAGAATTTGCAGACTTGCTCCATTGCTCTGGCCATGGCAATAGTGACAACAGACCTCAACTTCTTTGGTTTCTGAACCTTCCAGACTGCCACAGAGAATCTGTGCAACATTAACCAGGGAGGTGTCAGGCGTAGCCAAATTCATCCACTTTTGTAACAGAGCCAGGGCCTTCTGAATAGCTGGATTCCCCACGATGCAGGGTGCCACAATCACAGGGGAATGCAAGGGATTCCAGCTCACCTGTGATGCAAAGCAAGCTCTGTCCTCACTCACTGCTGCATTGGGCATCAGAGGGCAAATTCTGCAGGACATCGTCATCAACTGATCAACTACAAAGGCAGTACATCAGCCTTACCTTCTCTCTGCAGAATTCTTTGGTCCAGCATGACCTTACCAGGAATTCTCATGTGTGAGAAGTCCGAATCCACTAAATGGCCTATTTCCTGACTTTTACAGTAATAATCATGAGACAAGCACCCTGAAAAGTTTTCTTTGAAAATAACTAATAGAGATGAGAGACCCCATGCCTTATCACACCATACTATTATTTTCCATCATTGCTTGTCCCCAGTCATAGCTTTGTTGAAAACAACTTTTAATAATTCACGCCATCGCGAAGACTGCCTATTTCTGTACTATCTTGTCAATGTTCTATTAGTATTGAATAAGGAAAGTAGACTCTGGGTCAAAGTAACAGGAGTTTATTTACAGGGGTCTTCTCACTAAGGTATCTACATGAACACTGAGTAGCAGGGGGTACAGAATCGTGACATCACATCCTGTGATGATGCTTAAGGTCTATATATGTAATCTACCCAGCAACAGCTTATGTGTATTATACTACATCTCCTCCCAAGTCTCTGACTTCATTCATCAGGTCTGTAACGCTATGGGGTTCTCATGACTCTGCCTTGGCATGATCTTCTTTCACTTATTTGGGGTATTGAATCTTTCAGTTCTTCTTCCTCACTTTTCTGTGTGTGAGTGGAACTATTGGATGACTCATGTTCTCTGTCTTCACTGTCGTCTGGGTTTTCTGTTGTTTGTTATGTCACCGATTCATCAGCTCTCTCTGGTAGCTGGTTCTCCTGATCTTTCATCAATTCTGCTGCATCATCTCTTCTGGATGGTATCATCTCTTTGCGAGATGGAGGCAAACCATAACCGTCCCTTTTGCTTGAGGGAGGGCCGCTTGGGTCACTTCCTCTTCCTCCCCATTCCTCCACTTCGCATTGGCCTCGAAGGCAGGGGCCTTTTAGATGGTGGTACATTCCTCTTAAGTTAGCACTGTTCCTTCTCCCGGATCCAGTCACCATGCCCACTTTTCTGAGGGGAACCTCTCATTCCTCCTTGAATCCTCCAGGGAAGACCATGGCTTCTTGGGGGTGGAGGTAGTCTACGGCATCTACTATTTCCAAATGCTGGTCTAGTAGCTTGCTCTACTTTAATGGGTTTTCCATCCAAAGGCTTCCCATTCAAATCCCGGGCTGCACCCCTCGCATCTCCTGGACTTTCGAAGTTAACAAAAGCAAACCCCCTCGACTTATTTGTTACATGATTTTTTATCAGCAGGACTTCTACTACTCTTCCATATTTGCCAAACACTGCTACAAGTGCCTTTTCATTTGTTTCAGTATTCAGACCAACAATAAAGCGTTTCCCAGGACGATCTGCTTCCAGCCTGCATAACATCTTTAAGGCTAGGCACACTTTTTTTTTTACTAAGGAGCAAACAGGCTTCGTTCCTAATGATATACAGGGTTTTCGGGATTGTGTTGTTTCTGTATGTTAAGGTTGTCTGTATTACTCCCAGAACCTTCAACTGAATTCCTCCTGGCCTGTATAAATTTTTGTTGGCTTTCCTAAGCCTTTCTTTTCTCAGCCAAGGTGTTTGATCAGATTGGATAGAAACTGTAGCTCGCGTGTCTAATTTAAAAGTAGTTTTATTTTCTCTCACTAGAATTTCTGCTTCCCAGCAATCTTCATTTTTTCCCTGTACTTCTCCCTGGAAGGGAGAAGGGACCCTCCTTTATTTCCTGTATCTTTTTACCCGTCTGCAGCATTTATGTTCTGCTGTGACAGACTTGCTGGAAGTGCCCCTTTCTCTTGCACCAGAAACATGCAGCTTCTCGGACTGGGCAATTTTCCTGCCGGCACTGCTCCTGGCCACACCTACTGCAGTTCAGTGTTGCAGCTTGTAGGAGTCTTTCTCGCCTCTCGGACTTTCTGGTGCCATTACTCTCTGATTTCTCAATGGACTCCAGTGATTGCAGAATTTTCGAGGCTGGACTCCCCCGATCCCCCTGAACTAGTAGTTGATTACTCTTTCATTACCTCTGTCTGCCTGCTCAATAAAATGACTTTTTTCAAAGTCAAATCTTCTTTCGACTGAAGCTGGTCTGACAGTGCTTCATCTATAACCCTGACTACTATTCTGTCCTGAATCAGTTTCTCTCATAGACTCCTGTAGACACAATCCTCCACTATACAGGTTATTAATAAACGAATCAATACTTTCACCGACTTTCTGTTGAACTTAGTTCGCTCCACAATTACATTTTTCCTGACCTGAAAGTAACTTTCTAATGCTTTAATGTCCTCACCATGTGGCATTTCTTTTTCATTGATCCCCAGGGTAGTCAAATTGTCATCCGTACTGTTGCCCATGGCGTAAAGCAAAACGCTGACCTGTTCTTTGTTCAATCATGCTGTTGCACCCAACATGGAACAGTACCTGTCGGATTTTCGAATCCATCTCAGCCATGCTTCGGCCTGGTTGGGCCTGGCCACTCACTCAAAGATTTCTGGTAATGGTATCAAAATTTCCATGTTTCTTCAAAGTCTTCGATTTCTTGTGCTTTCTTATGCTAGGAAAATTGTTTTTACCACTGCCACCATGTACTATCTTGTCAGTGTGCTATTAGTATTGAATGAGGGAAGTAGACTCTGGGTCAAAGCAACAGGAGTTTATTTGCAACAATCTTCTTACTAAGATATCTACATGAATACTGAGCAGCATGAAATATAGACTCGTAACATCACATCTGTGATGATGCTTAAGGTCTATATACATAATTTACCCAGCAACAGCTTATGTGTATTATACTACAATTTCCATCTCTAATATCGCCCAGCTTCGCCCCTGTCTCAGCTCATCTGCTCCTGAAACCCTCATTCATGCCTTTGTTACCTCTAGACTTGACTATTCCAATTCACTCCTAGCTGATCTCCCATATTCTACTCTCTGTAAACTTGAGGTCATCCAAAGCTCTGCTGCCTGTGTCTTAACTCGCACCAAGTCCTGTTCACCTATCACCCCTGTGCTTACTGACCTACACTGGCTCCTGGTCAAGCAACATCTTGATTTTAAAATTCTCGTCCTTGTTTTCAAATCTCTCCATGGCCTCACCCCTCTTTTTGTCATCTCCTCCAGACCCACAACCCTGCAAGATATATGTGCTTCTCCAGTTCTGCCCTCTTGTGCATCCCTGATTTTAATCCCTCCACCATTGGTGGCCATGCCTTCAGTTGCCTAGGCCCCAAGCTCTGGAATACCTTCCCAACACCTCTCTGCCTCTCCACCTCGCTTTCCTCCTTAAAACCTACTTCTTGGGCCAAGCTTTTGGTCACCTGACCTAATATCTCCTTTTGTGGCTCAGTGTCATACCTTGTTTTCTAATGCTCCAGTGAAACGCCTTGAGATATTTTATTACGCTAAAGGTGCCATATGAATATAAGTTGTTGTTGTAAAAAGCTTTTCTTATAAACTGACAGTCATGTAGCTTTCAGAACAACATTTGCATTTTGTTACTAATAACAAGGATCCTCCAGTTGTTCTAGCCTAGAATAGATGAAGCAATCAATTTAGACTTGCAGTTTGTACTGCAACTTTAACACTGCTGCAAAGCCAAAACCCAGAGACAGTGTGAGAGTTCCTGGAGCAGACAATCTTATGCCTCTTAGATTTGACAGCACATGGAATGCAAGTCCATCATAGGAATATATGGAAAAATGACAGATTGGAAAAGGTCAACTGGTCCAACCAGCCTGTGCCATATAATTGTGATGTCTTGTGCATCACAATACATACACTCCCACCCCATTAATTGTTTCATCCACTAATTACTTAAGGTTGATAAAGCACCAGGATCGGATCCGATGCATCCAAGGATGCTGAGGGAAGTGAAAGTGGAAATTGCGAAGGCACTGGCCATAATTTTCCAGTCTTTTTAAAACTCAGGGGTGGTGCCAGAGGACTGGAGAATTGCAAATGTTACACCCTTGTTCAAAAAAGGTTGTAAAGATAAACGCAGCAACTACAGACCAGTCAGTTTAACTTCAGTCTAGAAAGAATAATTCAGGTCAAAATTAATAGTCACATGGACAAATGTGGGTTAATTAAGGAATGGCAGCTTGGATTTATTAAGGGAAAATCATGTTTAACTGACTTGCTGGAGTTTTTTGAAGGGGTAACCAAGTGGGTTGATAAGGGCAATGCTGTTGATGTGTTGTACATGGACTTCCAAAAGGCATTTGATACAGTGCCACACAATAGACTTGTGAGAAAAGCTATAGCTCATAGAATAAAAGGGACAAGTAGCCACATGGATACGAAATTGGAAGGAGTGACAAGAAACAGAGAGTAGTGGTTAATGGATGTTTTTCGGGCTGGAGGAAGGTTTGTAGTGGAGTTCCCCAGGGGTCAGTATTGTGACCCTTGCTTTTCCTAATATATATTAATGACCTAGACCTTGGTGTACAGGGCACAATTTCAAAATTTGCAGATGATATGAAACTTGGAAGCATTGTAAATAATGAAGAGAATAGTATAGAACAGCAAAAATACATGGACAAGCTAGTGGAATGGGTGGACAAGTGGCAGATGAAGTTCAACGTGGCGAAATGTGAAGTGATGCATTTTGGTAGGAAGAACATGGAGAGACAATATAGAATAAAGGGCAAAATTCTAAAGGGGTGCAGGAGCAGAGGGACCTAGGTGTATATGTGCATAAGTCATTGAAGTTGGCAGGACAGGTTGAGAGAGCAGTCAATAAAGCATACAGTATCCTGGGCTTTATTAATAGGGACATAGAGTACAAGAGCAAGAAGGTCATGTTGAACTTGTATAAGACACTAGTTCGTCCTCAGCTGAAGTATTGCATCCAGTTCTGGGTGCCTCATTTAAGGAAAGATGTGAGGGCATTGGAGAGAGTACAGAAAAGATTCACGAGAATGGTTCCAGGAATGAGGTACTTCAGTTACGAAGATAGTTTGGAGAAGTTGGGACTGTTTTCCTTGCAGAAGAGAAGGCTGAGGGGAGATTTGATAGCGGTATTCAAAATCATGAGGGCTCTGGACAGAGTAGCTATGGAAAAACTGTTCCCACTCATGAAAGCGTCAAAAAAGAGAGGGCACAGATTTAAGGTAAATGACAAAAGAAGCCATGGTGACATGAGGAAAACTTTTTCACGCAACAAGTGATTAGGATCTGGAATGCACTGCCAGAGAGTGTAGTGGAGGCAGTTTCAATTGAGGCATTCAAAAGGGAATTAGATAGTTACCTGAAAAGAAAGAAGGTACAGGGGGAGTGGCACTACGTAAAATACTCATTAGGAGAGCCAGTATAGACACAATGGGCTGAATGGCCTCCTTCTGCACTGTGACATTTCTGTGATTCTGTGAATTAGATACATAAAGCACATTGAGGTGTTCTGACTCAGCAGGACGTGGTAGTGTACTTAGTGAAGACATTTTACAGATGTGGGAATATTCCAATGATAAATAATTGTGGAGAAAAGGATTGTGAAGTTAGCAGGCAGTGTCTCAGACCTCATTGAGCCTTGGGCTCTTGGGAGATCAAACATCTGGCAGCCATATTAGGAAAAGGCTAATTCACAAAAGGACTCCCATACACTGTAGATGGGAGTCAAAATTCTCAGTTACCAAGTGGTACTGTGGAATTACGAATGTGAAAAGGGTATTTCCCGTGGGAGATACTTGGTGCATATCAAGTTCTGCATTTAGATTATCACTTACATTTCCAACTTCTCCAGGGATGTGCTGGGCTGAAGGAACTATCTCATTCCAGGTTGAGCTGTGGAAAGTCTGGGTGAGAATTGCAAGTAATAGTCAATGTACACTGTTAAACCAAGAGCTTTCTCCTGGGTAGCAGAGGAGGGGACTGTCTGGCTGGAACTGATACTGCAGCTTCTGGTTGCTACCATGTAACCACAATATAGTGCAGATAAGTCTGTGCTAATGCTGGACTGTGTGTGAAATTAGCCCAGGGTTACTCCCTTTCTGATTTTTGTCTACCCTTCAAGGAGTACCTGGTCTCATTCAAAGAGTGAAAATGACAATTCAGGACTACTACTTGTTGAATTGCACACAGTGTTGTGGACTCCTGTCTGCTAAGAAAAGGTGTTTTACTAGAGAATATTAAAACTAAAGAGAATTTGAGAGTTTTTAACAACAAATAATGTTGTGCATGATAAGTTGTATGACAGTGCTGTTTATTTAGCTAAATAGTATGTTTATATTTCTGCTGCCTGACCGTGAATAATAAAGAAATCATTTGTATTTATATAGTACTTTATCAGAGGCTCAGTAAGTCCCAAAGTGCTTCAGAGTCAATGGATTACTTTTGTATTTATAGCCAATGAATGAATGACCAGATCTGTTTTGATGGTGTTGATTAAGGGAGGAATGTTACGACCCCTGGAGAAATCCCTTCTCATCTTTGAATAGTGTCATGGGATCTTCTGCAACCAAAAAAAAGGGGAAAGTTTAAAAAAAATACTTCTGGTGATAAGGTGAGTACTACTAAAGTGTTTTTTAAAAATTCAATGTAGCTTATTAAGGACTTTAGGTTGGAGTGGGTAGAACAAGGCCCCTAGTGTAATTAGTATTTTATAATTAAGGGAGTAACAAATTAATCTAAGGGTAAGTCATGGCAGGAAAGCTCAGCCCCGTGATATGCTCTTCCTGCGCTACGTGGGAAATCAGGGATGCTTCCAGTGTCCCTGATGACCATGTGTGCAGGAAGTGTATCCATCTGCAGCTACTGGCTACCCGCATTACGGAGCTGGAGCTGCGGGTGGATTCACTGTGGAGCATCCGCGATGCTGAGAACATCGTGGATAGCACGTTTAGTGAGGTGGTCACACTGCAGGTAATGGCTGCACAGGCAGAAAAGAGATAGGTGACCACCAGCCGGAGTAGTAGGTGCAGGCAGGTAGTGCAGGAGTCCCCTGTGGCCATCCCCCTCTCAAACAGATATACCGCTTTGGATACTGTTGGGGGAGATGACCTCCCAGGGGAAAGCAGCAACAGCCAGGTCCGTGGCACCACAGAGGGCTCTGCTGCACAGCAGGGGAGGAAAATGGTTGGAAGAGCTATAGTGATGGGGGATTCTATCGTAAGGGGTGCAGATAGGCATTTCTGTGGCCACAAACGAGACTCCAGGATGGTATGTTGCCTCTCTGGTGCTAGGGTCAAGGATGTCTCGGAGCAGCTGCAGGACATTCTGAAAGGGGAGGGTGAGCAGCCAGAGGTCGTGGTCCATATTGGTACTAACGAGATAGACAGGAAGAGAGATGAGGTCCTGCAAAGTGAATATAGGGAGTTAGGCAGAAGGTTAAAAAGCAGGACCTCTGGGCTTGTAATCTCAGGATTACTCCTTGTGCCACGTGCTAGTGAGGGTAGGAATAAGAGGATAAGGCAAATGAATGCGTGGCTGAAGAGCTGGTGTAGGCGGAAGGGCTTCTGATACTTGGAACATTGGGATCTCTTCTGGTGCAGAGGTGACCTGTACAAAAGGGACGGGTTGCATCTGAACTGGAAGGGGACCAATATCCTTGCGGGGAGGTTTGCTAGTAATACTCAGGAGGGTTTAAACTAGTCTTGCAGGGGGATGGGACCCAAAGTAGTAGTCTCTCAGATGAGATAGTTGAGGCAAATGTAGAGGTTAAAGTAAGCAAGTCCAGTAGACAGGCCGGGCACAGGCAGGACAGGGAACGTGGAAGGTCTGATGGGCTAAACTGCATTTACTTTCATGCAAGAAGCCTTAGAGGTAAGGTAGATGAACTCAGAGCATGGATCGGTACATGGGATTGTGATGTTATAGCTATTACGGAAACGTGGTTGAGGATGGGCAGGACTGGCAGCTCAATGTTCCGGGGTACCGATGCTTCTGGCGTGACAGAGGTGGAGGTAAGAGAGGAGGGGGAATTGCACTATTGATTAGGGAGGATATCACGGCAGTATTTAGAGAGGCTTTCCCGGGGGGAACGTCCAGTGAGACCATAGGGGTAGAACTTAGAAACAAGAAAGGGGTGATCACTTTGATGGGATTATACTATAGGCCCCCCCAATAGACAGAGGGAATTGGAGGAGCATAAATGTAGGAAAATCACAGATAGGTGTAGGAATTATCGGGTTGTAATAGTAGGTGATTTTAATTTCCCAAATATTGACTGGGACTGCCTTAGTGCTAAGGGATCAGATGGCGAAGAATTTAAGTGTGTCCAGGATAGTTTTCTGAAGCAGTATATGGATGGCCCTACTAGAGAAGGGGCTACACTCGACCTCCTCTTAGGAAATGAAGCTGGGCCGGTGGTTGATGTGTCAGTGGGGGAGCACTTTGGGACCAGTGACCATAACTCTATTAGCTTCAAGATAGTTATGGAAAAGGATAGGACTGGTCCTCAGGTTGAAGTCCTAATTTGGGGAAGGCTAATTTCGATGGCATCAGACAGGAACGCTCAAAAGTTGAATGGGAGAGGCTGTTTACAGGTAAAGGGACATCAGGCGAATGGGAGGCTTTTAAAAGTGAGATAGGTAGAGTTCAGGGCTAGCACATTCCTGTTAAATGGAAGGGCAAGGCTGGCAAGTTTAGGAACCTTGGTTGACGAGGGATATTGAGGGTCTGGTCAGTACAATGAAGGAGGCATATGTCAGGTATCGGCAGCTGGGATCAAGCGAGTCCCTCGAGGAGTATAGGGGATGTAGGAGTACACTTAAGAAGGAAATTAGGAGGGCGAAAAGGGGGCATGAGATTTCCCTGGCAGATAAGATCAAGGAGAATCTTAAAAAATTCGAAAAGTATATTAAGAGTAAAAGGGTAGCTAGGGAGAGAGTAGGTCCCCTTAAGAATCAGTGGGGTAATCAATGTGTGGAGCCACGGGAAATGGGCGAGGTCTTAAATGAATACTTCTCGTCTGTATTTACCGTGGAGAAGGTCATGGAAGCTATTGAGTTCAAGGGAGGGAACAGTGATATTCTGGAGCTTTTGAAGCGCATTAAGGTGGATAAATCCCCTGACCAGGTGTATCCTAGGATGATATGGGAAGCAAGGGTGGAGAATGCTGGGGCCCTGGCAGAGATTTTTGTATCATCATTAGCCATGGGTGAGGTACCGGAAGACTGGAGGATGGCTAATGTTGTTCCTTTATTTAAGAGGGGCAGCAGGGATAAGCCAGGGAACTACAGGCCCGTGAGCCTTACATCAGTGGTGGGAAAGTTATTGGAAGGGATTCTGAGAGACAAGATTTATATGCATTTGGAAAGGCAAGGTCGGATTAGGGATAGTCAGCATGGCTTTGTGCGTGGGAAATCATGTCTCACGAATTTGATTGAGTTTTTTGAGGAGGTGATCAAGAGGATTGACGAGGGCAGGGCGATAGACGTTGTCTACATGGACTTTAGCAAGGCCTTTGACAAGGTCCCGCATGGTAGGCTGGTCCAGAAGGTTCAAACACATAGAATCCAGGGTGAGCTAGCCAATTGGATACAAAATTGGCTTGGTGATAGGAGGCAGAGGGTGGTAGTGGAGGGTTGTTTTTCAGATTGGAGGCCGGTGGCCAGTGGTGTACCGCTGGGATCGGTGCTGGGCCCTCTGTTGTTTGTCATATATATTAATGACTTGGATGTGAATGTAGGGGGCATGATTAGTAAGTTTGCAGATGACACCAAAACTGGTGGTATAGTGGACAGTGAAGAAGGTTGTCTAAGGTTACAACAGGATATAGATAAACTGGGAAAGTGGGCAAGGGATTGGCAAATGGAATTTAACACAGACAAGTGCGAAGTGATGCATTTTGGGAAGTTAAACCAGGGCAGGCCATATACAGTGAATGGCAGGGCCCTGGGGAGTGTTGTTGAGCAGAGAAACCTTGGGGCGGCACAGTGACGCAGTGGTTAGCACCGCAGCCTCACAGCTCCAGCGACCTGGGTTCAATTCTGGGTACTGCCTGTGTGGAGTTTGCAAGTTCTCCCTGTGTCTGCGTGGGTTTCCTCCGGGTGCTCCGGTTTCCTCCCACATACCAAAGACTTGCAGGTTGATAGGTAAATTGGCTATTATAAATTGCCCCTAGTATAGGTAGGTGGTAGGGAAATATAGGGACAGGTGGGGATGTGGTAGGAATATGGAATTAGTGTTGGGTTAGTGTAAATGGGTGGTTGATGGTCGGCACAGACTTGGTGGGCCGAAGAGCCTGTTTCAGTGCTGTATCTCTAAACTAAACTAAACATAGTTCCCTGAAAGTGGCAACACAGGTAGACAGGGTGGTGAAGAAGGCGTATTGCATGCTTGCCTTCATCGGCCGAGGCATTGAGTACAAGAGTTGGGACGTCATGTTACAGTTTTACATAACGTTGGTTAGGGCGCATTTGGAGCACTGTGTGCAGTTCTGGTCGCCGCACTACAGGAAAGATGTGATTAAGCTAGAGAGGGTGCAGAAAAGATTCGCAAGGATGTTGCCTGGTTTGGAGGGCTTGAGTTATAAAGAGAGATTGGATAGGCTGGGTCTGGCTTCCCTGGAACGAAGGAGGCTGAGAGGGAACATGATAGAGGTATATAAAATTATGAGAGACATAGATAGGGTAAATAGCTAGAGTCTGTTTCTCATGGTAGGGGTGACTAAACCTAGAGGGCATAGATTTAAGGTGAGAGGGAGGTTTAAAGGGGATCAAAGGGGTAAATTTTTCACACAAAGAATAGTGGGTATCTGGAATGAGCTGCCAGAGGAGGTGGTGGAGACAGGAACAGTCGTAACATTTAAGAGGCATCTGGACAGGTACTTGAATGAGAAAAGCATAGAGGGATATGGAATTAATGCAGGCAGGTGGGATTAGTATGGACAGGCATTATGGTCGGCATGGACACGGTGGGCCGAAGGGCCTGTTTCTATGCTGTACGACTCTGTGACTTTATGACTCTATTTTAGTTTAGTATCTCAGGTGGCAACGCAGGTGGATAAGATAGTCAAGAAGGCATACAGCATGCTTGCCTACATTGGTCAGGGCATAGAGTATAAAAATTGGCAAGTCATGCTGCAACTGTACAGAACCTTAGTTAGGCCACACTTGGAATATTGCGTGCAATTCTAGTCACCACACTACCAGAAGGACGTGGAGGCTTTGGAGAGGGTACAGAAGAAGTTTACCAGGATGTTGCCAGGTCTGGAGGGCATTAGCTATGAGAAGAGGTTGGATAAACGCGGATTGGAATGACGGAGGTGGAGAGGCAACATGATAGAGGTTTACAAAGTTATGAGTGGCATGGACAAAGTGGATAGTCAGAAGCTTTTTCCCAGGGTGGAAGAGTAAGTTACTAGGGGACATAGGTTTAAGGTGTGAGGGGCAAAGTTTAGAGGGGATGTGCGAGGCAAGTTCTTTACACAGAGGGTGGTGAGTGCCTGGAACTTGCTGCCAGGGGAGGTGGTGGAAGCAGATACGATAGCGACGTTTAAGAGGCATCTTGACAAATACATGAATAGGATGGGAATAGAGAGATACGGTCCCCGGAAGTGCAGAAGGTTTTAGTTTAGACAGACATCAAGAACGGGCGCAGGCTTGGAGGGCCGAATGGCCTGTTCCTGTGCTGTACTGTTCTTTGTTCATTGTTCTTTGTTCTCAGCCTCAAGAATGCACCACCAATGGGATTAATGTAGGATTAGTATAAATGGGTGGTTGATAGTCGGCGTGGACTCGTTGGGCCGAAGGGCCTGTTTCGGTGCTGCATCTCTCTATGACTCTTATAATGCAGCACTGCTTCAGCACTGCACTGAGGCATCACCTGGATTTTGCAGTTGAGCTTGAACCCACACCTTCTGGTTTAGAGATGAGAATGTTACCAACTGAGCCCAGCTGGCCCTAGCCCAGAATTTGCAAGTTAACAGTGGATGCATCACTTCACTTTTGTTCTTGTTTTGGGAAGTTGACTGTAAATGATAAAGAGAATGGTAATTGTACACCAAGCTAAAAATAATATAAGCAGCAAGGCAATTGTAAATTTTTCATATCGAGCAATAGGTTGGATGGAAGAACTGAACACTCCCATTAGGCATGAGGAAATGCTAAAGTCACTTACTTTGAGAAGTGTTGTGTCTTTACTCTTTATGAAATACACAAGCTTTATTTCCAGTGATCCATACCAGAGAACTGTTGAAAGGGGGCATTCTGCCAGGTTTTTAATAACTAGAAATGTGTGCCAACACATCAAGGCTGTAAGATAAGTACGAAGAGAGAGGAATCTTCTTTCTACACAGAAGATAATTCTCTTCACTTCTACAATAATAACCAGGCTTGTGCGCATGGGTGACATATAGAGATGAAACTTCAAAAGGTTATTGTACATTATTGAGACTTCGATAATGTGCTAGTCATATAAACTCACTCAATAGTAATAAATTGAAATTTGAGTCTGATGCATCAGCTTTGAATCCTGTACAAACACTTAACATATTCATACTACATTCTTGTGTGTGCCATTTTCATACGTTGTCCTGTTTATTTTAAATTATTAACTCCTGCATAAAAAAGCACACAGAGAAATGAGTAAGCATGTTAACTCTTTGTATGTGAACTTCACCAATTATAAATTCACAAAACTGATTTTAACACGCTTAGCTTGTGCTTTGTGCTGAGGAAACATGGACAGGTGTGAGTTGAACTCACAGAATGAATCTTGATTTTATTATGTAAAAAAAAACTATATGATCAGGTCTTTAATGAGATATGATTGGGTCCTTAAACTGACCATGGGCCAAATCAACAAACGATATATTTTGTAATTACTTACCCTCACCCCTGTCTCCAGGAGTATGTTATGGGGAATAGCTTCTCACCAAAATGAGTCAATAGTATTTCAATGAACTCATTTAAAAAGGAACTGGATTGATAACTGATTACAATACACTGTACCTGTAGTTCTTAAATAGTTTAATGGCTATATTGGTTCTTGTATTGCTCAATTACTGAACTGGCATGTGTAAAATGCAATCTGCAGATTCATATCCGGAAACATGGATTTTAGTACACCCTGGTACAAACAGATTTTTGTACAATTAAATAGTCTAATAGCACTCTGCTCCCTGGTAGCTGTACATGAACATATTAAAATATATTATATATATATTAATGTAATGCATGAAGCAATATGCGTTTGCTTTTCACTTTACCTCAATTCAGATCTCTTATCAGATCTGCAAAATTCTGCCACTTCAAGATTGATTTCCAGCGAAATGCACCACTTTTGGTGAGTGAGGAGTGAAAACATCAGAGAATGTGACACTGAATAGCAATAGCATACAACCATTAAAATCAGACAACAAAACTATACCATGCACCAGGGGAAAAATCCATTGGTCAACAGAGACAGTCAGTAAAAAGGAAAGTTGAAACCACTGATTTTAAAGTTTGTGCATGCCGCTGTAATAATTCACACTTTCCAGAATACTAATGCTGTCATAAGATCATAAGAACTAGGAGCAGGAGTAGGCCGTCCGGCCCCTCGAGCCTGCTCCGCCATTCAATAAGATCATGGCTGATCTTTTTGTGGATTCAGATCCACTTACCCGCGCTCTCACCGTATCCCTTAATTCCTTTATTGTTCAAAAAGATATCTACCTTAGCTTTAAAAACGTTTACTGAAGAAGCGTCAACTACTTCACTTGGCAAGGAATTCCATAGATTAACAACCCTCTGGGTGAAGAAGTTCCTTCTTAATTCAGTCCTAAATCTGCTCCCTCTAATCTTGAGGCTATGCCCTCTTGTCCTAGTTTCACCTGCCAGTGGAAACATCCTCTCTACTTGCATCTTATCTATTCCCTTCATAATTTTATATGTTTCTGTAAGATCCCCCCTCATTCTTCTGAATTCCAATGAGTATAATCACAATCTACTCAGTCTCTCCTCATAAGCCAACCCCCTCAACTCCGGAATCAACCTAGTGAACCTCCTCTGCACCCTCTCCAGTGCCAGTACATCCTTTCTCAAGTAAGGAGACCAAAACTGCACACAGTACTCCAGGTGCGGCCTCACCAGTACCTTATACAGCTGCAACATAACCTCTCTGCTTTTAAACTCAATCCCTTTAGCAATGAAGGACAAAATTCCATTTGCCTTCCTAATTACTTGCTGTACCTGCAGACCAACCTTCTGCGATTCATGCACAAGGACACCCAGGTCCCTCTGCAAAGCAGCATGCTGCAACTTTTTACCATTCAAGTAATAATCCTTTTTACTGTTACTCCTACCGAAATGAATGACTTCACATTTATTAACATTGTATTCCATCTGCCAGACCTTTGCCCACTCACTCAATGTATCTATGTTCCTCTGCAAAGTTTCACAGTCATCTGCACACTTTGCTCTGCCACTCATCTTAGTGTCATCTGCAAACTTTGACACCCTACACGTGGTCCCCAACTCCAAATCATCTATATAAATTGTAAATAATTGCGGTCCCAACACCGATCCCTGAGGCACACCACTAGTGACTGATTGCCAACCAGAATAGCACTCATTTATCCCCACTCTCTGCTTTCCGATAGTCAATCAATCCTCTATCAATGCTAATACTTTACCCCTAACGCCATGCATCCTTATCTTATGCAGCAGCCTCTTGTGCGGCACCTTGTCGAAGGCCTTTTGGAAATCTAGGTACACCACATCCACTGGGTCCCCATTGTCCACCTTGCTCGTAATGTCATCATAGAATTCCAAAAGATTTGTCAAGCATGACCTGCCCTTCATGAACCCATGCTGCGTCTGCCCAACGGGACAATTTCTATCGAAATGCTTTGCTATTTCTTCCTTCATAATAGACTCAAGCATCTTCCCCACGACAGAGGTTAAGCTAACAGGTCTATAATTCCCCATCTTTTGTCTACCTCCCTTTTAAAACAGTGGCGTCACATCTGCTGTTTTCCAATCTGCTGGGACTATCCCAGAGTCCAGTGAATTTTGGAAAATTACCGCCAATGCACCTGCTATTTCTCCTGCCATCTCTTTTAGTACCCTGGGTTGCATTCCATCAGGGCCAGGAGACTTGTCAATCCTTAGCTCCATTAGCTTGCCCAACACTACCTCTTCCATAATAATGATTGTTTCCAGGTCCTCACCTACGTTCATCACCTGTCATCAGTCTCACTGTTACCTCACCTGTCATCAGTCTCACTCCCAAGACTGACACTGGCAACAACCCTCTCCCAAGACTGACACTGCAAACAGACCTACTCCAAGACTGACACGGTCAACAGACCCTCTCCAAAGACTGACACGGTCAACAGACCTATTCCCAAGACTGACACTGTCAACACACCTACTCCCAAGACTGACACTGTCAACACACCTACTCCCAAAACTGACACTGCGAAAAAACCCTCTCCCAAGACTGACACTGCCAACATACCGAATCCCAAGACTGACACTGTCAACATACCTACTCCCAAAACAGACACTGCAAACAGACCCTCTCCCAAGACTGACACTGCCAACAAATCTACTCCCAAGACTGACACTGTCAACACACCTACTCCCAAGACTGACACTGTCAACAGACCCTCTCCCAAGACTGACACTGTCAACAGACATACTCCCAAGACTGACACTGTCAACACACCCTCTCCCAAGATTGACACTGCCAACAGTCCCTCTCCCAAGACTGATACTGTCAACAGACCCTCTCCCAAGACTGATACTGTCAAAGGACCCTCTCCCAAGACTGAGACTGCCAACAGACCTAATCCCAAGATTGACACTGTCAACAGACCTACTCCCAAGACTGACACTGTCAACACACCTACTCCCAAGATTCACACTGTCAACAGATCTACTCCTAAGACTGGCACTGTCAACACACCTACTCCCAAGACTGACACTGTCAACACACCTACTCCCAAGACTGACACTGTCAATAAACCTACTCCCAAGACTGACAATGTCAACAGACCCTCTCCTAAGTCTGACACTGTCAACAGACCCACTCCCAATACTGACACTGCAAACAGACCCTCTCCCAAGACTGACACTGCCAACAGAACTACTCCCAGGATTGACACTGTCAACACACCTACCCCCAAGACGGACACTGTCAATAGACCCTCTCCTAAAACTGACACTGTCAATAGACACTCTCCCAAGACTGACACTGTCAACACACCCTCTCCCAAGACTGACACTGCCAACAGACCCTCTCCCAAGACTGACACTGTCAATGCACCCTCTCCTAAGACTGACACGGTCAATAGACACTCTCCCAAGACTGACACTGTCAACAAACCCTCTCCCAAGACTGAGACTGCCAACAGACCTACACCCAAGTCTGACACTGTCAACACACCTACTCCCAAGACTGACACTGTCAACACACCTACTCCCAAGACTGACACTGTCAATACAACTACTCCCAAGATTGACATTGTCAACAGACCCTCTCCCAAGACTGACACTGCCAACAGACCTACTTCCAAGATTCACACTGTCAACAGACCTACTCCCAAGACTGACACTGTCAATAAACCTACTCCCAAGCCTGACAATGTCAACAGAACCTCTCTTAAGACTGACACTGCTAATAGACCCACTCCCAAGAATGAAACTGCCAACAGACCCTCTCCCAAGACTGACACTGCCAACATACCGACTCCCAAGACTGACACTGTCAACATACCTACTCCCAAAACAGACACTGCAAACAGACCCTCTCCCAAGACTGACACTGACAACAAACCTACTCCCAAGACTGACACTGACAACAAACCTACTCCCAAGACTGACACTGTCAACACACCTACTCCCAAGACTGACACTGTCAACACACCTACTCCCAAGACTGACACTGTCAACAGACCCTCTCCCAAGACTGACACTGTCAACAGACCCTCTCCCAAGACTGACACTGCCAACAGACCCTCTCCCAAGACTGACACTGTCTACATACCTACTCCCAAGACTGACACTGTCAACAGACTCACTCCCAAGACTAACTGCCAACAGACCCTCTCCCAAGACTGACACTGTCAACTGACCCACTCCCAAGACTGACACTGTCAACAGACTCACTCCCAAGACTAACTGCCAACAGACCCTCTCCCAAGACTGACACTGTCAACAGACCCTCTCCCAAGACTGACACTGTCAACATACCGACTCCCAAGACTGACACTGCCAACAGACCCTCTCCCAAGACTGACACTGCCAACAGACCCTCTCCCAAGACTGACACTGTCTACATACCTACTCCCAAGACTGACACTGTCAACAGACTCACTCCCAAGACTTACTGCCAACAGACCCTCTCCCAAGACTGACACTGTCAACAGACTCACTCCCAAAACTAACTGCCAACAGACCCTCTCCCAAGACAGACACTGTCAACAGACCCACTCCCAAGACTGACACTGTCAATAGACCCACTCCCAAGACTGACACTGTCAACAGACCCTCTCCCAAGACTCACACTGCCAACAGACCGAGTCCCATGATTGAAACTGTCAACACACCTACTCCCAAGACTGACACTGTCAACACGCCAACTCCCAAGACTGACACTGTCAATACACCTACTCCCAAGATTGACATTGTCAACAGACCCTCTCCCAAGACTGACATTGTCAACAGACTCACTCCCAAGACTTACTGCCAACAGACCCTCTCCCAAGACTGACACTGTCAACAGACTCACTCCCAAAACTAACTGCCAACAGACCCTCTCCCATGACTGACACTGTCAACTGACCCACTCCCAAGACTGACACTGTCAACAGACCCTCTCCCAAGACTGACACTGTCAACATACCGACTCCCAAGACTGACACTGCCAACAGACCCTCTCCCAAGACTGACACTGCCAACAGACCCTCTCCCAAGACTGACACTGTCTACATACCTACTCCCAAGACTGACACTGTCAACAGACTCACTCCCAAGACTAACTGCCAACAGACCCTCTCCCAAGACTGACACTGTCAACAGACTCACTCCCAAAACTAACTGCCAACAGACCCTCTCCCAAGACAGACACTGTCAACAGACCCACTCCCAAGACTGACACTGTCAATAGACCCACTCCCAAGACTGACACTGTCAACAGACCCTCTCCCAAGACTCACACTGCCAACAGACCGAGTCCAATGATTGAAACTGTCAACACACCTACTCCCAAGACTGACACTGTCAACACGCCTACTCCCAAGACTGACACTGTCAATACACCTACTCCCAAGATTGACATTGTCAACAGACCCTCTCCCAAGACTGACATTGTCAACAGACCCTCTCCGAAGACTGACATTGTCAACATACCTACTCCCAAGATTGACACTGTCAACATACCGACTCCCAAGACTGACACTGCCAACAGACCCTCGCCTAAGACTGACACTGCCAATAGACCCTCTCCCAAGACTGACACTGCCAATAGACCCTCTCCCAAGTCTGACACGGTCAACAGATTCACTCCCAAGACTGACACTGCCAACAGACACTCTCCCAAGACTGACACTGTCAACACACCCTCTCCCAAGACTGACACTGCCAACAGACCCTCTCCCAAGACTGATACTGTCAATACACCCTCTCCTAAGACTGATACTGTCAACAGACCCTCTCCCAAGACTGACACTGCAAACAGACCCTCCCCCAAGACTGACACTGTCAACACACCTACTCCCAAGACTGACACTGTCAATAAACCTACTCCCAAGCCTGATAATGTCAACAGAACCTCTCTTAAGACTGACACTGCTAATAGACCTACTCCCAAGATTGACACTGTGAACACACGTACTCCCAAGACTGACACTGTCTACATACCTACTCCCAAGACTGACACTGTCAACGCACCTACTCCGAAGACTGATACTGTCAACTCACCTACTCCCAAGACTGAAAATGTCAACATACCTACTCCCAAAACTGACACTGCAAACACACCCTCTCCCAAGACTGACGCCGCCAACTGACCTAGTCCCAAGACTGACACTGTCAACACACCTACTCCCAAGACTGATACTGTCAACAGAGCCTCTCCCAAGACTGACATTGCAAACAGACCCTCTCCCAAGACTGACATTGCAAACAGACCTACTCCCAAGATTGACACTGTCAACACACCTACTCCCAAGACTGACACTGTCAATACACACTCACAAGACTGACAATATCAACAGACCCTCTCCCAAGTCTGACACTGTCAACAGACCCACTCACAAGACTGACACTGCAAACACACCCTCTCCCAAGACTGATACTGCAAACAGACCTACTCGGAAGAATGACACTGTCACCACACCCACTCCCAAGACTGACACTGTCAACAGATCGTCTCCCAAGATTGGCACTGTCAGCAGACTCACTCCCAAGACTGACACTGTCAACATACCAACTCCCAAGATGGACACTGTCAACATACCGACTCCCAACACTGACACTGCCAACAGACCCACTCCCAAGACTGACACTGCTAATAGACCCACTCCCAAGACTGAAACTGCCAACAGTCCCTCACCAAAGACTGACACGGTCAACAGACCCTCTCCTAAGACTGACATTGCCAATAGACACTCTCCCAAGAATGACACTGCCAATAGACACTCTCCCAAGACTGACACTGTCAACAGACCCACTCCCAAGACTGATATTGTCAACAGACCCTCTCCCAAGACTGACATTGTCAACAGACCCTCTCCCAAGACTGGCACTGTCAACTGTAACACTCCCAACACTGACATTGTCAACAGACCTACTTCCAAGACTGACATTGTCAACAGACCTACTCCCAAGATTGACACTGTCAACATACCGACTCCCAAAACTGGCACTGCCAACAGACCCACTCCCAAGACCCACACTGTCAACAGACCCTCTCCTAAGACTGACACTGCCAACAGACTCACTCCCATGACTGACACTGCCAACAGACCCACTCCCAAAACTGACACTGTCTACAGACCCACTCCCAAGACTGACACTGTCTACATACCTACTCCCAAGACTGACACTGTCAACAGATTCACTCCCAAGACTGATATTGTCAACAAACACTCTCCCAAGTCTGACACATCCAACAGACCCACTCCCAAGACTGACACTGTCTACATACCTACTCCCAAGACAGACACTGTCAACAAACACTCTCCCAAGATTGACAGTGGCAACAGACCGTCTCCCAAGACTGACACTGCCAATAGACCCTCTCCCAAGACTGACACTGCCAACAGACCCTCTCCCAAGACTGACACTGTCAACAGACTCACTCCCATGACTGACACTGCCAACAGACCCACTCCCAAAACTGAGACTGTCTACAGACCCACTCCCAAGACTGACACTGTCTACATGCCTGCTCCCAAGACTGACACTGTCAACAGATTCACTCCCAAGACTGATATTGTCAACAAACACTCTCCCAACATTGACAGTGTCAACAAACACTCTCCCAAGTCTGACACATCCAACAGACCCACTCCCAAGACTGACACTGTCTACATACCTACTCCCAAGACTGACACTGTCAACAGATTCACTCCCAAGACTGATATTGTCAACAAACACTCTCCCAAGATTGACAGTGGCAACAGACCCTCTCCCAAGACTGACACTGTCAATAGACCCTCTCCCAAGACTGACACTGCCAACAGACCCTCTCCAAAGACTGACACTGCCAACAGACTCACTCCCAAGACTGACACTGGGAACAGACCCTCTCCCAAGACTGACATTGTCAACAAACACATCCCCCAAGACTCACACTGTCAACAGACCCTCTCCCATGACTGACTTTGTCAACAGACCCTCTCCAAAGACTGACACAGCCAATAGACCCACTCCCAAGACTGACTCTGCCAAAGGACCCTCTCCCAAGACTGACACTGCCAACAGACCCTCTCCCAAGACTGACACGGTCAACAGCCCCTCTCCCAAGACTGACACTGTCAACAGACCTCCTCCCAAGACTGACACTGTCAACATACCTACTCTCAAAACTAACACTGCAAACAGACCCTCTCCCAAAACTGACTGTCAATAGACCCTCTCCCAAGACTGACACTGTCAACAGACCCTCTCCCAACACTGACACTGTCAACACACCTACTCCCAAGACTGACACGGTCAACACACCTACTCCCAAGACTGACACTGTCAATATACCTGCTCCCAAGACTGACACTGCCAATAGAGTCACTCCCAAGACTGACATTGTCATCAAACACTCTCCCAAGACTGACATTGTCAACTGACCCTCTCCCAAGACTGACACTGTCAACAGACCCTCTCCTAAGACTGACACTGCCAACAGACCGTCTCCCAAGACTGACACTGTCAACCCACCCTCTCCCAAGACTGACACCGTCAACAGACCCACTCCCAAGACTGACACTGTCTACATACCTACTCCCAAGACTGACACTGTCAATAGAACCTCTCCCAAGACTGTCATTGTCAACAGACCCTCTCCCAAAACTGACACCGCAAACAGACCCTCTCCCAAGACTGACACTGCCAACAAACCTACTCCCAAGACTGAAAGTGTCAACATACCTACTCCCAAAACTGACACTGCAAACACACCCTCTCCCAAGACTGACACCGCCAACTGACCTAGTCCCTAGACTGACACTGTCAACACACCTACTCCCAAGACTGATACTGCCAACAGACCCTCTCCCAACACTGACACTGCAAACAGACCCTCTCCCAAGACTGACACTGCAAACAGACCTACTCCCAAGACTGACACTGTCAATACACACTACCAAGACTGACAATATCAACAGACCCTCTCCAAGTCTGACACTGTCACCAGACCCACTCACAAGACTGACACTGCAAACACACCCTCTCCCAAGACTGATACTGCAAACAGACCTACTCGGAAGAATGACACTGTCAACACACCCACTCCCAAGACTAACACTGTCAATGCACCTACTCCCAAGACTGACACTGTCAACAGATCGTCTCCCAAGACTGGCTCTGTCAGCAGACCCACTCCCAAGACTGACACTGTCAACAGACCAACTCCCAAGACTGACACTGTCAACATACCTACTCCCAAGATGGACACTGTCAACATACCGACTCCCAAGACTGAAACTGCCAACAGACCCACTCCCAAGACTGACACTGCCAACTGTCTCACTCCCAAGACTGACATTGTCAACAAACACTCTCCCAAGTCTGACATTGTCAACAGACCCTCTCCCAAGACTGACATTGTCAACAGACCCTCTCCCAAGACTGGCACTGTCAACTGTAACACTCCCAACACTGACATTGTCAACAGACCTACTTCCAAGACTGACATTGTCAACAGACCTACTCCCAAGATTGACACTGTCAACATACCGACTCCCAAAACTGGCACTGCCAACAGACCCACTCCCAAGACCCACACTGTCAACAGACCCTCTCCCAAGACTGACACTGTCAACAGACTCACTCCCATGACTGACACTGCCAACAGACCCACTCCCAAAACTGACACTGTCTACAGACCCACTCCCAAGACTGACACTGTCTACATACCTACTCCCAAGACTGACACTGTCAACAGATTCACTCCCAAGACTGATATTGTCAACAAACACTCTCCCAACATTGACAAGTGTCAACAAAGACTCTCCCAAGTCTGACACATCCAACAGACCCACTCCCAAGACTGACACTGTCTACATACCTACTCCCAAGACAGACACTGTCAACAAACACTCTCCCAAGATTGACAGTGGCAACAGACCCTCTCCCAAGATTGACAGTGGCAACAGACCCTCTCCCAAGACTGACACTGCCAATAGACCCTCTCCCAAGACTGACACTGCCAACAGACTCACTCCCAAGACTGACACTGGGAACAGACCCTCTCCCAAGACTGACATTGTCAACAAACACATCCCCCAAGACTCACACTGTCAACAGACCCTCTCCCATGACTGACTTTGTCAACAGACCCTCTCCAAAGACTGACACAGCCAATAGACCCACTCCCAAGACTGACTCTGCCAAAGGACCCTCTCCCAAGACTGACACTGCCAACAGACCCTCTCCCAAGACTGACACGGTCAACAGCCCCTCTCCCAAGACTGACACTGTCTACATACCTACTCCCAAGACTGACACTGTCAACAGATTCACTCCCAAGACTGATATTGTCAACAAACACTCTCCCAAGATTGACAGTGGCAACAGACCCTCTCCCAAGACTGACACTGCCAATAGACCCTCTCCCAAGACTGACACTGCCAACAGACTCACTCCCAAGACTGACACTGGGAACAGACCCTCTCCCAAGACTGACATTGTCAACAAACACATCCCCCAAGACTCACACTGTCAACAGACCCTCTCCCATGACTGACTTTGTCAACAGACCCTCTCCAAAGACTGACACAGCCAATAGACCCACTCCCAAGACTGACTCTGCCAAAGGACCCTCTCCCAAGCCTGACACTGCCAACAGACCCTCTCCCAAGACTGACACGGTCAACAGCCCCTCTCCCAAGACTGACACTGTCAACAGACCTCCTCCCAAGACTGACACTGTCAACATACCTACTCTCAAAACTAACACTGCAAACAGACCCTCTCCCAAAACTGACTGTCAATAGACCCTCTCCCAAGACTGACACTGTCAACAGACCCTCTCCCAACACTGACACTGTCAACACACCTACTCCCAAGACTGACACGGTCAACACACCTACTCCCAAGACTGACACTGTCAATATACCTGCTCCCAAGACTGACACTGCCAATAGAGTCACTCCCAAGACTGACATTGTCATCAAACACTCTCCCAAGACTGACATTGTCAACTGACCCTCTCCCAAGACTGACACTGTCAACAGACCCTCTCCTAAGACTGACACTGCCAACAGACCGTCTCCCAAGACTGACACTGTCAACAGACCCTCTCCTAAGACTTACACTGCCAACAGACCCACTCCCAAGACGGACACTGTCAACCCACCCTCTCCCAAGACTGACACCGTCAACAGACCCACTCCCAAGACTGACACTGTCTACATACCTACTCCCAAGACTGACACTGTCAATAGAACCTCTCCCAAGACTGTCATTGTCAACAGACCCTCTCCCAAAACTGACACTGCAAACAGACCCTCTCCCAAGACTGACACTGCCAACAAACCTACTCCCAAGACTGAAAGTGTCAACATACCTACTCCCTAGACTGACACTGTCAACACACCTACTCCCAAGACTGATACTGCCAACAGACCCTCTCCCAAGACTGACACTGCAAACACACCCTCTCCCAAGACTGATACTGCAAACAGACCTACTCGGAAGAATGACACTGTCAACACACCCACTCCCAAGACTAACACTGTCAATGCACCTACTCCCAAGACTGACACTGTCAACAGATCGTCTCCCAAGACTGGCTCTGTCAGCAGACCCACTCCCAAGACTGACACTGTCAACAGACCAACTCCCAAGACTGACACTGTCAACATACCTACTCCCAAGATGGACACTGTCAACATACCGACTCCCAAGACTGAAACTGCCAACAGACCCACTCCCAAGACTGACACTGCCAACTGTCTCACTCCCAAGACTGACATTGTCAACAAACACTCTCCCAAGTCTGACATTGTCAACAGACCCTCTCCCAAGACTGACATTGTCAACAGACCCTCTCCCAAGACTGGCACTGTCAACTGTAACACTCCCAACACTGACATTGTCAACAGACCTACTTCCAAGACTGACATTGTCAACAGACCTACTCCCAAGATTGACACTGTCAACATACCGACTCCCAAAACTGGCACTGCCAACAGACCCACTCCCAAGACCCACACTGTCAACAGACCCTCTCCCAAGACTGACACTGTCAACAGACTCACTCCCATGACTGACACTGCCAACAGACCCACTCCCAAAACTGACACTGCCAACTGTCTCACTCCCAAGACTGACATTGTCAACAAACACTCTCCCAAGTCTGACATTGTCAACATACCGACTCCCAAGACTGAAACTGCCAACAGACCCACTCCCAAGACTGACACTGCCAACTGTCTCACTCCCAAGACTGACATTGTCAACAAACACTCTCCCAAGTCTGACATTGTCAACAGACCCTCTCCCAAGACTGACATTGTCAACAGACCCTCTCCCAAGACTGGCACTGTCAACTGTAACACTCCCAACACTGACATTGTCAACAGACCTACTTCCAAGACTGACATTGTCAACAGACCTACTCCCAAGATTGACACTGTCAACATACCGACTCCCAAAACTGGCACTGCCAACAGACCCACTCCCAAGACCCACACTGTCAACAGACCCTCTCCCAAGACTGACACTGTCAACAGACTCACTCCCATGACTGACACTGCCAACAGACCCACTCCCAAAACTGACACTGTCTACAGACCCACTCCCAAGACTGACACTGTCTACATACCTACTCCCAAGACTGACACTGTCAACAGATTCACTCCCAAGACTGATATTGTCAACAAACACTCTCCCAACATTGACAAGTGTCAACAAAGACTCTCCCAAGTCTGACACATCCAACAGACCCACTCCCAAGACTGACACTGTCTACATACCTACTCCCAAGACAGACACTGTCAACAAACACTCTCCCAAGATTGACAGTGGCAACAGACCCTCTCCCAAGATTGACAGTGGCAACAGACCCTCTCCCAAGACTGACACTGCCAATAGACCCTCTCCCAAGACTGACACTGCCAACAGACTCACTCCCAAGACTGACACTGGGAACAGACCCTCTCCCAAGACTGACATTGTCAACAAACACATCCCCCAAGACTCACACTGTCAACAGACCCTCTCCCATGACTGACTTTGTCAACAGACCCTCTCCAAAGACTGACACAGCCAATAGACCCACTCCCAAGACTGACTCTGCCAAAGGACCCTCTCCCAAGACTGACTGCCAACAGACCCTCTCCCAAGACTGACACGGTCAACAGCCCCTCTCCCAAGACTGACACTGTCTACATACCTACTCCCAAGACTGACACTGTCAACAGATTCACTCCCAAGACTGATATTGTCAACAAACACTCTCCCAAGATTGACAGTGGCAACAGACCCTCTCCCAAGACTGACACTGCCAATAGACCCTCTCCCAAGACTGACACTGCCAACAGACTCACTCCCAAGACTGACACTGGGAACAGACCCTCTCCCAAGACTGACATTGTCAACAAACACATCCCCCAAGACTCACACTGTCAACAGACCCTCTCCCATGACTGACTTTGTCAACAGACCCTCTCCAAAGACTGACACAGCCAATAGACCCACTCCCAAGACTGACTCTGCCAAAGGACCCTCTCCCAAGCCTGACACTGCCAACAGACCCTCTCCCAAGACTGACACGGTCAACAGCCCCTCTCCCAAGACTGACACTGTCAACAGACCTCCTCCCAAGACTGACACTGTCAACATACCTACTCTCAAAACTAACACTGCAAACAGACCCTCTCCCAAAACTGACTGTCAATAGACCCTCTCCCAAGACTGACACTGTCAACAGACCCTCTCCCAACACTGACACTGTCAACACACCTACTCCCAAGACTGACACGGTCAACACACCTACTCCCAAGACTGACACTGTCAATATACCTGCTCCCAAGACTGACACTGCCAATAGAGTCACTCCCAAGACTGACATTGTCATCAAACACTCTCCCAAGACTGACATTGTCAACTGACCCTCTCCCAAGACTGACACTGTCAACAGACCCTCTCCTAAGACTGACACTGCCAACAGACCCTCTCCAAAGACTGACACTGCCAACAGACTCACTCCCAAGACTGACACTGGGAACAGACCCTCTCCCAAGACTGACATTGTCAACAAACACATCCCCCAAGACTCACACTGTCAACAGACCCTCTCCCATGACTGACTTTGTCAACAGACCCTCTCCAAAGACTGACACAGCCAATAGACCCACTCCCAAGACTGACACTGCCAACAGACCCTCTCCCAAGACTGACACGGTCAACAGCCCCTCTCCCAAGACTGACACTGTCAACAGACCTCCTCCCAAGACTGACACTGTCAACATACCTACTCTCAAAACTAACACTGCAAACAGACCCTCTCCCAAAACTGACTGTCAATAGACCCTCTCCCAAGACTGACACTGTCAACAGACCCTCTCCCAACACTGACACTGTCAACACACCTACTCCCAAGACTGACACGGTCAACACACCTACTCCCAAGACTGACACTGTCAATATACCTGCTCCCAAGACTGACACTGCCAATAGAGTCACTCCCAAGACTGACATTGTCATCAAACACTCTCCCAAGACTGACATTGTCAACTGACCCTCTCCCAAGACTGACACTGTCAACAGACCCTCTCCTAAGACTGACACTGCCAACAGACCGTCTCCCAAGACTGACACTGTCAACAGACCCTCTCCTAAGACTTACACTGCCAACAGACCCACTCCCAAGACGGACACTGTCAACCCACCCTCTCCCAAGACTGACACCGTCAACAGACCCACTCCCAAGACTGACACTGTCTACATACCTACTCCCAAGACTGACACTGTCAATAGAACCTCTCCCAAGACTGTCATTGTCAACAGACCCTCTCCCAAAACTGACACTGCAAACAGACCCTCTCCCAAGACTGACACTGCCAACAAACCTACTCCCAAGACTGAAAGTGTCAACATACCTACTCCCTAGACTGACACTGTCAACACACCTACTCCCAAGACTGATACTGCCAACAGACCCTCTCCCAAGACTGACACTGCAAACACACCCTCTCCCAAGACTGATACTGCAAACAGACCTACTCGGAAGAATGACACTGTCAACACACCCACTCCCAAGACTAACACTGTCAATGCACCTACTCCCAAGACTGACACTGTCAACAGATCGTCTCCCAAGACTGGCTCTGTCAGCAGACCCACTCCCAAGACTGACACTGTCAACAGACCAACTCCCAAGACTGACACTGTCAACATACCTACTCCCAAGATGGACACTGTCAACATACCGACTCCCAAGACTGAAACTGCCAACAGACCCACTCCCAAGACTGACACTGCCAACTGTCTCACTCCCAAGACTGACATTGTCAACAAACACTCTCCCAAGTCTGACATTGTCAACAGACCCTCTCCCAAGACTGACATTGTCAACAGACCCTCTCCCAAGACTGGCACTGTCAACTGTAACACTCCCAACACTGACATTGTCAACAGACCTACTTCCAAGACTGACATTGTCAACAGACCTACTCCCAAGATTGACACTGTCAACATACCGACTCCCAAAACTGGCACTGCCAACAGACCCACTCCCAAGACCCACACTGTCAACAGACCCTCTCCCAAGACTGACACTGTCAACAGACCTCCTCCCAAGACTGACACTGTCAACATACCTACTCTCAAAACTAACACTGCAAACAGACCCTCTCCCAAAACTGACTGTCAATAGACCCTCTCCCAAGACTGACACTGTCAACAGACCCTCTCCCAACACTGACACTGTCAACACACCTACTCCCAAGACTGACACGGTCAACACACCTACTCCCAAGACTGACACTGTCAATATACCTGCTCCCAAGACTGACACTGCCAATAGAGTCACTCCCAAGACTGACATTGTCATCAAACACTCTCCCAAGACTGACATTGTCAACTGACCCTCTCCCAAGACTGACACTGTCAACAGACCCTCTCCTAAGACTGACACTGCCAACAGACCGTCTCCCAAGACTGACACTGTCAACAGACCCTCTCCTAAGACTTACACTGCCAACAGACCCACTCCCAAGACGGACACTGTCAACCCACCCTCTCCCAAGACTGACACCGTCAACAGACCCACTCCCAAGACTGACACTGTCTACATACCTACTCCCAAGACTGACACTGTCAATAGAACCTCTCCCAAGACTGTCATTGTCAACAGACCCTCTCCCAAAACTGACACTGCAAACAGACCCTCTCCCAAGACTGACACTGCCAACAAACCTACTCCCAAGACTGAAAGTGTCAACATACCTACTCCCTAGACTGACACTGTCAACACACCTACTCCCAAGACTGATACTGCCAACAGACCCTCTCCCAAGACTGACACTGCAAACACACCCTCTCCCAAGACTGATACTGCAAACAGACCTACTCGGAAGAATGACACTGTCAACACACCCACTCCCAAGACTAACACTGTCAATGCACCTACTCCCAAGACTGACACTGTCAACAGATCGTCTCCCAAGACTGGCTCTGTCAGCAGACCCACTCCCAAGACTGACACTGTCAACAGACCAACTCCCAAGACTGACACTGTCAACATACCTACTCCCAAGATGGACACTGTCAACATACCGACTCCCAAGACTGAAACTGCCAACAGACCCACTCCCAAGACTGACACTGCCAACTGTCTCACTCCCAAGACTGACATTGTCAACAAACACTCTCCCAAGTCTGACATTGTCAACAGACCCTCTCCCAAGACTGGCACTGTCAACTGTAACACTCCCAACACTGACATTGTCAACAGACCTACTTCCAAGACTGACATTGTCAACAGACCTACTCCCAAGATTGACACTGTCAACATACCGACTCCCAAAACTGGCACTGCCAACAGACCCACTCCCAAGACCCACACTGTCAACAGACCCTCTCCCAAGACTGACACTGTCAACAGACTCACTCCCATGACTGACACTGCCAACAGACCCACTCCCAAAACTGACACTGCCAACTGTCTCACTCCCAAGACTGACAATGTCAACAAACACTCTCCCAAGTCTGACATTGTCAACATACCGACTCCCAAGACTGAAACTGCCAACAGACCCACTCCCAAGACTGACACTGCCAACAGTCTCACTCCCAAGACTGACAATGTCAACAAACACTCTCCCAAGTCTGACATTGTCAACAGACCCTCTCCCAAGACTGACATTGTCAACAGACCCTCTCCCAAGACTGGCACTGTCAACTGTAACACTCCCAACACTGACATTGTCAACAGACCTACTTCCAAGACTGACATTGTCAACAGACCTACTCCCAAGATTGACACTGTCAACATACCGACTCCCAAAACTGGCACTGCCAACAGACCCACTCCCAAGACCCACACTGTCAACAGACCCTCTCCCAAGACTGACACTGTCAACAGACTCACTCCCATGACTGACACTGCCAACAGACCCACTCCCAAAACTGACACTGTCTACAGACCCACTCCCAAGACTGACACTGTCTACATACCTACTCCCAAGACTGACACTGTCAACAGATTCACTCCCAAGACTGATATTGTCAACAAACACTCTCCCAACATTGACAAGTGTCAACAAAGACTCTCCCAAGTCTGACACATCCAACAGACCCACTCCCAAGACTGACACTGTCTACATACCTATTCCCAAGACAGACACTGTCAACAAACACTCTCCCAAGATTGACAGTGGCAACAGACCCTCTCCCAAGATTGACAGTGGCAACAGACCCTCTCCCAAGACTGACACTGCCAATAGACCCTCTCCCAAGACTGACACTGCCAACAGACTCACTCCCAAGACTGACACTGGGAACAGACCCTCTCCCAAGACTGACATTGTCAACAAACACATCCCCCAAGACTCACACTGTCAACAGACCCTCTCCCATGACTGACTTTGTCAACAGACCCTCTCCAAAGACTGACACAGCCAATAGACCCACTCCCAAGACTGACTCTGCCAAAGGACCCTCTCCCAAGACTGACTCTGCCAAAGGACCCTCTCCCAAGACTGACACTGCCAACAGACCCTCTCCCAAGACTGACACGGTCAACAGCCCCTCTCCCAAGACTGACACTGTCTACATACCTACTCCCAAGACTGACACTGTCAACAGATTCACTCCCAAGACTGATATTGTCAACAAACACTCTCCCAAGATTGACAGTGGCAACAGACCCTCTCCCAAGACTGACACTGCCAATAGACCCTCTCCCAAGACTGACACTGCCAACAGACTCACTCCCAAGACTGACACTGGGAACAGACCCTCTCCCAAGACTGACATTGTCAACAAACACATCCCCCAAGACTCACACTGTCAACAGACCCTCTCCCATGACTGACTTTGTCAACAGACCCTCTCCAAAGACTGACACAGCCAATAGACCCACTCCCAAGACTGACTCTGCCAAAGGACCCTCTCCCAAGCCTGACACTGCCAACAGACCCTCTCCCAAGACTGACACGGTCAACAGCCCCTCTCCCAAGACTGACACTGTCAACAGACCTCCTCCCAAGACTGACACTGTCAACATACCTACTCTCAAAACTAACACTGCAAACAGACCCTCTCCCAAAACTGACTGTCAATAGACCCTCTCCCAAGACTGACACTGTCAACAGACCCTCTCCCAACACTGACACTGTCAACACACCTACTCCCAAGACTGACACGGTCAACACACCTACTCCCAAGACTGACACTGTCAATATACCTGCTCCCAAGACTGACACTGCCAATAGAGTCACTCCCAAGACTGACATTGTCATCAAACACTCTCCCAAGACTGACATTGTCAACTGACCCTCTCCCAAGACTGACACTGTCAACAGACCCTCTCCTAAGACTGACACTGCCAACAGACCGTCTCCCAAGACTGACACTGTCAACAGACCCTCTCCTAAGACTTACACTGCCAACAGACCCACTCCCAAGACGGACACTGTCAACCCACCCTCTCCCAAGACTGACACCGTCAACAGACCCACTCCCAAGACTGACACTGTCTACATACCTACTCCCAAGACTGACACTGTCAATAGAACCTCTCCCAAGACTGTCATTGTCAACAGACCCTCTCCCAAAACTGACACTGCAAACAGACCCTCTCCCAAGACTGACACTGCCAACAAACCTACTCCCAAGACTGAAAGTGTCAACATACCTACTCCCTAGACTGACACTGTCAACACACCTACTCCCAAGACTGATACTGCCAACAGACCCTCTCCCAAGACTGACACTGCAAACACACCCTCTCCCAAGACTGATACTGCAAACAGACCTACTCGGAAGAATGACACTGTCAACACACCCACTCCCAAGACTAACACTGTCAATGCACCTACTCCCAAGACTGACACTGTCAACAGATCGTCTCCCAAGACTGGCTCTGTCAGCAGACCCACTCCCAAGACTGACACTGTCAACAGACCAACTCCCAAGACTGACACTGTCAACATACCTACTCCCAAGATGGACACTGTCAACATACCGACTCCCAAGACTGAAACTGCCAACAGACCCACTCCCAAGACTGACACTGCCAACTGTCTCACTCCCAAGACTGACATTGTCAACAAACACTCTCCCAAGTCTGACATTGTCAACAGACCCTCTCCCAAGACTGACATTGTCAACAGACCCTCTCCCAAGACTGGCACTGTCAACTGTAACACTCCCAACACTGACATTGTCAACAGCCCTACTTCCAAGACTGACATTGTCAACAGACCTACTCCCAAGATTGACACTGTCAACATACCGACTCCCAAAACTGGCACTGCCAACAGACCCACTCCCAAGACCCACACTGTCAACAGACCCTCTCCCAAGACTGACACTGTCAACAGACTCACTCCCATGACTGACACTGCCAACAGACCCACTCCCAAAACTGACACTGTCTACAGACCCACTCCCAAGACTGACACTGTCTACATACCTACTCCCAAGACTGACACTGTCAACAGATTCACTCCCAAGACTGATATTGTCAACAAACACTCTCCCAACATTGACAAGTGTCAACAAAGACTCTCCCAAGTCTGACACATCCAACAGACCCACTCCCAAGACTGACACTGTCTACATACCTACTCCCAAGACAGACACTGTCAACAAACACTCTCCCAAGATTGACAGTGGCAACAGACCCTCTCCCAAGATTGACAGTGGCAACAGACCCTCTCCCAAGACTGACACTGCCAATAGACCCTCTCCCAAGACTGACACTGCCAACAGACTCACTCCCAAGACTGACACTGGGAACAGACCCTCTCCCAAGACTGACATTGTCAACAAACACATCCCCCAAGACTCACACTGTCAACAGACCCTCTCCCATGACTGACTTTGTCAACAGACCCTCTCCAAAGACTGACACAGCCAATAGACCCACTCCCAAGACTGACTCTGCCAAAGGACCCTCTCCCAAGACTGACACTGCCAACAGACCCTCTCCCAAGACTGACACGGTCAACAGCCCCTCTCCCAAGACTGACACTGTCTACATACCTACTCCCAAGACTGACACTGTCAACAGATTCACTCCCAAGACTGATATTGTCAACAAACACTCTCCCAAGATGGACAGTGGCAACAGACCCTCTCCCAAGACTGACACTGCCAATAGACCCTCTCCCAAGACTGACACTGCCAACAGACTCACTCCCAAGACTGACACTGGGAACAGACCCTCTCCCAAGACTGACATTGTCAACAAACACATCCCCCAAGACTCACACTGTCAACAGACCCTCTCCCATGACTGACTTTGTCAACAGACCCTCTCCAAAGACTGACACAGCCAATAGACCCACTCCCAAGACTGACTCTGCCAAAGGACCCTCTCCCAAGCCTGACACTGCCAACAGACCCTCTCCCAAGACTGACACGGTCAACAGCCCCTCTCCCAAGACTGACACTGTCAACATACCTACTCTCAAAACTAACACTGCAAACAGACCCTCTCCCAAAACTGACTGTCAATAGACCCTCTCCCAAGACTGACACTGTCAACAGACCCTCTCCCAACACTGACACTGTCAACACACCTACTCCCAAGACTGACACGGTCAACACACCTACTCCCAAGACTGACACTGTCAATATACCTGCTCCCAAGACTGACACTGCCAATAGAGTCACTCCCAAGACTGACATTGTCATCAAACACTCTCCCAAGACTGACATTGTCAACTGACCCTCTCCCAAGACTGACACTGTCAACAGACCCTCTCCTAAGACTGACACTGCCAACAGACCGTCTCCCAAGACTGACACTGTCAACAGACCCTCTCCTAAGACTTACACTGCCAACAGACCCACTCCCAAGACGGACACTGTCAACCCACCCTCTCCCAAGACTGACACCGTCAACAGACCCACTCCCAAGACTGACACTGTCTACATACCTACTCCCAAGACTGACACTGTCAATAGAACCTCTCCCAAGACTGTCATTGTCAACAGACCCTCTCCCAAAACTGACACTGCAAACAGACCCTCTCCCAAGACTGACACTGCCAACAAACCTACTCCCAAGACTGAAAGTGTCAACATACCTACTCCCTAGACTGACACTGTCAACACACCTACTCCCAAGACTGATACTGCCAACAGACCCTCTCCCAAGACTGACACTGCAAACAGACCTACTCCCAAGACTGACACTGTCAATACACACTACCAAGACTGACAATATCAACAGACCCTCTCCAAGTCTGACACTGTCACCAGACCCACTCACAAGACTGACACTGCAAACACACCCTCTCCCAAGACTGATACTGCAAACAGACCTACTCGGAAGAATGACACTGTCAACACACCCACTCCCAAGACTAACACTGTCAATGCACCTACTCCCAAGACTGACACTGTCAACAGATCGTCTCCCAAGACTGGCTCTGTCAGCAGACCCACTCCCAAGACTGACACTGTCAACAGACCAACTCCCAAGACTGACACTGTCAACATACCTACTCCCAAGATGGACACTGTCAACATACCAACTCCCAAGACTGAAACTGCCAACAGACCCACTCCCAAGACTGACACTGCCAACTGTCTCACTCCCAAGACTGACATTGTCAACAAACACTCTCCCAAGTCTGACATTGTCAACAGACCCTCTCCCAAGACTGACATTGTCAACAGACCCTCTCCCAAGACTGGCACTGTCAACTGTAACACTCCCAACACTGACATTGTCAACAGACCTACTTCCAAGACTGACATTGTCAACAGACCTACTCCCAAGATTGACACTGTCAACATACCGACTCCCAAAACTGGCACTGCCAACAGACCCACTCCCAAGACCCATACTGTCAACAGACCCTCTCCCAAGACTGACACTGTCAACAGACTCACTCCCATGACTGACACTGCCAACAGACCCACTCCCAAAACTGACACTGTCTACAGACCCACTCCCAAGACTGACACTGTCAACAGATTCACTCCCAAGACTGATATTGTCAACAAACACTCTCCCAACATTGACAAGTGTCAACAAACACTCTCCCAAGTCTGACACATCCAACAGACCCACTCCCAAGACTGACACTGTCTACATACCTACTCCCAAGACAGACACTGTCAACAAACACTCTCCCAAGATTGACAGTGGCAACAGACCCTCTCCCAAGACTGACACTGCCAATAGACCCTCTCCCAAGACTGACACTGCCAACAGACCCTCTCCCAAGACTGACACTGTCAACAGACTCACTCCCATGACTGACACTGCCAACAGACCCACTCCCAAAACTGAGACTGTCTACAGACCCACTCCCAAGACTGACACTGTCTACATACCTACTCCCAAGACTGACACTGTCAACAGATTCACTCCCAAGACTGATATTGTCAACAAACACTCTCCCAACATTGACAGTGTCAACAAACACACTCCCAAGTCTGACACATCCAACAGACCCACTCCCAAGACTGACACTGTCTACATACCTACTCCCAAGACTGACACTGTCAACAGATTCACTCCCAAGACTGATATTGTCAACAAACACTCTCCCAAGATTGACAGTGGCAACAGACCCTCTCCCAAGACTGACACTGCCAATAGACCCTCTCCCAAGACTGACACTGCCAACAGACCCTCTCCAAAGACTGACACTGCCAACAGACTCACTCCCAAGACTGACACTGGGAACAGACCCTCTCCCAAGACTGACATTGTCAACAAACACATCCCCCAAGACTCACACTGTCAACAGACCCTCTCCCATGACTGACTTTGTCAACAGACCCTCTCCAAAGACTGACACAGCCAATAGACCCACTCCCAAGACTGACACTGCCAACAGACCCTCTCCCAAGACTGACACGGTCAACAGCCCCTCTCCCAAGACTGACACTGTCAACAGACCTCCTCCCAAGACTGACACTGTCAACATACCTACTCTCAAAACTAACACTGCAAACAGACCCTCTCCCAAAACTGACTGTCAATAGACCCTCTCCCAAGACTGACACTGTCAACAGACCCTCTCCCAACACTGACACTGTCAACACACCTACTCCCAAGACTGACACGGTCAACACACCTACTCCCAAGACTGACACTGTCAATATACCTGCTCCCAAGATGACACTGCCAATAGAGTCACTCCCAAGACTGACATTGTCATCAAACACTCTCCCAAGACTGACATTGTCAACTGACCCTCTCCCAAGACTGACACTGTCAACAGACCCTCTCCTAAGACTGACACTGCCAACAGACCGTCTCCCAAGACTGACACTGTCAACAGACCCTCTCCTAAGACTTACACTGCCAATAGACCCACTCCCAAGACGGACACTGTCAACCCACCCTCTCCCAAGACTGACACCGTCAACATACCTACTCCCAAAACTGACACTGCAAACACACCCTCTCCCAAGACTGACCCCGCCAACTGACCTACTCCCAAGACTGACACTGTCAACACACCTACTCCCAAGACTGACACTGTCAATACACCTACTCCCAAGACTGACACTGTCAACATACCTACTCCCAAGACTGATACTGTCAACAGACCCTCTCCCAAGACTGACACTGCAAACAGACCCTCTCCCAAGACTGACACTGCAAACAGACCTACTCCCAAGATTGACACTGTCAACACACTTACTCCCAAGACTGACACTGTCAACATACCTACTCCCAAGACTGACACTGTCAACATACCTACTCCCAAGACTGACACTGCAAACAGACCCTCTCCCAAGACTGACACTGCCAACTGACCTACTCCCAAGACTGACACTGTCAACACACCCACTCCCAAGACTGATACTGTCAACAGCCCCTCTCCCAAGACTGACACTGCAAACAGACCCTCTCCCAAGACTGACACTGCAAACAGACCTACTCCCAAGATTGACACTGTCAACACACTTACTCCCAAGACTGACACTGTCTACATACCTACTCCCAAGACTGACACTGTCAACGCACCTACTCCGAAGACTGATAATGTCAACTCACCTACTCCCAAGACTGTAAATGTCAACATACCTACTCCCAAAACTGACACTGCAAACACACCCTCTCCCAAGACTGACACTGTCAATACACCTACTCCCAAGACTGACACTGTCAATACACACTCCCAAGACTGACAATATCAACAGACCCTCTCCCAAGTCTGACACTGTCAACAGACCCACTCACAAGACTGACACTGCAAACACACCCTCTCCCAAGACTGATACTGCAAACAGACCTACTCGGAAGAATGACACTGTCACCACACCCACTCCCAAGACTGACACTGTCAACATACCAACTCCCAAGATGGACACTGTCAATATACCGACTTCCAAGACTGAAACTGCCAACAGACCCACTCCCAAGACTGACACTGACAACAGACCCACTCCCAAGACTGACACTGACAACAGATTCACTCCCAAGACTGACATTGTCAACAAACACTCTCCCAACATTGACAGTGTCAACAAACACTCTCCCAAGTCTGACACATCCAACAGACCCACTCCCAAGACTGACACTGTCTACATACCTACTCCCAAGACTGACACTGGGAACAGACCCTCTCCCAAGACTGACATTGTCAACAAACACTCCCCCAAGACTCACACTGTCAACAGACCCTCTCCCAAGACTGACTTTGTCAACAGACCCTCTCCAAAGACTGACACAGCCAATAGACCCACTCCCAAGACTGACACTGCCAAAGGACCCTCTCCCAAGACTGACACTGCCAAAGGACCCTCTCCCAAGACTGACACTGTCAACAGACCCTCTCCTAAGTCTGACACTGCCAATAGACCCCCTCCCAATTCTGACGCTGCCATCAGACCCTCTCCCAAGACTGACACTGTCAACAGCCCCTCTCTCAAGACTGACACTGTCAACAGACCTACTCTCAAAACTAACACTGCAAACAGACCCTCTCCCAAAACTGACACTGTCAATAGACCCTCTCCCAAGACTGACACTGTCAACAGACCCTCTCCCAACACTGACACTGTCAACACACCTACTCCCAAGACTGACACTGTCAATGTAACTGCTCCCAAGACTGACACTGCCAATAGAGTCACTCCCAAGACGGACACTGTCAACCCACCCTCTCCCAAGACTGACACCGTCAACAGACCCACTCCCAAGACTGACACTGTCAACCCACCCTCTCCCAAGACTGACACCGTCAACAGACCCACTCCCAAGACTGACACTGTCTACATACCTACTCCCAAGACTGACACTGTCAACAGATTCACTCCGAAGACTGATATTATCAACTAACACTCTCCCAACATTGACAGTGTCAACAAACACTCTCCCAAGTCTGACAATGCCAACAGACCCACTCCCAAGACTGACACTGTCTACATACCTACTCCCAAGACTGACACTGTCAACAGATTCACTCCCAAGACTGATATTGTCAACAAATACTCTCCCAAGATTGACAGTGGCAACAGACCCTCTCCCAAGACTGACACTGCCAATAGACCCTCTCCCAAGACTGACACTGCCAACAGACCCTCTCCAATGACTGACACTGTCAACAGACTCACTCCCAAGACTGACACTGGGAACAGGCCCTCTCCCAAGACTGACATTGTCAACAAACGCTCCCCCAAGACTCACACTGTCAACAGACCCTCTCCCAAGAGTGACTTTGTCAACAGACCCTCTCCAAGGACTGACACAGCCAATAGACCCACTCCCAAGACTGACACTGCGCAAAGACCCTCTCCCATGACTGACACTGGCAACAGACCCTCTCCTAAGTCTGACTGCCAACAGACCCTCTCCCAAGACTGACGCTGCCAACAGACCCTCTCCCAAGACTGACACTGTCAACAGCCCCTCTCCCAAGACTGACACTGTCAACAGACCTCCTCCCAAGACTGACACTGTCAACATACCTACTCTCAAAACTAACACTGCAAACAGACCCTCTCCCAAAAATGACACTGCCAACAGACCTACTCCCAAGACTGACAATGTCAACAAACCTACTCTCAAGACTGACACTGTCAATAGACCCTCTCCCAACACTGACACGGTCAACACACCTACTCCCAAGACTGACACTGTCAATACACCTACTCCCAAGACTGACACTGTCAACAGACCGTCTCCCAAGACTGACACTGTCTACATACCTACTCCCAAGACAGACACTGTCAACAAACACTCTCCCAAGATTGACAGTGGCAACAGACCCTCTCCCAAGATTGACAGTGGCAACAGACCCTCTCCCAAGACTGACACTGCCAATAGACCCTCTCCCAAGACTGACACTGCCAACAGACTCACTCCCAAGACTGACACTGGGAACAGACCCTCTCCCAAGACTGACATTGTCAACAAACACATCCCCCAAGACTCACACTGTCAACAGACCCTCTCCCATGACTGACTTTGTCAACAGACCCTCTCCAAAGACTGACACAGCCAATAGACCCACTCCCAAGACTGACTCTGCCAAAGGACCCTCTCCCAAGACTGACACTGCCAACAGACCCTCTCCCAAGACTGACACGGTCAACAGCCCCTCTCCCAAGACTGACACTGTCTACATACCTACTCCCAAGACTGACACTGTCAACAGATTCACTCCCAAGACTGATATTGTCAACAAACACTCTCCCAAGATGGACAGTGGCAACAGACCCTCTCCCAAGACTGACACTGCCAATAGACCCTCTCCCAAGACTGACACTGCCAACAGACTCACTCCCAAGACTGACACTGGGAACAGACCCTCTCCCAAGACTGACATTGTCAACAAACACATCCCCCAAGACTCACACTGTCAACAGACCCTCTCCCATGACTGACTTTGTCAACAGACCCTCTCCAAAGACTGACACAGCCAATAGACCCACTCCCAAGACTGACTCTGCCAAAGGACCCTCTCCCAAGCCTGACACTGCCAACAGACCCTCTCCCAAGACTGACACGGTCAACAGCCCCTCTCCCAAGACTGACACTGTCAACATACCTACTCTCAAAACTAACACTGCAAACAGACCCTCTCCCAAAACTGACTGTCAATAGACCCTCTCCCAAGACTGACACTGTCAACAGACCCTCTCCCAACACTGACACTGTCAACACACCTACTCCCAAGACTGACACGGTCAACACACCTACTCCCAAGACTGACACTGTCAATATACCTGCTCCCAAGACTGACACTGCCAATAGAGTCACTCCCAAGACTGACATTGTCATCAAACACTCTCCCAAGACTGACATTGTCAACTGACCCTCTCCCAAGACTGACACTGTCAACAGACCCTCTCCTAAGACTGACACTGCCAACAGACCGTCTCCCAAGACTGACACTGTCAACAGACCCTCTCCTAAGACTTACACTGCCAACAGACCCACTCCCAAGACGGACACTGTCAACCCACCCTCTCCCAAGACTGACACCGTCAACAGACCCACTCCCAAGACTGACACTGTCTACATACCTACTCCCAAGACTGACACTGTCAATAGAACCTCTCCCAAGACTGTCATTGTCAACAGACCCTCTCCCAAAACTGACACTGCAAACAGACCCTCTCCCAAGACTGACACTGCCAACAAACCTACTCCCAAGACTGAAAGTGTCAACATACCTACTCCCTAGACTGACACTGTCAACACACCTACTCCCAAGACTGATACTGCCAACAGACCCTCTCCCAAGACTGACACTGCAAACAGACCTACTCCCAAGACTGACACTGTCAATACACACTACCAAGACTGACAATATCAACAGACCCTCTCCAAGTCTGACACTGTCACCAGACCCACTCACAAGACTGACACTGCAAACACACCCTCTCCCAAGACTGATACTGCAAACAGACCTACTCGGAAGAATGACACTGTCAACACACCCACTCCCAAGACTAACACTGTCAATGCACCTACTCCCAAGACTGACACTGTCAACAGATCGTCTCCCAAGACTGGCTCTGTCAGCAGACCCACTCCCAAGACTGACACTGTCAACAGACCAACTCCCAAGACTGACACTGTCAACATACCTACTCCCAAGATGGACACTGTCAACATACCAACTCCCAAGACTGAAACTGCCAACAGACCCACTCCCAAGACTGACACTGCCAACTGTCTCACTCCCAAGACTGACATTGTCAACAAACACTCTCCCAAGTCTGACATTGTCAACAGACCCTCTCCCAAGACTGACATTGTCAACAGACCCTCTCCCAAGACTGGCACTGTCAACTGTAACACTCCCAACACTGACATTGTCAACAGACCTACTTCCAAGACTGACATTGTCAACAGACCTACTCCCAAGATTGACACTGTCAACATACCGACTCCCAAAACTGGCACTGCCAACAGACCCACTCCCAAGACCCATACTGTCAACAGACCCTCTCCCAAGACTGACACTGTCAACAGACTCACTCCCATGACTGACACTGCCAACAGACCCACTCCCAAAACTGACACTGTCTACAGACCCACTCCCAAGACTGACACTGTCAACAGATTCACTCCCAAGACTGATATTGTCAACAAACACTCTCCCAACATTGACAAGTGTCAACAAACACTCTCCCAAGTCTGACACATCCAACAGACCCACTCCCAAGACTGACACTGTCTACATACCTACTCCCAAGACAGACACTGTCAACAAACACTCTCCCAAGATTGACAGTGGCAACAGACCCTCTCCCAAGACTGACACTGCCAATAGACCCTCTCCCAAGACTGACACTGCCAACAGACCCTCTCCCAAGACTGACACTGTCAACAGACTCACTCCCATGACTGACACTGCCAACAGACCCACTCCCAAAACTGAGACTGTCTACAGACCCACTCCCAAGACTGACACTGTCTACATACCTACTCCCAAGACTGACACTGTCAACAGATTCACTCCCAAGACTGATATTGTCAACAAACACTCTCCCAACATTGACAGTGTCAACAAACACACTCCCAAGTCTGACACATCCAACAGACCCACTCCCAAGACTGACACTGTCTACATACCTACTCCCAAGACTGACACTGTCAACAGATTCACTCCCAAGACTGATATTGTCAACAAACACTCTCCCAAGATTGACAGTGGCAACAGACCCTCTCCCAAGACTGACACTGCCAATAGACCCTCTCCCAAGACTGACACTGCCAACAGACCCTCTCCAAAGACTGACACTGCCAACAGACTCACTCCCAAGACTGACACTGGGAACAGACCCTCTCCCAAGACTGACATTGTCAACAAACACATCCCCCAAGACTCACACTGTCAACAGACCCTCTCCCATGACTGACTTTGTCAACAGACCCTCTCCAAAGACTGACACAGCCAATAGACCCACTCCCAAGACTGACACTGCCAACAGACCCTCTCCCAAGACTGACACGGTCAACAGCCCCTCTCCCAAGACTGACACTGTCAACAGACCTCCTCCCAAGACTGACACTGTCAACATACCTACTCTCAAAACTAACACTGCAAACAGACCCTCTCCCAAAACTGACTGTCAATAGACCCTCTCCCAAGACTGACACTGTCAACAGACCCTCTCCCAACACTGACACTGTCAACACACCTACTCCCAAGACTGACACGGTCAACACACCTACTCCCAAGACTGACACTGTCAATATACCTGCTCCCAAGACTGACACTGCCAATAGAGTCACTCCCAAGACTGACATTGTCATCAAACACTCTCCCAAGACTGACATTGTCAACTGACCCTCTCCCAAGACTGACACTGTCAACAGACCCTCTCCTAAGACTGACACTGCCAACAGACCGTCTCCCAAGACTGACACTGTCAACAGACCCTCTCCTAAGACTTACACTGCCAATAGACCCACTCCCAAGACGGACACTGTCAACCCACCCTCTCCCAAGACTGACACCGTCAACATACCTACTCCCAAAACTGACACTGCAAACACACCCTCTCCCAAGACTGACCCCGCCAACTGACCTACTCCCAAGACTGACACTGTCAACACACCTACTCCCAAGACTGACACTGTCAATACACCTACTCCCAAGACTGACACTGTCAACATACCTACTCCCAAGACTGATACTGTCAACAGACCCTCTCCCAAGACTGACACTGCAAACAGACCCTCTCCCAAGACTGACACTGCAAACAGACCTACTCCCAAGATTGACACTGTCAACACACTTACTCCCAAGACTGACACTGTCAACATACCTACTCCCAAGACTGACACTGTCAACATACCTACTCCCAAGACTGACACTGCAAACAGACCCTCTCCCAAGACTGACACTGCCAACTGACCTACTCCCAAGACTGACACTGTCAACAGCCCCTCTCCCAAGACTGACACTGCAAACAGACCCTCTCCCAAGACTGACACTGCAAACAGACCTACTCCCAAGATTGACACTGTCAACACACTTACTCCCAAGACTGACACTGTCTACATACCTACTCCCAAGACTGACACTGTCAACGCACCTACTCCGAAGACTGATAATGTCAACTCACCTACTCCCAAGACTGTAAATGTCAACATACCTACTCCCAAAACTGACACTGCAAACACACCCTCTCCCAAGACTGACACTGTCAATACACCTACTCCCAAGACTGACACTGTCAATACACACTCCCAAGACTGACAATATCAACAGACCCTCTCCCAAGTCTGACACTGTCAACAGACCCACTCACAAGACTGACACTGCAAACACACCCTCTCCCAAGACTGATACTGCAAACAGACCTACTCGGAAGAATGACACTGTCACCACACCCATTCCCAAGACTGACACTGTCAACATACCAACTCCCAAGATGGACACTGTCAATATACCGACTTCCAAGACTGAAACTGCCAACAGACCCACTCCCAAGACTGACACTGTCAACAGACCCACTCCCAAGACTGACACTGACAACAGATTCACTCCCAAGACTGACATTGTCAACAAACACTCTCCCAACATTGACAGTGTCAACAAACACTCTCCCAAGTCTGACACATCCAACAGACCCACTCCCAAGACTGACACTGTCTACATACCTACTCCCAAGACTGACACTGGGAACAGACCCTCTCCCAAGACTGACATTGTCAACAAACACTCCCCCAAGACTCACACTGTCAACAGACCCTCTCCCAAGACTGACTTTGTCAACAGACCCTCTCCAAAGACTGACACAGCCAATAGACCCACTCCCAAGACTGACACTGCCAAAGGACCCTCTCCCAAGACTGACACTGCCAAAGGACCCTCTCCCAAGACTGACACTGTCAACAGACCCTCTCCTAAGTCTGACACTGCCAATAGACCCTCTCCCAATTCTGACGCTGCCATCAGACCCTCTCCCAAGACTGACACTGTCAACAGCCCCTCTCTCAAGACTGACACTGTCAACAGACCTACTCTCAAAACTAACACTGCAAACAGACCCTCTCCCAAAACTGACACTGTCAATAGACCCTCTCCCAAGACTGACACTGTCAACAGACCCTCTCCCAACACTGACACTGTCAACACACCTACTCCCAAGACTGACACTGTCAATGTAACTGCTCCCAAGACTGACACTGCCAATAGAGTCACTCCCAAGACGGACACTGTCAACCCACCCTCTCCCAAGACTGACACCGTCAACAGACCCACTCCCAAGACTGACACTGTCAACCCACCCTCTCCCAAGACTGACACCGTCAACAGACCCACTCCCAAGACTGACACTGTCTACATACCTACTCCCAAGACTGACACTGTCAACAGATTCACTCCGAAGACTGATATTATCAACTAACACTCTCCCAACATTGACAGTGTCAACAAACACTCTCCCAAGTCTGACAATGCCAACAGACCCACTCCCAAGACTGACACTGTCTACATACCTACTCCCAAGACTGACACTGTCAACAGATTCACTCCCAAGACTGATATTGTCAACAAATACTCTCCCAAGATTGACAGTGGCAACAGACCCTCTCCCAAGACTGACACTGCCAATAGACCCTCTCCCAAGACTGACACTGCCAACAGACCCTCTCCAATGACTGACACTGTCAACAGACTCACTCCCAAGACTGACACTGGGAACAGGCCCTCTCCCAAGACTGACATTGTCAACAAACGCTCCCCCAAGACTCACACTGTCAACAGACCCTCTCCCAAGAGTGACTTTGTCAACAGACCCTCTCCAAGGACTGACACAGCCAATAGACCCACTCCCAAGACTGACACTGCGCAAAGACCCTCTCCCATGACTGACACTGGCAACAGACCCTCTCCTAAGTCTGACTGCCAACAGACCCTCTCCCAAGACTGACGCTGCCAACAGACCCTCTCCCAAGACTGACACTGTCAACAGCCCCTCTCCCAAGACTGACACTGTCAACAGACCTCCTCCCAAGACTGACACTGTCAACATACCTACTCTCAAAACTAACACTGCAAACAGACCCTCTCCCAAAAATGACACTGCCAACAGACCTACTCCCAAGACTGACAATGTCAACAAACCTACTCTCAAGACTGACACTGTCAATAGACCCTCTCCCAACACTGACACGGTCAACACACCTACTCCCAAGACTGACACTGTCAATACACCTACTCCCAAGACTGACACTGTCAACAGACCGTCTCCCAAGACTGACACTGCCTATAGACCCACTCCCAAGACGGACATTGTCAACCCACCCTCTCCTAAGACTGACACTGCCAATAGACCCTCACCCAAGACTGACACTGCCAACAGACCCTCTCCCAAGACTAACACTGTCAACAGACCCTCTCCTAAGACTGACACTGCCTATAGACCCACTCCCAAGACGGACATTGTCAACCCACCCTCTCCTAAGACTGACACTGCCAATAGACCCTCACCCAAGACTGACACTGCCAATAGACCCTCTCCCAAGATTGACACTGCCAACAGACCCTCTCCCAAGACTGACATTATCAACAGACCGTCTCCCAAGACTGACACTGTCAACAGACGCTCTCCCAAGACTGACATTGTCAACAGACCCTCTCCCAAGTCTGGCACTGTCAACAGACCCTCTCCCAAGACTGACATTGTCAACAGACCCACGCCCAAGACTGACATTGTCAACAGACGACCTCCCAAGACTGACATTGTCAACAGACCCTTTCCCAAGACTGACACTGTCAACTGACCCTATCCGAAGACTGACACTGTCAACATACCTACTCCCAAAACTGACACTGCAAATAGACCCTCTCCCAAGATTGACATTGTCAACTGACCTACTCCCAAGACAGACATTGTCAACAGACCCTCTCCCAAGTCTGGCACTGTCAACAGACCCTCTCCCAAGACTGACATTGTCAACAGACCCACGCCCAAGACTGACATTGTCAACAGAACTACTCCCAAGACTCACATTGTCAACTGACCCTCTCCAAGGACTGACACGGTCAACAGACTCTCTCCCAAGACTGACACTGCCAATCGGCCCTCTCCCAAGCTTGACACTATCAACAGACCCTCTCCCAGCCTCACTCTCCTGAACACTGACACACTCATCAGCCTCACTCTCCTCAACACTGACACTCTCATCAGCCTCACACTCCTCAACACTGACACTCTCATCAGCCTCACTCTCCTCAACCCTGACACTCTCATCGGTCTCACACTCCTCCACACTAACACTCTCATCAGCCTCACACTCCACCACACTGACACTCTCATCGGTCTCACTCTCCTCCACAATGACACTCTCATCGGCCTCACACTCCTCAACACTGACACTCTCATTGGTCTCACTCCTCCACACTGACACTCTCATCGGTCTCACTCTCCTCCACACTGACACTCTCATCGGCCTCACACTCCTCAACAATGACATTCTCATCGGTCTCACTCTCCTCCACACTGACACTCTCATCGACCTCACACTCCTCAACACTGACACTCTCATCGGTCTCACACTCCTCAACACTGACACTCTCATCGGTCTCACTCTCCTCCACACTGACACTCTCATCGGCCTCACACTCCTCAACACTGACACTCTCATCGGCCTCACTCTCCTCAAAACTGACACTCTCATCGGTCTCACTCTCCTCAACACTGACACTCTCATCGGCCTGACTCTCCTCAACACTGACACTCTCATCAGCCTGACTCTCATCAGCCTCACTCTCCTGAACACTGACACTCTCATCAGCCTCACTCTCATCAGCCTCACACTCCTCAACACTGACACATCAGCCTCCCTCTCCTCAACCCTGACACTCTCATCGGTCTCACTCTCCTCCACACTGACACTCTAATCAGCCTCACACTCATCAGTCTCACTCTCCTGAACACTGACACTCTCATCAGCTTCACTCTCCTCAACACCGACACTCTCATCAGCCTCACTCTCATCAGCCTCACTCTCCTGAACACTGACACTCTCATCAGCCTCACACTCATCAGTCTCACTCTCCTGAACACTGACACTCTCATCAGCCTCACTCTCCTCAACACCGACACTCTCATCAGCCTCACTCTCATCAGCCTCACTCTCCTGAACACTGACACTCTCATCAGCCTCACTCTCATCAGTCTCACTCTCCTCAACACTGACACTCTCATCAGCCTCACATTCCTCAACACTGACACTCTCATCGGTCTCACTCTCCTCCACACTGACACTCTCATCAGCCTCACTCTCCTCCACACTGACACTCTCATCAGCCTCCCTGTCCTCAACCCTGACACTCTCATCGGTCTCGCTCTCCTCCACACTGACACTCTCATCAGCCTCACTCTCCTCCACACTGACACTCTCATCAGCCTCACACTCCTCAACACTGACACTCTCATCAGCCTCACACTCCTCCACACTGACACTCTCATCAGCCTCACACTCCTCGACACTGACACTCTCACCAGCCTCCCTCTCCTCAACCCTGACACTCTCATCGGTCTGAAACTCCTCCACACTGACACTCTCATCAGCCTCACTCTCCTGCACACTGACAACCTCATCAGCCTCCCTCTCCTCAACCCTGACACTCTCATCAGCCTCACACTTCTCCACACTGACACTCTCATCGGCCTCACTCTCCTCCACACTGACACTCTCATCAGCCTCACTCTCATCAGCTTCACTCTCCTGAACACTGACACTCTCATCAGCCTCACTCTCCTCAACACTGACACTCTCATCAGCCTCACAGTCCTTAACACTGACACTCTCATCGGTCTCTCTCTCCTCCACACTGACACTCTCATCAGCCTCACTCTCATCAGCCTCACTCTCCTGAACACTGACACTCTCATCAGCCTTACTCTCCTCAACACTGACACTCTCATCAGCCTCACACTCCTCAACACTGACACTCTCATCAGCCTCACTCTCATCAGCCTCACTCTCCTGAAAACTGACACTCATCAGCCTCACTCTCATCAGCCTCACTCTCATCAGCCTCACTCTCCTCAACACTGACACTCTCATCAGCCTCACTCTCATCGGCCTCACTCTCCTCAACACTGACACTCTCATCAGCCTCACTTTCATCAGCCTCACTCTCCTCAACACTGACACTCTCATCAGCCTCACTCTCCTCAACACTGACACTCTCATCAGCCTCACTCTCATCAGCCTCACTCTCCTCAACACTGACACTCTCATCAGCCTCACTCTCATCGGCCTCACTCTCCTCAACACTGACACTCTCATCAGCCTCACTTTCATCAGCCTCACTCTCCTCAACACTGACACTCTCATCAGCCTCACTCTCCTCAACACTGACACTCTCATCAGCCTCACTCTCATCAGCCTCACTCTCCTCAACACTGACACTCTCATCAGCCTCACTCTCATCGGCCTCACTCTCCTCAACACTGACACTCATCAGCCTCACTCTCCTCAACACTGACACTCTCATCAGCCTCACTCTCCTCAACACTGACACTCTCATCAGCCTCACACTCCTCAACACTGACACTCTCATCGGCCTCACTCTCCTCAACACTGACACTCTCATCAGCCTCACTCTCATCAGCCTCACTCTCCTCAACACTGACACTCTCATCAGCCTCACTCTCCTCAACACTGACACTCTCATCAGCCTCACTCTCCTCAACACTGACACTCTCATCAGCCTCACTCTCCTGAACACTGACACTCTCATCAGCCTCACTCTCCTGAACACTGACACTCTCATCAGCCTCACTCTCCTGAACACTGACACTCTCATCAGCCTCACTCTCATCAGCCTCACTCTCCTCAACACTGACACTCTCATCAGCCTCACTCTCCTCCACACTGACACTCTCATCAGCCTCACTCTCATCAGCCTCACTCTCCTGAACACTGACACTCTCATCAGCCGCACACTCCTCCACACTGACACTCTCATCAGCCGCACACTCCTCCACACTGACACTCTCATCAGCCTCACTCTCCTGAACACTGACTCTCATCAGCCTCACTCTCCTGAACACTGACTCTCATCAGCCTCACTCTCCTGAACACTGACTCTCATCAGTCTCACTCTCCTCCACACTGACACTCTCATCGGTCTCACTCTCCTCAACCCTGACACTCTCATCGGCCTCACACTCCTCCACACTGACACTCTCATCGGTCTCACTCTCCTCAACCCTGACACTCTCATCGGCCTCACACTCCTCCACACTGACACTCTCATCGGCCTCACACTCCTCCACACTGACACTCTCATCGGCCTCACTCTCCTCCACACTGACACTCTCATCAGCCTCACTCTCCTCAACCCTGACACTCTCATCGGCCTCACACTCCTCCACACTGACACTCTCATCGGCCTCACTCTCCTCCACACTGACTCTCATCAGCCTCACTCTCCTCCACACTGACACCCTCATCGGCCTCACTCTCCTCCACACTGACTCTCATCAGCCTTACACTCCTCCACACTGACACTCTCATCGGCCTCACTCTCCTCCACACTGACACCCTCATCGGCCTCACTCTCCTCCACACTGACTCTCATCAGCCTCACTCTCCTCAATACTGACACTCTCATCAGCCTCACACCCCTCCACACTGACACTATCATCGGTCTCACTCTCCTCAACACTGACATTCTCATCAGCCTCACACTCCACCACACTGACACTCTCATCGGCCTCACTCTCCTCCACACTGACACCCTCATCGGCCTCACTCTCCTCCACACTGACTCTCATCGGCCTCACTCTCCTCAATACTGACACTCTCATCGGCCTCACACTCAACACTGACACTCTCATCGGCCTCACACCCAACACTGACACTCTCATCAGCCTCACTCTCCTCAACACTGACACTCTCATCAGCCTCACACTCAACACTGACACTCTCATCGGCCTCACTCTCCTCCACACTGACACTCTCATCGGTCTCACTCTCCTCCACACTGACACTCTCATCAGCCTCACTCTCCTCAACACTGACACTCTCATCGGCCTCACACTCAACACTGACACTCTCATCGGCCACACACTCCTCAACACTGACACTCTCATCGGCCTCACACTCAACACTGACACTCTCATCGGCCTCACTCTCCTCCACACTGACACTCTCATCGGTCTCACTCTCCTCCACACTGACACTCTCATCGGCCTCACACTCCTCAACACTGACACTCTCATCGGCCTCACTCTCCTCAAAACTAACACTCTCATCGGCCTCACTCTCCTCAACCCTGACACTCTCATCGGTCTCACTCTCCTCCACACTGACACCCTCATCGGTCTCACTCTCCTCCACACTGACACTCTCATCAGCCTCACACTCCTCAACACTGACACTCTCATCAGCCTCACACTCAACACTGACACTCTCATCGGCCTCACTCTCCTCCACACTGACACTCTCATCGGTCTCACTCTCCTCCACACTGACACTCTCATCAGCCTCACTCTCCTCAACACTGACACTCTCATCGGCCTCACACTCAACACTGACACTCTCATCGGCCACACACTCCTCAACACTGACACTCTCATCGGCCTCACACTCAACACTGACACTCTCATCGGCCTCACTCTCCTCCACACTGACACTCTCATCGGTCTCACTCTCCTCCACACTGACACTCTCATCGGCCTCACACTCCTCAACACTGACACTCTCATCGGCCTCACTCTCCTCAAAACTAACACTCTCATCGGCCTCACTCTCCTCAACCCTGACACTCTCATCGGTCTCACTCTCCTCCACACTGACACCCTCATCGGTCTCACTCTCCTCCACACTGACACTCTCATCAGCCTCACACTCCTCAACACTGACACTCTCATCCGCCTCACTCTCCTCAACACTGACACTCTCATCGGCCACACACTCCTCAACACTGACACTCTCATCGGCCTCACACTCAACACTGACACTCTCATCGGCCTCACTCTCCTCAAAACTGACACTCTCATCGGCCTCACACTCCTCAACACTGACACTCTCATCGGCCTCACTCTCCTCAAAACTAACACTCTCATCGGCCTCACTCTCCTCAACACTGACACTCTCATCGGCCTCACTCTCCTCAAAACTAACACTCTCATCGGCCTCACTCTCCTCAAAACTAACACTCTCATCGGCCTCACTCTCCTCAACACTGACACTCTCATCGGCCTCACTCTCCTCAACACTGACACTCTCATCGGCCTCACACTCAACACTGACACTCTCATCGGCCTCACTCTCCTCCACACTGACACTCTCATCGGTCTCACTCTCCTCCACACTGACACTCTCATCAGCCTCACTCTCCTCAACACTGACACTCTCATCGGCCTCACTCTCCTCAAAACTAACACTCATCAGCCTCCCTCTCCTCAAAACTAACACTCTCATCAGCCTCCCTCTCCTCAACCCTGACACTCTCATCGGTCTCACTCTCCTCCACACTGACACTCTCATCGGTCTCACTCTCCTCCACATTGACACCCTCATCGGTCTCACTCTCCTCCACACTGACACTCTCATCAGCCTCACACTCCTCCACACTGACACTCTCATCAGTCTCACTCTCCCCAACACTGTTACTTTTGTCTATAATCTTGAGGTCATCCAAAACGCTGCTGCATCTGTTCTAACTTGCACCAAGTTCATTCAACTGTCACCCCTCTGCTCACTGACTAGATTGGCTCCTGGTTAAGCAATATCAAGATTTTAAAATTCACGTCCCTGTTTTCAAATCCCTCCATGGCCTCTGTCCTCCTTATCTCTGTAGTCTCCTCCAACCCCACAACCCTCCAAGGTGACTCTGCTCATCTAATTCTGGCTTCTTGAACCTCCCCAATTTCAATTGTTCCACCATTGTTGTCTTGCCTTCAGTTGCCTAGTCTCTAACCTCTGGAATACTCTTCGTACACCTTTCTACCTAGCTTTCCTCCTTAAAGACACTCCTTAAAACCTACCTCTTTGACCAAGCCTTTAGTCTTCTGACCTAATGGCCGGAATTTTACTTGGGCGGGAGGCGGCACACACCGACCAAAAAGTTGGGAGCGTGTCCGCCTCTGCTGGGTCTGGGGAGCTACGCCGCGATTTTACACTCCCCAGGCCCATAATTGGTCTTGAGCGGCACTTCCACCTTTCTGAGGCAGAGGTCCCGTCTCCAAGAGCTGCCGACCAATCAGCAGGATGGCAGCTCAGTTTCAGCAGTGCCACTGGGAACTGTGGCCACTGTTGGGACTGCAACCCAGCCACAGCAACAAGAGAGCTGACGGCCCCAGAAGACAGGTAAGTTTCTGCCGGGAAGAATCGGTAGGGCACAGCTGAGGCAAGGGGGCGGTCAATTTGCGGGGGTGGGGGGGGGCATCTTTCTTTCAGTGGGGGCGGTTGGGGCTTCAGGGGCCCAGATTTGCAGCCCACCATGGGCACAGGGTGCCCAATCAGGAAGGCACCCCCTAGCCCGCAAGAAGACCGCCAGGTTTTGTCTGGTGGCGTTCTGGGAGCCTGAGCCAGTGGAGGCAGGAGGAGACCTTTAAGTGGCAGTTAATTGGCTACTTAAGGGCCTTAATTGACCTGGGGCAGACGGGCCATTTCTCACCTCCCCCGCCCTTTGTAAAATTGCAGCAGGGGCGGGAAGGCATCGGGAACGGCACCCCCCCACCTCCCACTCAATTTTATGGCCCCCCCCCCGCCACCAGCCCGCTCCTGTGGGGGCCATAAAATTCCGGCCGATGTGTCCTTATGTCGCTCAGTATCATAATTTATTTTATAATGCTCCTGTGCACCTTGGGGATGTTATTACGTTAAAGGCACTATATAAATACAAGTTGTTGTTGTTGTCCCACTCCCAACACTGACACTGTCATTAGTCTGGCAACTGACAATGGCCTCAATGCAGGATTAAGAGAGAAGCAGCGTAAAAGGGAGGAGCAGGCTAAAGTGAAACGGGGTACAAGACTGAAAAACATCTGAAGAGAGAAGCAGAGTAAGAACAAAACACAGGAAATAGGAGCAGGAGTAGACCATAAGGCCCATTGAGCCTGCTCCACCATTCAAAATGATCATGGTTGAACTTGGACTTCAACTCCGCTTTCCCACCCGCTCGCCATATCCCTTGATTACGTGAATAAGAGAATGCAGAGAAAAAGGGAAAAGCAGAGTGAAAGAGAGAAGCAGGATAGCAGACAGAAGTAGGGCATGCAAGTGGAGCAGGGTAAAGGTGGAAAGCAGAGAAATCAGAGAAACAGTGTACATGGGAGAATGCAGAGAAGAAAAGAGAAGCAGCAGAGTAAAGGAGAGAAGCAAGTAACATTCGCGCCACACAAGTGCCAGGCAATGACCATCTCAAACAAGAGAGAATCTAATCATTTCCCCTTAATGTTCAATGGCATTACCATCACTAAATCCCCCACTATCAACATCCTGGGGGTCGCCATTGACCAGAAACTGAACTGGAGTAGCCATATAAATACCGTGGCTACAAGAGCAGGTCAAAGGCTAGGAATCCTACGCCGAGTAACTCACCTCCTGACTCTCCAAAGCCTGTCCACCATCTACAAGGCACAAGTCAGGAATGTGATGGAATACTCTCCACTTGCCTGGATGGATGCAGCTCCAACAACACTCAAGAAGCTCGACACCATCCAGGGTGAAGCAGCCCGCTTGATTGGCACCCCGTTCACCACACAGTGGCAGCAGCGTGTACCATCTACAAGATGCACTGCAACAACTTGCTAAGGCTCTTTCGACAGCACCTTCCAAACCCGCGACCTCGAAGTCTCACACCACCCTGTCTTAGAACCATATTGATGTTCCTTCACTGTCGGTGGGTCACCACATAATTACAGCAGTTCAAGAAGGCGGCTCACCACCAACTTCTCAAGTTCATTTCGGGATGGGCAATAAATGCTGGCCTTGCTGGTGACACTCCCATCACAAGAATGAATAAAAAGGGTATGAGAGAAGCAAAGGAGAGAAGCAGAGTGAAAGTTATACTGACCATGGAGGGAGTGCAGCTTAGATTTGTCAGAATGATACATGGACTCCAAAGGTTAAATTTTGAGGAGAGATTACACAAACTAGAATTGTATTTCCTGGAATTTAGACAGTGAAGGGATGATTTGATCCAAGTTTTCAAGATATTAAGGGGAACAGATGGGGTAGATAGAAACAAATGATTTTTGCTGCTTGGGGAGTCTGGGACTAGGATGGCATAGTCTAAATATTAGCCAGATCTTTCAGGAGTGGAATTTGGAAGCATTTCCACACACAAGGGGCCTCCATGAAAAGGGGGTTAAAAGTTTGGAAATCACTTCTTCAAACGGCAATGAGTGCTAGATCAATTGTTCATTTTAAGTCTGAGATTGATAGATTTTTGTTAACCAAAGGTATTTCGGGAAATATGGAATTAGATCACAGATCACCCATCAGCTCATTGAATGGTGGAACAGGATTGAGGGGTTAAATGGCCTATTCCTGTTCTTATGTTTAGGTGATGGTTTACATCCCACATTCACATCTCTAGATTTCATGGCATCTTTTGGGATTTGCCTTTGAGAATATCGGGTAGATTTTGATATTGTGTGATACACAGTGTAAAATGAGTAGTAGAAAATTGACAGCCTGTTCTACATCTCTCCTAATTTTTAGTTCCATTTAAGACAATAGAAATAAAAACTGGGAGATATATAAAATGGAGTGACGATTCACTACAAACCACCTTACACTATTGTGCAAAATCAAAAACTATCACTAAAGCAAAATAATTATAAATCCTATAGTACTTTTGAGTTTGGGAAGGTAGCTCAGTGGGCAGATACAGAGTCATAGGGCTGAATTTAATGATTCCCAGAACCCGGAAATGGGCACCATTCCCATCCATCACATAGGCAGCTATCCCACTGTGATCACGTGGCGGGCAGCTATTTTACATATTGGAGACGTGGGTTCCCCCCCCACCCCCAATCACATTGCGGGGGCGGATGAGAGTCTCCGATTTTGATGTCTGATGACTCCAGTGCAGCTGCTGGCGCCATATTTAAAAGCCTGCCAGCCCTGTATTCACTCCTGCCTTAGAATCATTGTCAGCTTAGAGGAGCTTTAAACTTATTGTGACTGGTTCCTGTAACGGCACCCACATGCCCCCTACCCCGCAACCACCCTAAGGAGGGCAGGGAATGATGGCCGAGCAAGGCAATGGGTGGCCCCACGGTTCAGTGATGCCTGCCTGCAGATTCCCCTCCAGGCTGCAAGGGAAAGGTGGGAGGTTCTCTTCCCCAGCGATGGCAAGAAGAGGTCCTCCCGCCTGACCAAGCAACCCAGGGTGGAGATCGCAGGGGAGGTTAGCAGCTGTGAGGTCACCCAGCGCATCTGGGTACAGTGCATGAAGAGCGTCAATGACCTCCTGCATGCTACCAAGGTGAATGCTCCATTCCTCTTTGGGGATTGCACGTGACTACATGTGGTGATCCGTGACATGGGGAGGGTGGCATTATTACAGAAATGGCAGAACAGCAAGGTTAGGACCTCATCCTGACAGATTCATGGCTGCACCTTGGCTACAGGAAACCATCCTTCATAGCTGACCCCCACCTTAACTCCACTGACAATGTGTGTCAGCGTGAGAGATATCAGATACCACAGCAGAGGACGAGGGTCGGACACTAGCAGAACTGTCATGTTGATCTCTCTGCCAATCTCTACTATCTCCATCCTTCCTGTTGCAGGACAAGAGGGCGCACAACAGGAGGGAGACAGCCCGGAGTGGTGGAGGAGTTCTGGATCTGTGTCCTCTCACCCCAGCTGAGAAAGAGGCCTTGGAATCGGCAGGTACCCAGGGTGGCCAAACAACATCAGACGGTGGTTTTCTGCTCGGCTTTAGAATCAGGGTCACAAGCTGGTGAGAGCACCATACACGTGCCCAAGCATCTGGCTGAGGCTGAGATGGCCGAGACCTCTGACAGTGGGAGGACTGTGAGTGGCCAGGCCCATGCTGAGCCCCAGACTCCTGATGAGCCTCTGGTGTCGACAGCATAGAGCTTGCTGGAGGTGCAGAGAGAGGTAAGGCAACATCTGGCGGAGATGCCAGAGGTCTAGTGCATCCATGAGTGGACAATGGAGGAGTCCATCCATGCCATGAGTGATACCATGTCTCAGGCATGTGAGTGGATGGCTTTCTCCATCGAGAGATTAGCGAGCTCATGAAGAGCCAGATCCGACAGATGTGCACAGACCTGCACACCATTGGCTTGGCCATGAGCTCGATGGAGCAGTGGAAAGGTGAGAGAAGGACAAGGCGCCTGGAGTCTTCTCCAGCTCCTCATCCTTCTCTGGTGAGCCGCGAAGTTCAAATGAGCCTTGAAAGGGAGGAGGAGAGGCTGACCTCTACAGCTGGGATCTCCCCTCAGGGCACTCCGAGTGTGGACACTGGCTCCTCAGCCCCTCCACCAGTGAGTCCAGCGCCAGCAGCCGTGATGCTTGAGGAGAGTCCTGCACTAATTCCTGGGATGGAGGGATTATCCTATGAGGATCGATTAAGTAGACTGGGTCTTTATTCTCTGGAGTTTTGAAGAATGAGCGGTGATCTCATTCAAACATACAAAATTCTTACAGAGCTCGACAGGGTAGGTGCCGGAAGGATGTTTCCCCTGGCTGGGGAAACTAGAACCAAGAGTCATTCTCAGAATAAGAGGCAGGACATTTAGGACTGAGATGAGGAGGAATTTCTTCATTAGGAGGGTGGTGAATATTTGGAATTCTCTGCCACAGAGGGCTGTGGAGGCTCAGTCATTGAGTATGGTCAAGACTGAGATTGATAGATTTCTACATATTAAAATCATCATGCGTTACAGAGATAGTGCAGGAAAATGGTGTTGAAGTAGAAGATTAGCCATGATCTCACTGAATGGCGGAGTGGGCTCGAAGGGCTGAAAGGCCTACTCCTGCTCTTAGTTCTTATGTTCTTATGCACCAGTGCAGGACACCCTCAGGCAGCCGGGCCTGCCAGGCCTCAGGCAGCTAGAGGGCGACCACCAAAGTCCTCAGTGGCCAAGGGGCAGCCTGATTAGCAGGCTGCCTCCAGCCCGGCTGCTGTGGCAGGGATCACACCACATGGGAGCACTCGCAAATGTATTAAGAAAACCACCTAGCCACGCTTGGTGATTCATGGGTGTAGATAATATGAAATGTTATCATCAATGAAAAGTTCTTTTGTACAAATCATTAGCCATCATTGTTTGAATGCCATGTTCCATTCTGCCTTAATTGTGAGCTGCTGACTTCCTCCTTAGTGTAATGCCAATATGACCACAGCCCTTATTAACATATGTTCTCCCACGGTCACTCGCACCATTGCAGCTGGTCACAAGTCAGGGAAAGCAAATGGAAAGGGGCGACAGAACTCATGCTCTATTCATGCTTTATTCCATTCTCAGTGGGTGGACATCAGGGTGGCTGGAAACAGGTAATGATGAGGTTGTCTCTCAGCCTGTCTAGCCTCCAGTGCTGTGTCTTCAAATCCAATACTGCTGGCTCCTCTCCCTCCTCTGCATCCTCCTCATTGGTGGATGAATGCCGTTCAGGCATCTCATCTTCATGCAAGGCCCCCCACTCTGCAGCACTGGATTGTGCAGAGCACAGCAGACCACCACGATAGACGACACCCTCGCTGGGCATACATCACGTCTCCACCGGATCAATCGAGGTAGCAGAATCTAATCTTCAGCAGCCCAATAATCTGTTCGATGCTCGCTCGGGTGGACCCGTGGCAGGTGTTATATCACTCCTCTGCTGCAGTGCGAGGGTTCCTCACAGGCGTCAGTAGCCATGTCTTCAATGGGTAGCCCTTGTCTCTGAGAATCCATCCCTGAAGGCGAGCAGGTGGGTCCTGAATAGCTGTGGCACCTGGGACTGCCGAAGTATGGAAGTACCGTGGCTACTTCCAGGGAAGTGGGCGCACACTTGCAGGAAATGCTTTCGGTGATTGTAGGCCAGTTGAACGTTGATTGAATGGAAACCCTTCCGGTTGGTGAAGGCTGCTCCGTGGGAGCCTCGATGGCCACATGCCATCTATCACACCTTGCACCTGGGGAATCCAGCGATGGCCCCGAACCCGGTGGCCCTCTTGGCCTATCAGGGTCAGTCCAATATCACACATAGTCATTGGCCCTCTTAAACAGGGCATTGGTCACCTCCTTGATGCAGCAATGGACTGCTGCCCGGGAGACCCCACACATGTCCCCTGTGGATACCTGGAAAGATCCAGATGTGTAGAAATTTAGTGCCACAGTGATCTTCAGGACCACTGGCATGGGACGAACCCCAAATCCTAGAGGACGTGACTTGTCCTGCAGCAGGGCGCACCACTTGGTGACAGTCTCCCTGGAGAGGCGTAGTCTTCGCTGACAGTGCCACTCGGACTTTTGGAGGTAGCTGATCCGAGTCCAGAACACACTCTGCCGAACATGGGCCCTTCTTGGCATGGCCGGCTGCTGTCGCTCTCATGGTGGAGCTTCACGGGCAGGCGCAGAAGCCTCTTTGCCCTCTCTCCATCTGAGGCGCCAAATCATACCATGGTGGGGGTGGGGTGGGGGTCCAAGAATACAGGGTGTATGCGACCCATGCCAGGTGACCAGTGGGCCTGCACAGCACTGTCAATGCAGGCACAACCCTGCCTTGGCAACTGAGGTCCTCACAATTCTCCCAAGGGGAATCCCTGATGGACCTCAGAGGCCAACCTTACTGATCGTCCACCCTCTGTTCCAGCAGTGTGACCGAATTACCAAGTCACACAGCTGTTCATTAACCCAATGCAGTCCCCCACACCGAACCTTTGCAGAGCCCCCAAGACCCCAAACCCCTTGCAGAGCCCACAATAACAGTCTGACAATGGCCTCTGAACCCCCTCTTACACTATTCAGCAATGCTCAAGACTTCTTCCCCGTCACAGCAATATGGCCTCTCATCTCGCTGCCATCAGGTTTTAACAGACATGAACCCCAAGACACAATCAAGAGTCTATCATTAAATTACAATTGGTTATATTTAAATGCATTTAAAAGAGCAGCTCCCTGTCACGACGGGGCATCAACGCCAACTTGGTGCTTTCCCACCACTGATAAAATCTGGACGCGACGTCACGTTGTTGGATTTCCGGGCAAACGGTTCCTATACGATTGCTCGTCCCCCCCCCCCGCCCCCCACAATGCCACCATTCCCACTTTTAACAGCCACATTAAATTCTGCCGATTGTATCATAATGGCACAGAAGGAGGTCATTTGGTCAATTGAGTCCATGCCGGCTCTCTGTAGAGCAATCCAGTCAGTCCTGTCCCCCTGCTCTATCCCCGTAGCCCTGCAGGTTTATTTCCTTCAAGTGCATATCCAATTTCTTTTTGAAATCACTCATCGTCTCTACTTCCATCACCATCATAGGCAGAGAGTTCCAGGACATTGCAACTTGCTGTGTAAAAAAGTTCTTCCACACATTTCCCCTCTTGGGGTCTCTTGCCCAAATCCTTAAATCTGTGTTCCTTGATAGGCTGAGTAAATTGGGCCTATATTCTCTGGAGTTTAGAAGAATAAGAGGTGATCTCATTGAGACATACAGGATTCTGAAAGGGCTTGTTAGGGTAGAAGCTGAGAGATTGTTTCCGCTGGTTGAGGAATCTAGAACACGGAGACACAGTCTCAGGATAAGAGGCTGATCATTCAGGACTAAGATGAGGAGAAATTACTCCACTCAAAGGGTTGTGAATCTTTAGAATTCTCTACCCCAGAGGGTTGTGGATGCTCCATCGTTGAATATATTTAAGGCTGGGATAGATAGATTTTTGGTTTCAGGGAATCAAGGGATATGGGGATCGGGCAGGAAAGCCCAAGATCAGCCATGATCGTATTGAATGGCAGAGCAGGCTCGATGGGCCATATGGTCTACTTCTGCTCCTATTTCTTGTATTCTTGTATCTTCATAACTGAAATTCCTCATCCCTGGAACCATTCTCGTGAATCTTTTCTGTACTCTCTCCAATGCCCTCATGTCTTTCCTAAAGTGGGCACCCAGAACTGGACGCAATACTCCAGCTGAGGCTGAACTAGTGTCTTATACAAGTTCAACATATCCTTGCTCTTGTACTCTATGCCCCTACTAATAAAGCCCAGGATACTGTATGCTTTATTAAATACCCTCTTAACCTGTCCTGCCACCTTCAATGACTTATGAACCTATACACCCAGGTCCCTCTGCTCCTGCACCCCTTTGTAATTATACTCTTTATTTTATATTGTCTCTCCATGTTCTTCCTACCAAAATGCGTGACTTCACATTTCTCCGCATTGAACTTCATCTGCCACTTGTCCGCCCATTCCATTAACTTGTCTATGTCCTTTTAAAGGTCTACACTATCCTCCTCACAGTTCACAATGCTTCCAAGTTTCATTTCATCCACAAATTTTGAAATTGGGCCCTTTTCACCAAGATCTAGGTCATTAATATATATCAGAAAAGCAAGGGTCACAACACTGACCCCTGGGAACTCCACTACAAACCTTCCTCCAGCCCGAAAAACATCCATTAACCACTATTCTCTGTTTCCTGTCACTCAGCCAATTGTGTATCCATGTTGTTACCGTCCCTTTTATTCCATGAGCTATAACTTTGCTCACAAGTCTGTTTTGTGGCACTGTATCAAACGCCTTTTGGACGTTCACGTCCACCACATCAACTGTTTTGCCCTCATCAACCCTCTATTACCTCTTCAAATAATCCCAGCAAGTTTGTTAGACATGATTTTCCCTTAAGAAATCCATACCGCCTTTCTTTAATTAACCCGCTTTTGTCCATGTGACTATTAATTTTGTCCCGAATTACTCTTTCCAGAAATTTCCCCACCACCAAGGTTAAACTGACTGGCCTATAATTGCCGAGCTTACCTTTACATCCTTTTTTGAACAAGAGTGTAACATTTAAAATTCTTCAGTCCTCTGGCACCATTCCCAAGTCTAAGGAAGACTGAAAAATTAGTGCCTCCATAATTTCTACTCTCACTTCCCTTACTATCCTTGGATGCATCTCATCTGGTCCGGGTGCCTTACCCACTTTAAATACAGACAGCCTATCCAATACCTTCTCCTTGTCAATTTTAAACCCTTCTAGTGTCTGAATTACCTCCTCTTTTACCATTGCCTGAGTTGCATCTTCTTCCTTAGTAAAGACAGATGCAAAGTATTTATTTATTTTATTTTTTTTATTTAGAGATACAGCACTGAAACAGGCCCTTCGTCCCACCAAGTCTGTGCCAACCAACAACCACCCATTTATACTAACCCTACAGTAATCCCATATTCCCTATCACCTCCCTACACTAGGAGCAATTTACAACAGCCAATTTACCTATCAACCTGCAAGTCTTTTGGATGTGGGAGGAAACCGGAGCACCCGGCGAAAACCCACGCAGACACAGGGAGAACTTGCAAACTCTGCACAGGCAGTACCCAGAATCGAACCCGGGTCCCTGGAGCTGTGAGGCTGCAGTGCTAACCACTGCGCCGCCCATTTGTTTAATACCTCAGCTTTACCCTCTGCCTCCATATGCAAATTGCCTTTTTGGTCCCTAATCAGCCCCGCTCCTCCTTTTACCACCTTTTTACTATATATACATCTATGGAAAACTTTGGGATCCCCTTTTATGTTAACTGCCAGTCTCATTTCATACTCTCTCTTTGCTTCTCTTATTTGCTTTTTCACTTCCCCTCTGAAGCTTCTATATTCAGCCTGGTTCTCAATAGTATTTTCAAACCAGCATCTGTAGTAAGTACACTTTTTCTTCTTTATCTTAATCTCTATCTCTTTCGTCATGCAGGGAGCTCTGGATTTGTTTACCCGACCTTTCTTCTTCGAGGGAACATATATCTCTTCTTTGAAGGTAGCCCATTGTTCAGCTACTGTTTTTCCTGCCAACCTTTGACTCCAATTTTTTCATCCCAGATCTGTTATTACCCCATTGAAGTTGGCTATATATCTTTGGCCTATTGCAGTCAATTTGTATCATCTTCACTGTCTGCAACACCTCCAAGTTTGGTATCATCAGCAAATTTTGGTTTGACTCCAATATCCAAGTCTTTTATATAAATCAAAACAAGCAGTGGTCCAGGCACTGATCCTTGCGGAACATCACAGTCTACCATCCTCCAGTCTGAAAAACAACCAATTACCACAACTCACTGTTTTCTGTCCTTAAGCCAATGTTTTATCCAATTGGAAACTGACCTCCCTATTCCGTGAGCCGCAGTTTTGTTAACCAACCTTTTATGTGGTACTTTGTCAAACACTTCCTTAAAACCCATATAGACACCATCCACTGCATTCCCCTTCTGGTAGGATCCTATGGGGTTATTGATTTGGGAGGGTAGATCAGTGAGCAGTTGTGTTTTCAAAGAGCTCAAGGAAGCAATTTTTTCAAGCTGAATTCATGTTTCTTCCAGTTTATTCATCTCCTATAAGCACCAGTTCTTGCTGAGTTTATGTGTAAGCTCAGCTAGTACATACAAACATACAAATTAGGAGCAGGAGTAGGCCACTCGGCCCCTCAAGCCTGCTCTGCCACTTAATAAGCTCATGGCTGATCGGAATTTAACCTCAACTCCACATTCCTGCCTACCCCCAATAATCTTTCAACCCCTTGCTTATCAAGAGTCTATCTACCTTTGCCTTAAAAATATTCAAAGACTCTGCTTCCACTGCCTTTTGAGGAAAAGGATTCCAAAGGCTCATGACTCTCTGAGAGAAAAAATTTCTCTTCACCTCTGTCTTAAATGGGTGAGCCCTTATTTCGAAACAGTGATCCCTAGTTCTAGATTCTCCCACAAGGGGAAACATCCTTTCCACATCCACCCTGTCAAGACCCCTCAGAATTTTATATGTTTCAATCAAGTCACCTCTTACTCTTCTAAACTCCAACGGATACAAGTCTAGCATGTCCAACTTTTCATCATAGGACAACTCACCCATTCCAGGAATTAGTCTAGTAAACCTTCTCTGAACTGCTTCCAATGCATTTACATCCTTCCTTAAACAAGGAGACCAATATTGTACACCGTACTCCAGATGTGGTCTCACCAATGCCCTGTACAACTGAAGCATAACCGCCCTACTTTTGTATTCAATTCCCCTTGCGATAAACAATAACATTTTATTAGCTTTCCAAATTACTTGCTGTACCTGCATGCTAGCCTTTTGCGATTCATGCACTAGGACACCCAGATCCCTCTACATCTCAGAGCTCTGCAATCTCTCACCATTTAGATAATATGCTTCTTTTATATTCTTCCTGCCAAAATGGGCAATTTCACATTTTTCCACATTATACTCCATTTGCCAGGTCTTTGCCCACTCACTTAACCTATCTATATCCCCTTGTTTTATTTATATCCTTATGTCCTCTTCATAACTTACTTTCCTACCTATCTTTGTGTCATCAGCAAATTTAGCAACCATACCTTCGGTCCCTCCATCCAAGCCATTTATATAAATTGCAAAAAGTTGAGGCTCCAGCACAGATCCCTGTGGCACACCACTCGTTACATCTTAACAACCAGAAAATGTCTCTTTGTGCCTTCTGTCTGTTTCCTGTTAGCTTGCCAATCTTCTAACTATGCCAAAATGTTACCCCCTACACCACAAGCTTTTATTTGCTACAATAACCTTTGATGTGGCGCCTTATCAAATGCCTTCTGGTAATCTAAGTACAATACATCCACCGGTTCCCCTTTATCCACAGCACATGTTACTTCTTCAAAGAACTTCAATAAATTGGTTAAGCATGATTTCCCTTTCACAAAACCATGTTGACTCTGCCTCATTACCTAGAATTTTTCTAAGTGCTTGCTATAATGGCTTTAATAAAAGCTTCTAACATTTTCCCTATGACAGATGTTAAGCTAACTGGCCTGTAGTTTCCTGCTTTCTGTCTCCTCCCTTTTTGAATAAAGGAGTTACATTTGCTATTTTCCAATCTAATGGAACCTTCCCCGATTCTAGGGAATTTTGGAAAACTAAAATTAACGCATCAACTATCTCACTAGCCATTTCTTTTAAGACCCTAGAATAAAGTCCATCAGGACTCAGAGACTTGTCAGCCTGCAGCTCCAACAATTTGCTCAGTAAGGTAGGCTATTCAACTGTAGACAGTATCACAACCAAGCCCAATGCTGTTTTTATCCAATGTTCACTCACAGTGACGCTACATGGGTTCTCTGACTGATTTTGTTTCTTTCCCCACACTAAACAACAATTGCTGATACCAAGTGTCAGACTCTAACTGCTCTCCAAGTTGAGACTAGTTAACTACATGCATCTCACCAGGGTATGTGTCAGCCTTGGCTCAGTGATAGCATGTTCATCCCTAAGAACAGGAAGTCCTAAGTTCAGGCCTTACTCCAGACACTTGAGTATAAAATCCAGGCTGATACTTCTGCGCAGTATTGAATGAGTACTACATTGATCAAGGTGCTGACTTTAGGATGAGACATCTAAACTGAGGTTGCATCTGCCATTTTGGATGGATGTAAAAGATCCCATGATACTTTCCAAAGAAAAGCAGGGGAGTTCTCCCAGTGTCCTGGCTGATATTTACCAAAAGACTGAAATAGATGATGTGGCCATTTATTTAATTGCTGTTTGTGGGAGCTTGCAGTGTGCAAATTGGCTGCCATATTTCCTACATTACAACAGTGACTACATTTCAAAAGTGTTTCATTGGCAGTAAAGAGCTTTGGGATGTCCTGAGGTCATGAAAGTCACTATATAAATGCAAGCCTGCTTTTCCATTTAGAGCTCATGCCTTCCTGACTTTCTGGGAGCTGACTGAACTCAGAATCTGACCCTGGTCTTGTGCTACTTGCAGTTAGCTCTGGAGAATCAGTACTCTTCACACCTCCTGATTTAATGGTGAGGAGTCATATTGGAGTTCTGTTCTTGAGATTGGATTGGATAGAAGAGTGAATTGATTGCTAGAGGTTTGATACATTCAATGGTAGAGATACTAGTTTGTAGGTGGCAGAGTGTATTTTTCCCTTGCAATTAGATAGCTCACCACCACCTTCTCAAGGGCAAATAGGGACAGGCAATAAATGCTGGCCTAGCCAGCGACACCCAGATCCCAGGAATGAATAAAAAAAAAAGGGTGGAACTACACTGGAAAGTATCTGAGAGCAGACCCCTCAGCTAGGGCTCTGAGAGCCCAGTCGCACTTTGGCAACCAATGTCATTCTGAAGATCACACTTTTAAACATATTGAAAGAATTTGTCAGAACCTGTAATATAGCAAATTGTTCAATTGTACAATGTGTAACAGCTCAGCTTTCTACGATATTTGTATTAACACAAGGCACTCCTTAGCTTGCAGGTGGTGGCAGTGATTTAAAACAGATATGGAATGCCCCCTTGTGGGCATGCTCCTTAAAACCAATATTTCTCTATTTTTGCCTGTGGTCCTTCGCAGATGATGCCGTTCCTCAGTAAAATGCTGAATCCCATTCACTTCAGAGTAAACCTGCACCTTTGTTTTGTCAAAAAAGGTCATTATCATTTCCCCATGCCACTTAAGAATTCAACCATTCTCCAATGCTTACAAAAAAAATCAGCACAGTTTTATAAATATAGCTTTTTCCAGTTATTTACTTTTATCCCATTCTAAAGACTCACCACTGCCACCCCCATTTCTGCATTGGGTATGACAGAAGCAACCTGCTGCTGGTTCTCTGTCTTTTGTTTTATATTTTTTCTTGGGATGTAGAAATTGCTGGCAGGGCAATACCCATCTCTCGAGGTACAACTAGGTGCATTGGTAAGTTCCTTCAGAGGGCAGTGTTAGAGTGAGAATTGCATCAAATATACTACCTGAAGAGGGCAGTAAAGAGTCAACCACTTTGGTCTGGGACTGGAGTCACTTATAGGCCAGACCAGGTAAGAAGAGCTGCTTTTCTTCCCTGAAGGACATTAGTGAACCACTTAGGTGCTTGCAATAATCCAGCAGCTTCATTTTATTTCTGGATTGTCAAATTTTTTAATTGCCATGATGGGATTTGAACTTGAATTCTACTTGATTATTAGTCCAGGCCTCTGAGTTACTAATCCCATAACATAACCACCACTTCACTGTACCCAGATTCTGTTACCAGAATTGAAAGGATGCACCTACGAGGAAAGATTGAGCAGCCAGGGACTCCTCTCTGGAAAAAAGAAGACTAAAATTATGATAAAATTGTGAAGGGTTTCGGTAAAGCGGATGGGAAGAAATTGTTTTCACTTGTGGGTTAGTCCAGAACAAGGGGGCATAAATATAAGATAGCCACTAACAGGTAAAGTAAGCAATTTAGGAGGAATGTCTTTACACAGGGAGTGGTATGAATGTGGAAGTTGTTCCCAAAGCAGACAGCACTGATGCATTTAAGGTGAGGCTTGAAGCATACACGAAGGAGAAGGGAGTCGAGGGATAGGAGGGCAGGATGGGAAGAGGCAATTAGAATGAGAGGAGGCTCATGTTGGAATAAGCACCAGCATAGATCATTTGGATCAAATGGTTTGCTTCTGTGTTGTAGATTCTACATAATTAAAATAAATAGGAATATAATTTGCTTAAAATATACAGCAAAATAATTTGTCCATGCTCTTTTTTCTTGGGATGTGGACGACACTGCCTTAAGAAGCTGATGGGGATGGGTTTTCTACAGCATTGCAATTATTTTTTAACAACTGAGCAGTTGCCACTTCAGAGTCATTAAGAGTCCACTAAATAGTATCAGACTGGAATCACAATGAGGCTAGATTAGGTTCTTTTTCTTGAAGACATTGGTGAGTCAGTTGGCTTTCATGATCTTTTTTTGGTGCCAACTCGGATATTGCCAAGTTTTATTAAAATCAATGTTATAGTTTGTCCTGGTGGGATTTGAACTCTCAACCTCTATCAGTAAAATAGTACCATAGTCATAACACCAGTGTACTCATAGTAAGAGCTGAACTGTTTTATATATATTTAGCTTAAGAATGCAACCATATGATTATGGAACATATGATAATGATGCAGTTCAGTAAACAGGCTAACATAATTACTTCAAGAAAGTTGTTGAACAATTTAACAGGAAACCTCGAACAATATATAGAGAGAGCATATCTAACAAAGGGAATAAAAGGGGCAAAGAGAGAATATGAAAAGAGATTAATGACTAACATAAAAGGGAACACTAAAGTCTTTTATAAACACAGAAATAGTAAAAGGATAGTCAAAGGAAAGGTGGGACTGATTAGGGACCAAAAATGAGATATTTCTGTGGAGGCAGAGGGTGCGGATGAGGCACTCAGTGAGTATTTTACATCTGCCTTTAGCAGAGAAGAGGATGCTACCAATGTAACAGTAAAGGAGGAGGCAATAGTGATAGCAAATAGGATAAAAATAGGTAAAGAGGAGACACTTAAAAGGTTGGCAGTCCTCAAAGTAGAAAAAACACCCAATCTGAATGGATCCTGGGTTACTGAGGGAAGTAAGGGTGGAATTTGTGGAGGCTCTGCACACAATCTTTCAGTCCTACTTGGACATAGGGATGTTGCCAGAGAACGGGAGCATTGCAAATGTTACAACCCTGTTTAAAAAAAGTGGAGAGGGATAAATGCAGCAACTACAAACCAGTCAGCCGACTATCAGTGGTGGGGAAACTTTTAGAGACAATAATCTGGGACAAAATTGACTGACATTTGAAAAGTATGAACTAATAAATGAAAATCAGCACAAATTTGTTAAAAAAGCAAATCGTGTTTGATTAACTTGATTGAGTTTTGGATGAATTACTGGAAAGGGCTGATGAGGGTCGTGTGGTTGATGCTGCATCTATGGACTTTCAGAAGGTGTTTGATGAAGCCCCACATAATAGACTTGTTAGCAAAATTATAGTCCAGGGGATCAAAAGCACAGCAGCTGTGCGGATACAAAACTGTCCAAGGATAGAAAGCAGAGTTGTGGTAAACAGTTGCTTTTCAGACTGAATGGAGGTAGACAGTGGGTCAATATTAGGACCATGATGATATATATTAATGACCTGGGCTTGGGTATACAGAACTCAATTTCAAAGTTTCCAGATGACACAAAGCTTGAAAATGTAGTAAACAATGAGGAGGATAGTAATAGATTTCAGGAGGACATAAACAGACTGGTGAAATAGGCAGACACATGGCAGATGAAATTTAATGTTAAAGTGTGATGCACATCAAAATGGTAGGAAGAATGAAGAGAGGCAATATGACATAAATGGTATAATTTTAAAGAGGGTGCAGGAACAGAGAGATCTAGGGATGTTGGTACACAAATCTTTGAGGGTGGCAAGACAATTTAAAAAGGTTGTTAACAAAAGCATATGGGATCTGTGGCTTTATAAGTAGAGGTATAGAGTATAAAAGCAAGGAAGTTATGCTAAACTTTTCAAATGCACTGGCTCGGCCTCAACTGGAGTATTGTGTTCAATTCTGTGCACCAGACTTTAATAAGGAGGAGAAGCCCTTGGAGAGGGTGCAGAGGAGTTTTACCAGAATGGTACCCAGGGATGAGGGACTTCAGTTGAGTGGAGAAACTGGACAAATTGGAGTTGTTTTCCTTAGTGCAGAGAAGGGTAAAGAGGAGATTTGATGGAGGTATTTAAAATCATGAGGAGTTTCGATAGAGTAAATAAGAAAGGTCAGTAACCCAAGTGCACAAATTTAAGGTGATTGGCAAAAGAACCAGAGGTGACGTGAGGAAGCTTTTTTATCACACAGCAAGTTGTTGTGATCTGGAATGGATGGTAGGAGCATATTCAATAGTAACATTTTGAAAGGGAATTGTATATTTGCTTGAAGGAAAAGCGTTTCCAAGGCTATGGGGAAAGAGCAGGAGACTGGAAATAATTGAATAGCTCTAGCAATGAGCCAGCATAGACATGATGGGCCGATTGGCCTCCTTCTGTTCTATGATTCTATAAATAATCTAACTGCATGATCTTCCCACCCAACATGATGCAATTGTTAAAGGGATAATGGAGTAGAATTCACTGAACGAACAGAACTACACTGGTAAATGATGGCCCAATTCTGAATAAATTCTTTCAGCAAAGATAGATAATTGTCTGTCCCATCACACAGGAAATGGAAAACACATTTCACTCAATATCGTAAATTTTAACAGTTGTGACCTCTCTTTCAAAATAGAAATAATTTGAAAATGTTTTGCTAAATATATTTCACCGAATGTTTGCACATTATGACAGGAAGTCAACAACAATAACTTACATCTATATAATGTCTTTAATGTAGCAAAACATCTGAAGGCACTTCACTGCAACATTATCAAACAAAATTTGACACCAAGTCACTTAAGGAGACATTAGGACAGAAACTTGCAGGTCAGAGACAGATTTTAAGGAGCTACATGAAAGAGAAGACAGAAGTAGAGAGGTGGAGAGGTTAAGGGAGAAAATTCCAAAGCTTAGGGCCTAGGTAGCTGAAAGCCTAGCTGCAAATGGTGAAGCAGTTAAAAACAGGGATGCCAAATGGCCAGATTTGGAGGAATGCAGAGATCTTAAAGGGTTTCAGCCCTGGAGGAGATTACAGAGATGGAGAGGAGTGAGGCCATGGAGGGATTTGAAAACGAGGGTGAGAATTTTAAAATCGAGGCATTGCTGGACTGGGAGCCAATGCAGCTCAGTGTAGGGATGATGGTTGAACGGGACTTGGTGTGAGTTAGGATAGGGACAACAGAGTTTTGGTTGAGCTCAAGTTTATGGAGGGTGTAAAATGGGAGGCTGGCCAGGAGAGCCACATGAAATAAATGCTGCCTAAAAAACAAAGAGATATTTGTGGTTGGAAAATATTTCAAGTTTTCTAGGACTACTGTTTCGTGAGATGATTCATATACTTGGGTCTCAGCAATACTTGTGGTTTAGGCACATTTTTGTTCTGACATCTTCTGAGGATTTTGTGTCGATATCAAACAGTCTGAGTTTGAGTGTTAGAATAATGGAGTCAAAACAATGAATGAATAATCACCTTTTGAGAATTATATTTTTAAAACTTCATCTTAACCTGCCCCAATTCAGCACTAGTTTGGCAATAACCTTCAGGCAGGCCTAAGGATGACTGTTGTGGGTAATGAGCAGTAGTGGACGCTTTTCTGAGGCACAGTGTTGGAACAATGAGGGTTATTTCCTCTGCATCTGGCTATACTATCCCCAACTTGGTAGTATTTGGTGCTCACACCAGGTAGTTGAATGTGTTCCATTTCCTGGTGCTAACTTTGACAGGCACAAACAACATCTGAAGAAAACAATATATGTAAAACTTCATCCACTATAATAAGAACAAGCAACCAAGTGAAATTAAATTCAATGCAACATTAACTACATATAGCTGTGCTACCAACCCTCCTATAAACTTCAGGCACAAATGCAGAAGATTATTACTGGTAGCTCAGCAAATAAGGAGATTCAATGATCGTTAATTCCCACCGGCAGGCTGCCATTTTATATGGCTCCACTGCTGCGCTCCATTTTGATTCATTGCTAACTATAAAGTTGCACTACTGCAACCTGTGTGCATCAATTTACTAAACTAGCCATAGGCCAGAATTAAACACTCCCCCCTCCCCTACCAACCCTGGGAGTGGGCTAGGAGGCGGATGAGGGGGGTGGGGGAGGGGCACTGAAAATCGTCTGGGAGGCAGGGGTGCCATGCCTGTGGCCTACCCCCCCATCCCCATTACTATTTTACCAGTGGCAGGGGAGGTGGCAAGCAGCCACCCATTCATACCTGGCAGCCTCCTTGCAGGCTTCGATGGGGCTTCCTAATCAGGTACCCTGTGCCCCACGGAGATCCCCCTCCAGCAGCAGTGCCACCCCACTGAAACTATCACCCCCACCCTGCTCTCCAACCCACCCCACCCTTCACCAGGGCCTCGCTGATTATCTCCGGCGTGGCCTAACCCCCACTTACATCTTTGAAGGGCAATGTCTGCCCTTCCTCCTCTTGTTGGGTACAGTTCCAGCAGTGGCCACAACTCCCATTGGCGCTGCTGGGGCTGAGCTGCTGCCGGCCGTCTGATTGACCAGCAGCTCTTGGAGTTGGGACTTCCTGCCTCAGAGGGGTGGATGTCCCAACCGAGGCCAATTAAGGGCCTGGGCTACGCAAAATAGCAGCGTAGCTTCCAGGCCCAGCAGAGACCCCTGGCTTTCCAGCTAGTGGACAGGGCCACCTCCTCACCATTAAATTCTTGCTAGAGTTACGGAGTGATACTCAAACATCTAAGTGTTGGGGCATTTTGCCTATGTTACAACAGTGATTATATTTGAAAAGTAATTCCATGGCTGTGAATCGCTTTGAGACATATTAGAGTTAGGAAAGGTGCTGTACAAATACAAGTTTGTTTGTTCTTTCTAATTTAGAATTTAAGATCATCTTTGGCTTGACTAGCTATTCTTCATGTATGACCTGAGGCAACGAGTATCAGGAGGCCACTCATGAGTCACCTGGTCTGATCCCACTCTCTTGCTGTTCCCATTGCTCTTTTTCAAATATGTGTCTAATTCCTTTTTAAAATGAGATTAAACTCTACTTAACCAATGCTTTGTGGCAAGAGAATTCCACTTCCTAACTACCCACTGTGTGAAGACTTTTTAATTACTTTTGTGACTTGTCTAATGAAGGTATTACATTCAATGAGTTACTTGTAATTGATACATTAATTATAAACTATCTGAAGCAGCAAGGTGCCTAGGTTGATATTTGCTGTTCTCAGACAGTAGTAGTGTGAGTCACTGCCTTTTGCAGTTTCCTCAGGTGCCTGACTGAACGTGCAGATTCTGCGTTGCCAAAGAGAGGGGGCAGTGTTGCACCATTTCAGCTCAATATTGAAAATAGTGAATGGGAGCCAAGGCACATCTTGTGACACGGCAGATGCATAGGGTTGCACAGATTACAAACTAGCAGTTTACAAAACAGGCAATTGAAGACATTGCAGGCCCATCAAAGCACAGCTCCTGAAAACAGTTAAAGTTCACTAGCCATGTTCCAATGGATGAGGATTTGAGGGTGCAGAGCACCAGAGAGGCAGCTCTCCTCAATCCCATGGACAAGCCTCCCAACAACTGTGCAATGTAAAATTTTGGAAGCTTTTAAAATGCAATTATGAATTGTGACTACTAATTCAGGTAATATGACAGTGAAATAATCAGGAAGCTTAAACCAGCCACCATCATATTGACACCCTTTTTAATGAGATATGAACACATTTGAGCCCATGCATTGACTGGCCATCACACCTCAACGTACCTCCTCTTTATACGAACATTCGAATTAGTAACAGGAGTAGGCCACTTGGCCCTCAAGCCTGCTCCGCCATTCAACAAGATCATGGCTGATCTGATTGTAACCTCGACTCTACATTACCACCTACCCCCAATAACCTTTCACCCCCTTGCTTATCAAGAATATATCTACCTCTGACTTAAAAATATTCAAAGAATCTGCTTCCATCACCTTTTGAGGAAGAGAATTCCAAAGACTCACAACCCCCTGAGAGAAAGAATTTCTCCTCATCTCTGTCCTAAATGGTTGACCCCTTATTTTTAAACAGTGACCCCGAGTTCTAGATTCTCCCACAAGGGGAAACATCCTTTCCACATCCACCCTGTCAAGACCCGTCAGAATCTTGTATGTTTCAATCAAGTCGCCTCTTACTCTTCTAAACTCCAGCGGATACAAGGCTAGCCTGTCCAATCTTTCCTCATAAGGCAACTCGCCCATTCCAGGAATTAGTCCAATAAACCTTCTCTGACCTGCTTCCAACGTATTTACATCCTTCCTTCAATAAGGAGACCAATTCTGTACACCGTACTCCAGATGTGGTCTCACCAATGCCCTGTATAACTAGCATAACCTCCCTACTTTTGTATTCTATTCCGCTCCCAATAAATGATAACATTCTATTAGCTTTATAATTACTTGCTGACCCAGCATACTGACCTTTTGTGATTCATGCACTAGGACACCCAGATCCCTCTGCATCTCAGAGTTCTGCAATCCCTCACATTTACATAATATGCTTCTTTTTTATTCTTGCTGCCAAAATGGACAATTTCACATTTTCCCACATTATACTCCATTTATAAAGTTGGCTTTTCTGCAATGTCAAAATAACAATACTGTTTTGATCCATGAAACAACTTCTGGACTAAATGAGTTTATTTTTACAGTGTACAAAAGCTAAATCCTGTGGATGATGGAAATTTGAAATAAAAACCCAAATGCTGGAAATATTCAGCAGGTCTGGCAGCATCTTTGGAATTAACATTTCAAGTTGATGACCTTTCATCAGAACAGCGTCTTGTTCACTGTATAAATCTGTATTTTTTGTGGCTTTCTTTGAAAGATGAGTAGATTAAAAATTTATTAGGATGTTGTCTAACCCTGGGAGCGCAACTGGGATTTGATGGAGCTGACAGTTCAGGGAGTAGAAAATGAGATGTCACTTCTTGTGATGATTTGAGTGATAATATGCACCATGTTTATTAATAAAGGCTTTACTAATTCCAACATGTGCTCTAACCTCAAAATAATGCCATCATGTGGGATAGTTTCATCTGGTTGGTTTGTGTCAGAAACATCATGAACTTGTCATGGAAGATTTCCCCTGCTCACTTTTGTGAAAAGTTTGTGAAATGATTTTATGATTTCACTAGAATTAATGAGAACTCAAAATACTGCACTGTATTTACAATAGCAATAGTAATGGCAGAGGAAATCTTCTCCCAAGGATCCCGACCCTAAACAGTGCTGCCAATCCCAACCCTAAACAATGCCACCATACCACCTAATGTTGCTATACCTCCTAATGCAGACCCTGAATAGTGCTACCAAAGCTTCTAATCCCAACCCTTAACAGTACCACATAGTAGCTAATTCTAACCCTAAACAGTGCTCCTATAGAATTTAGTAATTAGAAATGCAGCAAGACCTGGACAATATCCAGGCTTGGGCTGAGAAGTGGCAAATAACATTTGCGCCACACAAGTGCCAGACAATGACCACCTCAAACAAGAGAGAAGCTAACCATCTCGCCTTGACATTCAATGGCATTACTATTAATTTCTTGCCAGAGTTACGGAGTGATCCTCAGACATATGAGTGTTAAGGCATTTTGCCTATGTTACAACAGTGACTATATTTGAAAAATAATTCCATGGCTGTGAATCGCTTTGGGACATATTAGAGTTAGGAAAGGTGCTGTAGAAATACAAGTTTGTTCTTTCTAATTTAGATTTTACGATCACCATTGGCCTGATTAGCCATTCTTCATGTATGACCTGAGGCAGCGAGTATCAGGAGGCCACTCATGAGTCACCTGGTCTAATCATGGGGGTGGTGTTACCATTCACCAGAAACTGAACTGGAGTAGCCATATATATACCGTGGCTACAAGAGCAGGTCAGAGGCTAGGAATCCTGAGGTGAGTAACTCACCTCCTGACTCCCCAAAGCCTGTCCATCATCTACAAGGCACAAGTCAGGAGTGTGATGGAATACTCTCCACTTGTCTGGATAGATGTAGTTCCAACAACACTCAAGAAGTTCGACACCATCCAGGACAAAGCAGCCCGCTTGATTGGCTCTCCATCTACAAACATTCACTCCCTTCACCAGCGACGCACAGTAGCAGCAGTGTGTACCATTTACAAGATGCACTGCAGCAATGCACCAAGGCTCCTCAGGCAGCACTTTCCAAACCCATGATCTTTACCACCTAGAAGGACCAGTGCAGCAGTCGCATGGGAACACCACCACCTGCACATTCCACTCCCCCACATGGACTGCAGCAGTTCACCACCACCTTCTCAAGGGCAGTTAGGGATGGGCAATAAATGCTGGCATAGCCAGCAATGCCCACATCCCATGAATGAATAAACAAAAAATTCCAACCCCTAAACGCACCACTGTAGCTCCTAATCCCAAACTCAGACAGTGGCTCTGTGGGTCCAAATCCCAACCCTAAACAGCTTCTAATTCCAACATTAACTAGCACTTTGGGAGGGTTTAAACTAATTTGGCAGGAGGATGGGCACCAAAATGAAACATTAAAGAGGAGAAACAAGATGCACAGATAACTGGGAGAGGCAAATAGCACTAGATTAAATCGTTCAGATATAGGAGGGATCAGACAGGAAAAATGCAAGGTAGTCTGAAATGGGTTTGCAGTGCATGTATGTAAATGCATGGTAAACAAGGTTGGTAAATTGTAGGCACAAGTCAATACATGGGACTATGATTTAATGGCAGTAACAGACCTCTGACTGAAAGGGGAGGATTGCAAACTTTACATTCCTGGTTACAAGGTAGTCAGGAAAGGTAGAGAAAGAAATAAAGGAGGAGGGGTGGCAGTATTGATCAAAGGAAATATTATAGAACTGGAGAGGGATGATGTAGTTGAGGAGCTAAACACACAGGGCTGCAATTTACAGCCCACCACCCCCCCCAATGTTGGGAGTCACGGCGGGGTGGGCGGGGGCTGGAAAATGCCTCCGGGAGAGGGTCACCACAGATCTTGACGCCGGGAAGGCCCGGCCCAATATTGCTGGTGGTGGCAAGGCCTCATGGTAGCCGCCCCCACCGCTCGGCAATGGGAGCCCAATTTAAATATGTAAATTAATTTAAATAAAGGAATAAATTACCTTTACGCTCCCGCCATCTGTCCCAGTGCGATATTTGTGCCGATGGCTGGTACTCTCATGCATTTGGATCCCCGTCCGGGGATCAGACGTGGAACACTGGTGGGGAGGGTGCAGCAGGTAAGCTTCTCTGTACGCAGTGGGGGTGGGGAGGAGGGGGGTCAAAATAATATCATTGGTGTAGGGGATGGTGGGAAGGGGTAGAGTGTAAATTTGATGCACTTTGTGGGGGGAAGACCAGGTGCACAAGGTAAGTGTTTTGTGGGGGGAGAGGGCAGGTAATTAAACCTATGGTTATTGTGGGGTGGGGGGGGGGGGGAATGGGAGAGGGACAAGACCAATTTATTTAATTTTTTAAACTCAATCTCTCTTAAAAAATTTAAATTGAAATGTAGGGCTTGCAGCCCTTTAAAAATGGCGTCAGCAGCTGACTCCATTGCCGGGGATGGACCACCCGTCCCCTGCATGTCATCGGGGTGGGCGGTCCACCCTGGCTATTTAAATGAGCCACCGTGCTTAATGTTGCAGCGGCTCTGCGACGTGCGCCCCGCATGGGTGGACCGCCATTGTTTTTGTCCGCTGCTGTATAAATTCCAGCCCAGCGTCCATTTGATTAGAATTGAGGAACAATATAGGAGCTATTATACTATTGGTTCTTTACTATAGGTTAGTAAATAGTTGGAAGGCAATAGAGGAGCAGATTTGCAGGCAAATTGCAGAAAGTTTCAAGAACTGAACAGTATTTATAATGGGAGTCTTCAATTATCCTAATGTAGATTGGGTTAGTAACAGTGTAACAGGCAAAGAGCAGGAGGAATTCATGAAATGTGTACAAGAGCACTTTCTTGATCAGCATGTTCTCAGCGCAATGAGGAAGGACACAGCACTGGATCTAACTCTGGGGAATAAAGTCAAGCAAGTGGCGCAGTGGTTAGCACCGCAGCCTCACAGCTCCAGCGACCCAGGTTTGATTCTGGGTACTGCCTGTGCAGAGTTTGCAAGTTCTCCCTGTGATTGTGTGGGCTTCTGCCGGGTGCTCCGGTTTCCTCCCACAGCCAAAGACTTGCAGGTTGATAGGTAAATTGGCCTTTGTAAACTGCCCCTGGTATAGGTAGGTGGTAGGGAAATATAGGGACAGGTGGGGATGTTTGGTAGGAATATGGGATTAGTGTAGGATTAGTATAAATGGGTGGTTGATGTTCGGCACAGACTCGGTGGGCCGAAGGGCCTGTTTCAGTGCTGTATCTCTAATCTAATCTAATCATCATAATATGATGGAGTTCAACGTGATGTTTGAAAGGGAGAAACACGAAACAACTACCAGGTAAGGCTGACTTTAACGGGACGAGACAGAGAATGTGCACATAAACGGGGCAAATCTGTTATGGGTAAAACCACAGAAGATCAACGGAAGGTGTTCAAAAAAAAATTTAGTGCGATATAGAACCAATCCATACACCTCAGGGGCAAGAGTTCTAATTTCCAAAAAAAAGAGTCATGGAAAATGAATGAGGTAAAAGACAACATTATACTAAAAAAACAAACATACAAAAATGCAAAAACTAGCGCAGATTCTGGTGATTGGGCAGGATACAAAGAGCAGAAAAAGGTGACAAAACAGCTACAAAAAGGGAGTAAGGGGGTTTTCAATGTAAAAAGGGAACTGATAGGGTAGATAGAAAGAAACTATTTCTGTTGGTTGGGGGTCTAAGACTAGAGAGTATAGTCTAAAAATTAGAGCCTGACTTTCAGGAGTGAAATCAGGAAACACTTCTAGACCCAGAGGTTGGTAGAAGTTTGGAACTCTCTTCTGCAAATGCCAATTGATGCTCGGCCAATTGTTAATTAAATCTGAGATTGACAGATTTTTTGAACTAAGTGTATTAAGGGATATGGCTCAAAGGCATAAATGGTATATCAGCCATGATCTCATTGAGTAGATATTAATACATATTAAAAACATCAAAGGATAGTAGAAGTAGAAGATCAGCCATGATTTCATTGAATGGTGGAGCAGGCTCGAAGGGCTGTATGACCTACTCCTGCTCCTATTTCTTATGTTCTTACAGTGGAACAGGCTTGAGGGGCTAAATGGCCTGCTCCTGTTCCCATGTTCCTAGGTCATATCTCCTGATCCCAACTCTAAACAGTGCCATCAGATCTACAGAACCCAACTTTAAACAGTCCTGCCATACCTTCTGATTCCAATCTAAAACAGTGACGCCAAATCTCTTCAGTCCATTCGTAAACAATGCTGCTACATCTCCTATGATGAAGTAATTGGATATGCACCTATAATTGAAATATGCTTGTATAATGGAGGGTTTGGATATGCTACTATGATGTAGCATTGGAAGTGTTTCTAAAATCAAGATACTGTAAATACTCCTATAATGCAGGGATTAGATTTGCTCTAATAATGACAGATTGCATGCGTCACCATAATAGATAGTTTGGATGGGTTCCTATAATGGCGGGATTGAATATGCTCCAATAATGGAAGGACTGAATTTGCTCCTATGATCAAGGGATTGGATCTGCTGCTATTACTGATACATTGTATTTCCTACCATAAAGGAGAGGTTGAATATGCTCCTATTAAGGTGTGATTGGATGTATTCCTATAATCGAAGGATTAGTGTGCTCATATAATAGAAGGGATTGGATATGCTTCTATCATCAATGCATTGGATGTGCTTCTGTCATGGTGTGATTGGATGTGCTCCTATAATCAAGAGATTGGATGTGATCCCATAATCAAAGACTGGACGTGTTCCTTAAATAAAGGGATTGGGCATACTCCTATACATAGAATTTCATAGAATTAGGTACATTGTACAGCCCCGGAACAGGCCATTCAGCCCAACTCATCCATACCAGTGTTCATGCTCCACATGAGCCTCCTCCCATCCCTCTTCACTCCCAGTCTATCAGCATATCCTTCTATTCTTTTGTCCTATGTGTTTATTTAGCTTCCCCTTAAATGCATCTCGGTTATTCACCTCAACTACTCCATGTGGCAGCAAGTTCTACTGTCTCATCACTCTCTGGCTGAAGAGGTTTAATCTAAATAGTACTTTCCAGGCCAGCCAGTGTGCACTGCTGCCTCTGTCGTGCTAAATAGTTGATATTTTCTTATCAAAAGAGTTGAGTTCTGCAGCATTAATCCGTTTTGCATCCTTTGCAGACTGTGAGTACAAGGAAAGTGAGCGCAGCCTTCATATCAACTGTAGTAAAATTGTCATGGTTGTGAAAAACTTTGTTCAAGTGCCTTATACCACAAACAAAGTATGTGTGTCCTTTTTGTTTGTCTCATTAAGCTCCTGTGAAGCATTTTGGGATATTTTACTATGTTAAAGACAAGTTGCCAAGGGATTGGATGCACTGTGCTAATGGAGGTGGGGATGTACTCCTATAATGGAGGGATTGGATGTGCTTCTATAATCAATGAATGGGATTTTTTCCAATGATGGCTTTGTTGCTTCTAGTGTTGTAATGGAGGAATATGATGAGTTTCTACAATCAAGGATTTGAATGTGCTCCTATAATGGTGTGATTGAGCCTGCTACTATATTTGAGTGGTTGGATCTGTTCTCATGATTAAGGGATTGGATTTGCTCCTTTAGAAGTGCGATTGGATGTGATCCTATTACTGAGGGATTAAATGTGCTCCTATTCTATTCCATGATTCTATGATTGTGGTGTGATTGGATGTGATCCTATAATCAAGGGTTTGAATGTGTCCCTATAATTAAGGGATTGGATGTATTCCTATGATTGATGTATTGGATTTGGTGCTGTAATGTAGGGATTGGATGTGCCTGAATAACCAAGGGATTCATTACACTGGTATAATGGAGCGTTTGGATGTGGTCTTAGAATTGAGGGATTGGATGTGCTCCTATAGTGGTGCAATTGGATATTTTCCTATAATTTAGGGATTGGATGTTCTACTTTCATCATGGCATTAAAGTTGGTGCTTAATTGAAGCATTGGAAGTACTCCAATAATCGAGACATTGGATCAAGGGATTGGATGGGCTCCTATAATAAAGGAATTGGGTATAGTCCTATTGTGGTACACTTAGATCTGGTGCTGTAGTGTAGGGCATGGATTTGCTTCATTACTCAAGGGGCTGGATATTCCCCTACAAGCGAGGGATTAGTTGTAGTCCAATAATGGTGCAATTGAATGTACTACAATAATGGAGAGGTTGGCGCGAATCTATATTCAAGGGATTGGATGTGCTCCCATGATAAAGGCATTGGATATGATCCAATAATCAAGAGATTTGATTTACTCCTCTAATGGAGGGATTGCATCTACTCGTATTAACACAGGATTGGGTGTGAACCTATAATCGAAGGATTGGGTGTGGTGCTCTAATGGAGGAATTACATGTGCTCCTAAATGCACAGGGTTGGATGTGCTTCCATAATGGTATAAATGGATGTGCTCCTACAATAGAGGGGATTAGAAATACTTCTGTAATGGTATGATTGGATGTTCTCCTATACTCAAGTGATCGGATGTACCTCCAGAATGTTGCAATTGGATGTGCTCCTATAATCAAACGATTGGATGCAATCCTTATGATCAAGAGATTGCATGCAATCTTATAATCATGAGACTGGATATACTCCTACAATTGAGAGGTTGCATGTGCTCCTATTATCAAGGCATTGGATGTAGTCCAGTAATCAAGCGATGGAATGTGCTCCTGTAATCGAGAGGTTGGTTAGGCTCCTACACCACAGAGAATGAGGGTGTTCCTTCACCAAGGCATTGAATGTGCTGTTGTAATTGAGGATTTGGATATGCTCCTATAGTGGTCCAATTGTATGTGATCCTCTAATTAAGGGATTGACTGTGTTCCCACAAGTGAGAAGTTGGATGTGCTCATATAATCAAGGGAATGGATGTGCTCCTATAAAGGTGTGATTGCAAATACTTCTACAATCAAGGAGTTAGATTTGGTGCGGTATTGTAAGGATTGGATGTGCTCACATAATCAAGGGAGCCATTGTGCTGATATAATTTAAGTTTTGTTCCTGTCATTAAGGGATTGGATGCACTGCTGTAATGGTGGCATTGAATTTACTCCAGTAATGGAAAGCTCGATAAGTTTCTATAAACAACAGATTTGATATGTTCCTGTAATGGTGTGATTCCATGCACTCTTTTCATTGGGGGATTGGAGGTGCTACTATAATTGAGGGCTTGGATGTACTCCTATAATGGTGTGATTGGATTGAGCCTATAATTGAGGGATTGGATGTGATCCTAAATTCGAGGGGTTGTATGTGTGCCTGCAATCATGGGATGGGATCTGATCCTATAATCAAGGGTTTGGATGGGCTCCAGTAATCAAGCGAATGGATGTGCTCCTATAATCAAGAGATTAAATGTGCTCCTATAATTGAGGAGTTGGATGCACTACTCTAATGGAGGGATTGGATGTGCTACTCTAATCAAGGGGTTGGATATGCACTTATCCAGGTAAGTGTAGAGTATTCCAACACACTTCTTGACTTGTGCCTTGTAGATGGTGGAAATGTTTTGAGGAGTCAGGAGGTGAGTCATTTGCTGCAGAATACCCAGTCTTTATCTTGCTCTTGTAGCCACAGTATTGATGTCTAGTTAAGTTTCTGGTCAATAGTGACCCCAAGGATGGTGGGATACTTAATGATAGTACTGATTTTGGTCAATGGAATTCAACAAGGTTCCACATAAAAGACTGTTAACAGTATCCTATAATAAAGGAATTGCATGTTCACTTATAACCAAGGGATCAGATGTGCTCCTATAATCAACCATAGGGGTGATGGGTGTATCGGACTTGGTGCACGTCAGGACACATATGGCTAGGTTCAAGAAGAGCTTAAGTTTATAGAGGGTGGAAGATGACAGGGTGGCCAGGAGTGCATTGTAATAGTCAAGTCTAGAGGTAACAAAGACATGGATGACGGTTTGTGCAGCAGATGAACTGAGATAGGGACAGAGTCAGGAAATGTTATGGAGGTGGAAATAGGTGGTGGGATGGATATGTGGTCAGAAGCTCATCTCCGGTCAAATACGACACCAAGGTTGTGAAGTTTGGGTCAGCCTCAGACAGTTGCCAGGGAGAGGGATGGAATCAATGGCAAGGGAGTGGAGTTTATGGCAAGTGCCGAACACAACATTGACTTTAATCTTCACAATATTTAGTTGGAGGAAATTTCTGCTCATCCAGTACAGGATATCAGACAAACATTCTAACAATTTAGAGACAGTAGAAAAGTCGAGAGAGGTGGTGGAGAGCTCGAGCTGGATGACATCAGTGTGCCTGTTGTACCTGATGTCACTGAGGGGCAGCATTTCGATGAGAAATAGGAGGCAGTCAAGGATGGATCCTTGGAGGACACCAGAGGTAATGGTGCAGGAGTGGGAAGAGAAGCTGTTGCAGATGATTCTTTGGCTATGACTGGATAGGTAAGAATGGAACTAGGAGAGTGAGGCCAAACACAGCTGGAAAATAGAGGAGAGGTATTGAAGAAGATGGCGTGATCAAACATGTCAAAAGCTGCAGACAGGTCGAAAAGGACAAGGAGGGATAGATTAACTTTGTTACGGTCACATAGGATGTCATTTGTGACTTTGATAAGAGCTGTTTTAGTACTGTGGCAGGGATAGAAACCTAATTGGAGGGATTCAAACATGGAGTTCCGGGAAAGATGGGAATGGATTCGGGAAACAACAGCACATTCAAGAACTTTAGAGAGGAAAGGGAGGTTGGAGATTTGTCAGTAGCTTGTGTTACGTAAGCGCTTCTATTTTTCTTTGTAAAATATGTTTTAAGAAATTATGGTTGAATTTTGGACATTGCATCATCTGGAGATTCCTGAACTTTGTGGGTGTTTCTCCAAAGGAAGGTCAACAGAAGATTGATCAGTAAACAAGTTATTACTGGAAGGCACATATTTGTAAAGAACTCAGAATGGGGTTTGACCTGAAGAGCTATTTGCTTATTGACAAGTCAGGATTTATGGTGTTATAGGACTGGCCCCAGGAAAGGTTTTTGTTTCATTTTGAACTGTTAAAAAAGGCACTTGGTTTGGCTAACAACAACAGTTGGAGTTTGATTATTAACCTTTCAGGAGAACAAAAGAAAACTCAGCCCATCTTTTCTCTTGAAAAGCAAATCCTGCATCAAGTTTTACTGTTGCCTCCAGTATTTGAAGAAATCCTGAATGTTTGCAGAAAACCTTGCATCTTTGAAGGAACTTTGCACCGAATGTGTGAGAATTGAAACCTTTGTTGCTACACACCTGCTGTAAGACCTATATGAAGCCTGATGTAGCTGAATCTCTTTGAATGCCTACCCAAACGGACCATCAACATTGCCTGGAAAGAACTGTTCTAGGAAGATTCCTAGTGGCAACCACCTATACGCCTTTGGGACACATCACCAAAACAAAGGACTTCCATATCTTCTCTTCAGTTTAAGTTATTTTTAATTCCTTCTATTTATTTGTAACAGCTGTAAACAAAAATCCCTTTTTTTCCCAGTTACGGTTGTGTATGTGAGTGTGTGTGTGAGGGTCAGGACAAAATAAGGGGCTTTAATATTTACATTTGTTCATATGTTTTACTTCATTATTGTTTAAGACTTGGTTTATAATAAATGGATAATTTATTGTTTATTAAAGAAACCTGGTTGATGTGCTTTATTCTGGGGAAAAATAGAGTACCTGATTGACTGTTTCGGTAAGTGGAAATATTTAAATATATGTTGTGACCTGTGGAGAAGAGGGACTGAATTAACAGTGCACTCCTCCTTCCTCGATCATAGCATTTGCAAGGACAGAGGGACCAGGGGTTGGTTTATTGAGGAGATCAGTGATGACGGCAGAATTGAAGGAGAGTGGGACGGTACCCGAGGAGAGCAATCGTGAACAATACCAGCTAACGTGGAGACCAGGAAAGGATGTTGGATGGTCAGCAGTTTAAATGGAATAGGGTCGAGGGAGAAGGTGGTGAGCCTCATGCACAAGATGAGATTGGAGAGGGCATGAGGGGAGGCAGGAGAGAAACTACAGAAAAATATATTGTAGATGTAATGGAAGTAGCAAGGCCATGTGAGATGGCAAGGTCAAGGGAACGGCCATGAGTATGGGTAGGGGAGTTAAAATGGAGGGAGAGATTAAGGAAGGATAGGAGGACAGTAAACTCAGAGGAGGGAGAGCATGATGAATGTTGAAATCACTGAGGGGTCAATCAGTGCAGAGGCTGAGGGAAGAAAACAGTGAAGGTATCTCAATGTGAAAATTGGCATGGTACCTGAGTGGGCAGTAGGGAATGAGGGTTTTAAACAAAAGATGAGAGGGGTGGAACAAGATGAGTTGCCCAAAAGTGCTAGAGAAGTAGAGGGACCGACCAAGGTGTGATTTGTGAATGAGCACCACAGCACTAACATCGCGGTGGTCTGGGTGCAGAAAATGGTGGAAGGTGCAACCTGGTGAGGAGGCTTCATTTTGGGTGGAAGGTGGCATCACCCCTCAGCGAGGTTTCCATCAAGGCCATTCATCCACAACAAGCTCATGGATGTCAAGGGCATTGTTCACAACTGAAGGAGATGCAGAGAGGGTCAGTGACAGAACAGATCTAGTAGCTCAAGGCTGCATATTCATGAGGTGCTGTGAGCCATCAGCAGCAGCAGAATTGTACTCAACCACAATCTGTAACCTCATGGCCTGGCATATCCCCCACTCTACCATTACCATCGAGCCAGGCGAACAACCCTGGTTCAATGAGTAGTGCAGGAGGGCATGCCAGGAGCAGCACCAGGCATACCTAAAAATGGGGTACCAACCTGCTGAAGCTATAACACAGGACTACATGCATGCTTAACAGAGAAGTAGCACTCGATAGACAGAGCTAAGCGATCCCACAACCAATGGATCATATAAAAGCTCTGCAGTCCTGCCACATCCAGTCATGCATGGTGGTGGACAATTAAACAACTAACAGGAGGAGGAGGCTCCACAAATATCCCAATCCTCAATAATGGGGCAGCACAGCACGTCAATGCAAAAGAAAAGGCTGAAGCATTTGCATCCATCTTCAACCAGAAGTACAGGGTGGATGATCCATCTTGGCCTCCTTCTGAGGTCCCCAGCGTCACAGATGCCAGTCTTCAGCCAATTTGATTCACTCCATGTGATATCAAGAAATGGATGAAGACACTAGATAAATCAAAGGCGGCTATGGGCCCTGACAATATCTGGCTATAATGCAGAAGACCTATGCTGCAGAACTAGCCACACCACTAGCCAAGCTGTTCCAGTACAGCTACAACAGTGGCATCTACCTGACAATGTGGAAAATTGCTCAGATGTGTCTTGTACACAAAAAGCAGGACAAATCCAACTCAGCCAATTACCACTCCATCAGTCCATTCTCAATCATCAGCAGCATCGACAGTGCTATCAAGCAGCATTTACTCACCAATAACCTGCTCACCGATGCACAGTTTGGGTTCTGCCAGGGCCATTTGGCTCCAGACCTTGTAACAACCTTGGTCCAAACATGGATAAAAGCGCTAAATTCCAGAGGTAGGTGAGAGTGACTGCCCTTGACATCAAGGCTATGTTTGACCGAGTGTGGTGTAAAAGAGCCATAGCAAAATTGAAGTCAATGGGAATCAGAGGAACACTTTTCACTGATTAGAGTCATACCTAGCACAAAGGAAGATGGTGTGGTTGGTGGGAGCCATTCATCTCAACCCCAGGACTTTACTGCAGGAGTTCCTCCGGGTTGTGTCCTAGGCCCAACCATCTTCTGCTGCTTTATCAATGACCTTCCCTCCATCAGTGAGCATTTCCACTTCTGACCTTATGATGATTACAGTGTGAAGTACTGCCTGTGCCCGCATGCAGCAAGACCAAGACAACATTCAGTCTTGGGTTAATAAGTGGCAAGGAACATTCATGCCTCACTAGTGCCAGGCAATGACCATCTCCAACAAGAGAGATTCTAACTATTGGCCCTTGACATTCAATGGCATTATTATCGCTGAATCTCCCACTGTCAATATCCTGGGAGTTACCGTTGACCAGAAACTTAACTGGACCAGCCATCTAAATACTGTGGCTACAAGTGCAGATCAGAGGCTGGGAAATCTGAGGTGAGTAACTCCCTTCCTGACTCCCCAAAGCCTGTCCACCATTGACAAGGCACAAGTCGGGAGTGTGATGGAATACTCTCCACTTGCCTGGATGAGGTCAGCTCCAACAACACTCAAGAAGTTCAACAACATCCAGGAAAAAACAGCCTGCTTGATTAGCAGCCCATTCACCACCTTAAACATTAATTCCCTTCACCACTGATGCAGAGTGGCAGCAGTGTGTACCATATACAAGATGCACTGCAGCAACTTGTTATGAGTGCTTCTATTTTTTTTGTTAAATTTAAAGAATTTGTGTTTTAAAACTGAAAAGGAATCCATGGATGTGTTTTTTTTAAAGGGTCACAGAGGTTTTAATTGTAAATAGTTACTGGAAGGCATCTGTCTTCAAATAATTACTCAGCAGGGCTTGTTTTCAACTTGAAGAAGATGTTTACAGAGAAGTGACAGGTCAAGATTTATAGAGATTAGGAGGCTTGTCTCTTGTGACATTGTTTATGGTTTCGTTTTGGACTGTGAGTTGGGATATGGACAATGGTTTGAAAAGACAGTTGGAGAAAACTTTCCAAGAAGGACAAACCACCCCAACTCAGTCTGTTCCAGCAGTTTGGAAAAAGGCTTCCAGTTTTCAATCTCTCGAGGATCTGAAAAGCAATTGCAAGAAGCAGACTGAAACTGTGGTTGCATTCCTCTTGTAAGACCGGTGTCTGAAACCTCTGTTGCTGCATTTCCTGGAAGCCTACCCAAACTGATCTTCAACGTCCCCTGAAAAGAACCGTTCTAGAAAGATCTCAGTGACAGCCATCTATACGCATTTGGACACCGGACCAAAACAAAAGACGTCTTTCCATGTCTTGTCTTTATTCTTCAAGAATTAGCACATATTTAACCCAAGTGTTGTTTTGTCTTTTTTATGTAATAGAGCTCCCTTTATTTTTCGTGCGTGTGCGTGCGTGTTTATGCTTTACTTCATTACTGTAAGACTTGTTTTATAATAAAGTGATAATTTTGTTCTTTATTAAAGAAACCTGGTTGGTATGTTTTATTCTGGGATAAAAATAGAGTTTATGAATAACTGTATCGATAAGTGAGAAAATTTTAAATATATGTTGTGACCTGTGGAGAAGTGGAACTAGAATAAATTGTGCACTGCTCCCACCTTGGTTGTAACAAAATCACCACGCTTCCTTCGATAGCACCTTCCAAACCTGCAACCTCTGCCACCTAGCAGGACAAGGGCAGCAGATGCATGGGAACACCACCACCTGCAAGCCACACACCATCCTGACTTGGAAATATATTGCTGTTCCTTCACTGTCACTGGGTCAAAATCCAGGAACTCCCTTCCTAACAGCACCATGGGTGTACCTACCCCACATGGACTGCAACAGTTCAAGAAGGCAGCTCACCACCACCTTCTCAAGGGTAATTAGGGATGTGCAATAAATGCGGACCTGTCAGTAATACCCACATCCTATGAATGAATTTTTAAAAAGCTGATACAGTGGTTGAGTCCACAGGGCAGCATTGGAAAGGGTGAGTAGGATGGGAAGGAGGTCGAAAGGAGAGTCAGAAAGAGTAGCATTGGTCATTTGGTTTGCTGCTCATAAGGAGGCAGTGATGAATGCCACAATAGGTCCTTTGAAGGATGCCAAGAGAGGCACAGAGGGCCTTTATGTTTATCTAAGAGGGTCTCAAGCCTGGGGCATTGGCAAGAAAGTAGGAAGGTTGAAGAGAACTGATGGGTTGGGGTAGGGATCTGGAGGGCAGAGTACTTGAAAGGGGAGAAATGAAAGGAGGTATGATGACAAGCAAGAGAGGTCTAGGAGGGGCAAAGAGAAGAAAAACATGGGGAGAGCCAAGTGGAAACAAAAGTGATAGACTCGAGTCAGCAGCATTAGCCAAAACACGCCCCTGACTTACCTGGGGGAGTGGAGAGGCAGCAAACCTGTGACAAATCGCACCGGAGAAAGAGAGAGTATAAATCCAGCCTGAGGCTCAGGGCCTACACTTACCTGGGGGAGCAGAGAGGCAGGCTTTGACTGTAGCTGTGGCTGGAAGTCGGCACGTGCTGGGTTTGAAGAAAGAGTGAAAGAAATCTAACAGTGACATCATAGGAAAGCCATAAGGTGATTGGTTGGTGAGTAACTGCTATTAGAGTATTAGTATATAGCTGAAAAATTAGAAAAAATAGTTCTTCTCATAGAAGAATAGTACCTTATAAGTGGTAAGGTTTATTAGTATTACTAAGGTTTAGGTTAGTGTAATTTATAGAGTTCTCTGATCAGGTTGTGATGTGTTTTTGTCTTTGCTTGCAGCCTTGATAGATTGTAGAGCTTGTCATCTGGCCTAGTGTGCAAGTAAACTCCTTCCATGTGTGGAGGGAAAGCGAAGTGGTGAGTAAGGATTTAGAAACAATAATCAGGAAAAAAGAATCAACATATACTTGGAGAGGTTTGAGTTAATTAAGGAGAGCCAGCATGGATTTGTAAAAGGCAGATCATATTTGACAAATCTAATTGAATTTTTTTATGCAGTAACAGACGGTTGATGAAGGCAATGTGGTGGATGTTGTTTATATGGATTTTATGAAAGCGTTTGATAAGGTACCACATAAAAAGCTGGTTAACAAAATTGAGGGTCAGTGTCTAATTGGATAAAAAATTGGCTGAAGGACAGAAAACAGCTAGTTATAGTAAGCGGTTGTTATTTACTCTGGAGGATGGTAGACAGTAGTGTTTCCCCAAGGGTCAGTGTTGGGACTACTGCTTTTTTTGGTATATATTAATGATTTGGATCTTGGAATACTGAGTAGAATTTCAAAATTTGCTCATGATACCAAACTTGGAGGTATGGCAAACAGTGAGGATGATATGAACCGCCTGCAACAGGACACAGATAGGCTAGCAGAATGGGCAGAGAGGTGGCAGATGGAATTTAATCCTGACAACTGTGAGGTGATGCATTTTAGCAGAAGGAATAGGGAGAGGCAATATATACATAATGACACAATTCTAAAGAGTGTGCAGGAATAGAACGACCTGGGGGTGCATGCGCATTGATCTTGGAAGGCTGCAAGATATATCGAGAGAGTGGTTAGTAAAGCATGTGCGATCTTGGGCTTCATAAATAGAGGCATTGCGTACAAAAGCAGGGAAGTTATGCTGAACCTTCATAAAGCTCTGCTTAGGTCCCAACTGGAGTATTGTGTCCAGTTCTGGTCACCACACTTTAGGAAGGATGTGAGGGTCCTTGAGTGGGTGCAGAGGAGATTTACCAGAATGGTTCCTGGGATGGAAAATTTTGGTTACAAGGTTAGGTTGGAAAAGCTGGGTTTGTTCTCCTTGGAGCAAAGGAGATTGAGGGGAGAATACACAATAAGTGGGAGGATACTGAGAGGTGTAGAGGAAGTGAGGGACCTTGGAGTGCATGACCACAGATCCCTGAATGTAGCAGAACAGGTTGATAAGGTGGTTAAGAAGGAATATGCAATCCTTGCTTTTATTAGCCGAGGCATAGAATATAAGATCAGGGAGGTTATGCTGGAATGATATAAAACACTAGTTAGGCCACAGGTTGAGTACTGCATGCAGTTCTGGTCACCTCATTACAGAAAGGATGTAATTGCACTAGAGAGGGTACAGAGGAGATTTACGAGGATGTTGCCAGGACTGGAAAATTGCAACTATGAGGAAAGATTGGATAGGCTGGGGTTGTTCTCCTTGGAACAGAGAAGGCTGAGGGGAGATCTGATTTAAATGTACAAAATTATGAGGGGCCTGAATAGAGTGGAGGTGAAGGGTCTATTCACCTTAGCAGAGACAGGTCAGTGACTAGGGGGTATAGATTTAAAGTGATTGATAGAACGATTAGAGGGGACATGAGGAAAAACGTTTCCACCCAAAGGATGGTAGGGGTCTGGAACTCACTGCCTGAAAGGGTAGTTGAGGCAGAAAACCTCAAAGGCAAAGAGAGCAGAAATTAAGAAGGGAATAAGGAAATAGCAGATGCATTATACAAATAGAAGACAACAAAAATATTCTGGGAGTAATGGGGAACCAAGAGTGTAGCGAAAATGAGGGAATTAAGGTTATTAGTATGAGTAAAGAAATAGTACTGGAGAAATTAATGGGAATAAAAGCCGACAGATCCCCTGGATCTGAAGGCCTGCACCTTAGAGTGTTAAAGAGATCGCTACAGAGATAGTAGGTGCATTAGTTTTGATCTTCCAAATTCCTGAGATTGTGGAACAGTCCCTGTAGATTGGAAGGTAACAAACCTAACCTCTTTATTCAAGTAAGGAGGGAGAGAGAAAACAGGGATCTGCAGAACAGTTAGTCTGATATCAATAGTAGGGAACATGTTAGAATAAAGGACGTGACTACAGGGCACCTATAAAATCATAATATGATTGGGCAGAGGCAACATGGATTTATGAAAGGGAAATCATGCTTGCCAAATCCCTTCGAGCTTTTTGAGGATGTAACTAGTAGGGTGGATGAAGGGGAACCAGTGTACATAGTGTATTTGGATTTTCAAAAAGCATTCAATAAGGTGCTATATAAGAAGTTATTACACAAAATTGGGGCTCATGAGATTGTGGATAATATATTAGCATGGATTGGTTGGTGGACAGAAAACAGTGAGTAGGAATAAAAGTGCCATATTTGGGCTGGCAGGCTGTAACCAGCAGGCTACCACAAAGATCAGTGCCTGGGCCTTGGCTATTTACAACCTATATCAATGGCTTGATGAAGGAATGTAACCAAGTTTGCTGACAATACAAAGTTAGGTGGGAAAGTGGGCTGGGAGGAGGACACAAAGGGTCTGCATAATGATATAGACTGGTTAAATGAGTGGACAAGAATTGGCAGATGGAATATAATGTGAAGCAATAAAATTTCATAGGAAAAAGAATATTTTTTAAATGGTGAGAGATTGGGAAATGTTCGTATTCAGAGGAATCTGGGTTTCCTTGTAAATGAATCACAGAAAGTTAATATGCAGGTACAGCCACCAATTAGGAAAGCAAATGGTATGTTAGCCTTTATTATAAAGAAATGGAAATATAAGAGTAAAGAAGTCTTCCTGCAATTGTATAGGGCCTTAGTGAGGCCACACCCTGGAGTACTGTGTACAGTTTTGGTCTCCTTATCCAAGGAAGTATATACTTGCCTTAGATGGAGTGCAACAAAGATTGACTAGACTAATTCCTGGGATGAGAGAATTGTCATGTAGTGCAGTGGTGACTTCACCTTTAAGAAACTGTACCTTTAAGAGATCAGGACCACTGATGTAACTGATAACATCGTCAGGCATATATAAGGAGGAGACATCATTTTAGACATTCACTCAGCAGATGGCTTCACAGAGGGCAGACACACACCAGCAAGGAAAAGACCAGTACCTGAAATCAATGCAATGTAAATAAGTAAGGCAATAAATAGTGTTTGTGTTGAATCGAATATAAAGCCTGCAATTGTCATTTAAAGATGACTTAAGAACACAGACCAATGCTACAACATCTGGTGACGAGGAGAAAAAAGAAAAAAAACAAAGCACTGAAGGTTTCAAGGTTAAGAAAGGAAACACAGAAAAAAACGTTGAGAGAAAGCCAGGAATGGGACAGAGAGAAAACCTGGGCTGGACCAGGGAAAAAAAAACATTTTGCAGGTACACTGTTATGAAAGTGCTTCTATTTTAAAACATTTTTTTGATGACTTGTATTTTAGAATTATGTACATTAGTTCATTTGGGAAAACTGAAAAGATTCCAAGGATGTGATTTTTTACAAGGTTACTGAGAGGTCTTGTTTGAAAACAAACCTTTACTGGATGTCACATGCCTTAAGCTCAATAAACAACAGAAACCTTGGTGACTCGAGGAAGATGTTTACTGAGAAGTGACATGTCAAGATTTATGGTGATCAGGAGGTTTCGCTTTTGGGATATTGATTTGGTTCAGTTGGGGTGTGGACTGTGTTGAAAGCAGTTGGTTTTGTAACCTGCTGCAAAGCACCCAGTTCCTCTTTCTCTACCTCTTTGAAAAAACCCTGCAAATCCAGTGTATGAAAGCTAAAACCCCAGATGCCGCATTTCTCCTGAGACGCTGCTGGAAGGTCTGCCAGAATAATTCTCGCTGCCGCCTGATCAGATCCCAGTAACCCGTCTGTATGTACTCTGAGGCCAGACTGTATGCCATTTATGGGACACAACATATCTAATGTTTTTCTTCAAGAATTTACAAGTATTTAGCCAAAGTATTCTTTTTCATCTTTTTTGTGTAAAAGACCTCTGCAAATAAAATTTCTTTATTTTTTTCCTCTTTGACCAGTGTGGGTGTGAGTGTGTGTTGGGTATTTAAAAAGGGAACTTTCATGTTTCAATCTGGGTGTTAATGCTTTGCTTCATTACTGGATAAGTCTTGTTTTATAATAAATTGATAATTTTGTTGTTTATTAAAGAAACCTTGTTGGTGTGTTTTATTCTGCGATAAAGAGTAGAGTATATGATTGACTGTATCAGTAACTGGGTAAACATTTAAATATATGTTGTGACCTGTGGAGAAGTGGTACTAGAGAAAGACAGTGTACTCCTCCCACCTCGGTCATAACATATAATTGGGGTCCGGGATAACCCAAAGCCGACGACGTACAATTGTAAGTGGGGTAATAATTGAAAATAGGAAAGGAAAAACCAGGTTTCTTGTGCATTAGAGTGAAGTTTACATTACCAAATGGATTTGTAAGTTGCTATGACCTTTCTGGAGAAGGAGGACTTATCCCTGAGTGGTTTGAGAAACTTAACCAAGGTTAGGCTCATAGCATTGGCAGAAAAGTTGGTGTTAGAGTTAAAACCAGGAGCTACGAAAGCAGACATAATTGAGGTAATAGCACAGCATTTGAAATTGGAAGAAGGAAAAGGCAATCCAAATGATAGTTCAGTTGAATTAGCTAGGATTCATTTGCAGATGAAACAGCTTGAACTGGAAAGGAAAAGAGAATTGGAAATGAAAACCTTGAGCTTGAACAGGAAAGTGAACTGACAAGAAAGAAACTTTAACTTGAAAGTGAGGAAAGGGCAAAAGAGAGCACTTCAAAGAACCTGGAACTAAGTCAAAAGAGTAGCCTTGACGCCAAGGAAAATTGTGGTGAGGAAAGATCTGACTCCATCCCAGGACCCAGTGGAGAGCTGTTTAAATTTGTGCAAGTTCTTCCGAAGTTTTAGAAAAAGGATATAGAGGCATTTTTCATTTCTTTTGAAAATATAGCCAGACAGATGAAGTTGCCGAAGGAAAGCTGGACACTGCTTCTGCAAAGCAGGTTGATGGGCAGAGCTCAAGAAGTTTATGTATGCTTTCTGAGGAGGTTTCTGCAGATTATGAGATGGAAAAAAAGGCTAGTCCTGCTGCTTATGAGATAGTTCCTGAAGCTTATAGGCAGAAATTTTGGAACCTCCGGAAAAAGCCTGGGTAGACTTAACTGGAATTTGAGAGGGTAAAGTAAATTAACTTTGATTGCTGGATGCGGGCACTAAAGGTAAAGGCCAAGTACGAGAATCTTAGGGAAATAATTCTCTTGGAAGAATTTTTAAAATCACTCCCTCCGTTAGTAATAACACATGTAGAGAACCAGAAGGTTTCAACAGCCCGACAGGCAGCTGAGATCGCTGACGATTACGAGCTTGTTTACAAGCTTGCGGATGAAGAATGGATGGTTGTTCACCAAATAGTGGTACCGCCCAAGTATTGCTGGGAAATATTAAGGATAGCCCATGAAATTCCTGTAGCGGGACATGTGGGGATCCGGAAGACCCAATCACATATAGGCTGACATTTTTACTGTCCAGGTCTTTTCAAGAACGTGGTGCAGCTTTGTAAAATGTGACATATGTGCCAGATTGTGGGAAAACCGCAACCTGCCACAAAAACCGGCACCTCTATTTCCCATACCATTTTTTGGGGAACCATTTAGTAGGGTGTTGGTAGACTGTGTAGGACCTTTACCAAAAACAAAAGCGGGACATCAATATAAAATCACTATCTTGGATATGGCAACTCGATTCTCAGAGGCCAATCCCTTGAGAACAATTTCAGCTAAGGTAGTGGTACAGAAGTTAACCCAGTTCTTCGCTAGATATGGATTACCGATTGAGATTCAGTTGGATCAAGGTTCCAATTTTATGTCTAAAACTTCTCAGGAAGTTATGGGTAATTTAGGTATCACACAGTTAAAGTCCTCACAATACCACCCACAGATACAAGGTGCTTTAGAATAGTACCATCAGACTCTCAAAACAATGATCAGGGCATACTGTCATGAATATCCCCATGATTGGGATAAAGGACTAGAATTTATTTTGTTTGCCACTAGGGATTCACCTAATGAGTCCACCGGTTTCAGTCCTTTTCAATTAGTTTATGGACATGAGATAAGAGGTCCTCTAAAACTAATCAAAGAAAGTTTTTTGAACAGAGGGACAAATCTTCCATGTTAGATTATGTATCCGTGTTCTGGGAGCAGATCACGAGAGCCTGCAAAGTGCCTCAGGAGCACTTGAAAGCTTCCCAAACAACCATGAAGAAATGGGCAGACAAGCATGCCATGACATTTCAACAAGGGGATGAGGTGTTAATATTACTGCCTTTACAGGGTGAACTGATGAAATCACAGTTCAGTGGTCCATATAAAGTAGTCAAAAGAATTGGTAAAGTAAATCATTTGATTGACACCTCAGATCGCCAGAAAAAGAATTGGCTGTGTCATATCAATATGTTGAAACAATATCATTGCCGGGAGGAGGATAAGCAAGCACAGATATGCCAGGTGGTAAGGACAGGAAAGGATGAAAGAGATAGTGAGGATGAGGCAAAAGGAGGCCTAGACAATTTTCAAATTGAACCTCTTGCTATCTGGTTAGCTCATACTGAATTGTTAGGGAGATTGGACACTATGCTTTCACATTTAGATGCAGAACAATGAGAAGACCTAACAAGGCTACTCACAGCATTTAAAGGTGTCTGCAGGGACAAACCAGGACATAGGAGCATACGAATTAGGAGCAGGAGTAGGCCACTTGGCCCTTCGAGCCTACTCCGCCTTTCAATAAGTTCATGGCTGAACTGATTACTCCACATTTCCACCTACGTCCAATAACCTTTCACCCCCTTGCTTATTAAGAATCTATCTATCTCTGCCTTAAAAATATTCAAAGACTCTACTTCCACCGCCTTTTGAGGAAGAGAATTTCAAAGACTCACAACCCTCTGAGAGAAAAAAATTTCTCCTCATCTCTGTCCTAAATAGGTCACCCCTTATTTTTAAACAGTGACCCCTGGTTCTAGATTCTCCCACAAGGGGAAACATCCTTTCCACATCCACTCTGTCAAGATCCCTCAGGATCTTATATTTATCAATCAAGTCACCTTTTACTCTCCTAATTCCAGCGGATACAAGCCTAGCCTGTCCAATCTTTCCTCATAAGACAGCCCGCCCATTCCAGGTATTAGTCTAGTAAACCTTCTTTGTACTGCCTCCAATGCATTTACATCCTTCCTTAAATAAGGAGACCAGTGCTGTACACAGTACTCCAGATGTGGTCTCACCAATGCCCTGTATAACTGAAGCATAACCTCCCTACTTTTGTATTCAATTCCCCTTGCGATAAGCGATAACATTCTATCAGCTTTCCTAAATACATGTTGTACCTGCATACTAATCTTTTGCAATCACCCAGATCCATCTGCATCTCAGAGCTCCGCAATCTCTCACCATTTAGATAATGTGCTTCTTTTTTATTCTTTCAGTCAAAGTGGACAATTTCCCACTTTCCCACATTATACGCCATTTGCAAGGTCTTTGCCCATTCACTTAACCTATCTGTTTTCCTTTGTAGCCCCCTTATGTCCTTTTCACAAGTTACTTTCCTACCTATCTTTGTATCATCAGCAAATTTAGCAACCATACCTTCAGTTCCTTTATCAAAGTCATTTATATAAGTTGTAAAAGGCTGAGGCCCCAGCACACATCCCTGTGGCACACCACTCATTCCATCTTGCCAACTGGAAATTGACCCATTTATGCCAACTATCTGTTTCCTGTTAGCTAGCCAATTTTCTATCCATGCCAATATATTACCCCCTACACCATAAGCTTTTATTTTCTGCAATAACCTTTGATGTGGCACCTTATCAAATGCATTCTGGGAATCTAAGTACAATACATTCACTGGTTCCCCTTTAACCACAGCATACATAGCTCCCTCAAAGAACTCCAATAAATTGGTTAAACATGATTTGCCTTTCACAAATCCATATTGACTCTGCCTGATTACCTTGAATTTTTCTAAATGCCCTGCTATAACATCTTTAATAATAACTTCTAACATTTTCCCTAAGACAGATGTTAAGCTAACTGGCCTGTAGTTTCCTGTTTTCTGTCTTCCTCCCTTTTTGAATAAAGGAGTTACATTCGCTATTTTCCAATTTAACGGAACCATCCCCAAATCTAGGGAATTTTGGAAAATTATAACTAATGCATCAACTATCTCGTTAGTCACTTCTTTTAAGACCCAAGGGTGAAGTCCATCAGGACCCAGGGACTTGTCAGCCCACAGCTACAACAATTTGTTCAGTACCACTTCTCTGGTGATTGTAATTTTCTTGAGTTTCTCCCTCCCTTCCATTTCCTGACTTACAACTTACTGGGATGTTACTTGTATCCTCAATAGTGAGACCGATGCAAAATATCTGTTCAATTCATCTGCCATTTCCTTATTATCCATTATTAATTCCGCAATCTCACTTTCTATAGGACCAATGAGAGAGGGGCAAAAGAAATATATATTTTTTTCAGTTAATGTTTCTTTAAATATTTAAATTTACCTGTAGGGCTGACAGCCTTTTAAAAATAGCGTCAGCGCCTGCGCACAGGCAGCTGATGCCATTGCTTGGGCCAGCAGCCCGCCCCCTCTATGTGAGTGGGGGGGCGGGAGGCTGTGGCCTGCCCCGGCTATTTAAATGAGCCGTCTCACTTGGAACTGCGATGGCTCTTCGGCCTGTGGCCCACTCAGGCAGGCTGCCGCATTGGTGGCGGGCTTGTAAAATTCAGCCCAACATATCTCAAGAGTAGCATATATGATTGACCATATCGTAACTGGGTAAACATTTAAATATATGTTGTGACCTGTGGAGAAGTGGAACTAGAAAAAGACAGTGTACTCCTCCCACCTCGGTTGGAACAACAGAAATAAGGAAAATATACTGATGCATCCATAAATTAATTATTAAAAGGGGTGCAAACCTGAACAGACTAGCCATTTTTAACGAAAGGGTTTACGAGAGGGCAAACCACACAGACAACCCAAAAACATACAGAAGACTTGCATTGATGATTCCAGATGTAAGCAAAAAAAAAAGCAAAAAAAGCAGTGCACAGCACAGCAACAGCCAGTCTTTCCAGCACAGCAACAGCCAGTCTTTCCAGCACAGCAACTGCCAGTCTTTCCAGCACAGCAACAGCCAGTCTTTCCAGCACAGCAACTGCCAGTCTTTCCAGCTTTTACAGAGACAGAGGGTCATATTGTTGCAAATGACTAGCAAGGTTCCAATGCCTAATGGTGGAACTCGATATCAGTACACTCCAAAGAAAGAGAGAGTTACTTCTACACGTTGCTGGACCAAAAGTTGACGGTATCTTCAATACACTCAGGCACCTAACTGACGATGATTATGATGAAGAATGCTCTAACAAGATATTTTCAACTGAGGCCATATCCTCACAACAAACTTTCTGTCTTCACGCAAGCAAAACAAGCTACGTGCGAGACCCTTGACCACTATGTGATGAGACTCCAAATTCTGAGTCAGAATTGCAACATCACAGGCACGAACAAGGAAATCATCTCCCAGATCATTATGACCTGCCAATCTCCAAGACTAAGAAGGCAAGCTCTTCGAGAGGGTGAATCGTTAAACTTGCAAAGGTTACACGATATTGACAGAATGCTAGAAGCCAGCGAAAGACAAGCCAAAGTCTTAGAAGGAAACAAAGAGGCAAATAACAGAAGACGAGAATCCATTGAGGTCAGATCAGGATCAGCGATAGAATCTGTGAATGCCCCAAGAGGAAGGTTTCACCAGAGAAACACACCAAACACAAGGGCACAGAGCACACCCAGAGAAAGGTCAGAGGTACGTCAAGGAAGACCAAGACTGAGATCACAATCACATCACGTTCGAACATGTAATCATTGCGGTGGTGCATATCCTCGCTACAAAACCTGCCCTGTGAGAGGAAAGAAGTGTAAAGCCTGTGGAAAAATGGGACCCATCACAAGAGTATGCCAATCGAAGCCTGCACAAGACATTAATAGAGTTGAATGTCAGAAGGAAGATTACATCTTCACAGCACAAGAGAAGATTTTTGTTGCTCACTACCACAAGTACTGACGCTTGTCCATGTGCGATGTGTTCACAGGTAATTTGACAATCTCTGCAGTAATTTACTCTGGAGCTACAGTCAACATAATGGATGCCCCAACATTCCATGAGTTACTGAGAAAACAGAAACTGCAATTGTACAAGCTGATATCTAAAATCTTCTCCTACTGATTAGATACCCCTCTACTGGTCCAACCGAGTTTTGTTGGATGTAATTTTGTAATTGTTAGTTCTTAAAGAAAAGGGGGAAACTTCAAATTTAAAAGAAGGGGCAATGTAATGTAGTGCAGTGGTGACTTCACCTTTAAGAAAAAGTACCTTTAAGAGATCAGGCCACTGATGTAACTGATGACATCATCAGGCATATATGAGACACTCACTCAGCACATGGTTTTACAGAAGGCAGACACATAGCAGCAAGGAAAAGACCTGTACCTGAAATCAATGCAATGTAAATAAGTAAGACAATAAATAGTGTTTGTGTTGAATCTGAATATAAAGCCTGTGGTTATCATTTAAAGAAGACCTAAGAACACAGCAGAACACTACAGGGATTGTCCTTTGAGGAGAGATTAATTAGACAGGACCTATATTCTCTAGAGTTTAGAAGAATGAAAGGTGATCTCACTGAAACATATAAAGTTCTTAAGGGGTTTGACAACATACCTGCTGGGATGATGAATCCCCTGGCTGTGAGTCTAGAACTAGGGGTCACAGTCTCAGAATAAGGGTTGGCCATTTAGGATTCAGATGTGAAATTTCTTCACTCAAAGAATTCTGAAACTTTGTAATTCTCTACTGCAGAAAGCTATGGATGTTCAGTCATTGAGTATATTCAAGTCAAATACTGACAGATTTTTGGATACTAAGGGAATCATGGGATATAGGATAATGAGGGAAGGTACAATATCAGCCATGATCTTTTGAATGATGAGGCAGGCTTGAGGGACTGAATGGCCTACTCCTGCTCCTCTTTCTTATGTTCTTATGATTATGCTCCAACATTCAAGGGATTAAATGTCCTCCTATAATAGAGGAACTGGACGCTTTCCTATATTAAAGGGATAAGCTTTCATAATCAATGGATTGAATGTACTTCAATAAAGGGATTAGATGTGCTCATTTAATCGAGGGGTTGTATGTGCTCCTATAATCAAGGGTTTGGAAGAACCCTTAAACTTAAGAAATTTGATAGTCACCAAAAATGGAAAGGTTGGATATGCTCCTACGATAGAGGGATTGGCTGTGTTCCAATAATAAAGGAACTGGGTGTTCATCTATAATAACATTATCGCATATGTTACTATAATAGTGGGATTGGACATCCTTCTATAATCAACAAATTGGATATATTCTTATAATAGAGGGATTGGATGTATATTTAAAATGAAGAGGTAGAATGTGTTCCTGTAATCTAGGGATGGGACGTGCTCCTATTAAGAAGGGACTCGATGTGTTCCTGTAATCAAGGGAATGGATGTGCTTCTATCATTGGAAGGATTGGACCTGCTGTCATAAACATCAAATTAGATATGTTCCTAGTATAGAGGGATTGGATATGCTCCTATATAGAAGAGATTGGATGTGTTTCTATAGTCAGTGGATTAGATATGTTCCTAGAATCAAAAGATTGGATGTGCTCCTATAATTGAGCCTATGGATGTGGTCCTATAATCAAAGGATTGAATGAGTTCCTACATTCAAGATATTGGATGTGCTGTTATAATGGTGCAATCAGATATGCTCCTATAACCGAGGGGTTTGATGTGCTCCTATGGAACGTGTTTCCTGCTGTAATGGAGGGATTGGATGCACACTTACAATCAAAGGAATGGATGTTCTCCTTTAGTGGTGAGATTGGATATTTCCATATACTCAATAGGTTGGATGTTTGCCAATGGTCAATGGATTACATTTGTTCCTATAAGGATGGATTGGATGTTTTCCCATATGGAGATGGTAAAGGGATTGAATGTAGTGCTATAACAGAAGGTTTGCATAAGCTCCATGAAGCATGGTGTTGAATGTGTTCCCAAGATGGAGGAATTGGAGGTTGTTCTATAATGGTATGCTTCTGTAATTGAGGAGTTGAATCATCTGCTGTAATGGAGGGATTGGATGATCTCCTATAATCAAGGAATTAGATATGCTCCTATCATTGAGTGACTAGATGTGGTCCTACAATGGTGCGATTCAATGTGCTCCTATAAGCGAAGTATAGGATGTGCTCCTATAATCAAGCGATTGGATGTGCTCCTATAATTGACCGTTTCAATGTGCTCCTACATTTGACCATGTCAATATGCTCCTATAATCAAGGGTTTGGATGTGTTCCTATGATCTAGGCATGGGTGTGCTTTAATTATGGTGCAATTTGATGCGATCCTTTTAATCAAGGGATTGGATGTGCTCCTTTAATCGAGAGGTTGGAGGTGCTCCTATAATCGAAGGAATGGATAGAATAATACAATCATAGAATGATGCTGCACAAATTGAGGTCATTTGCCCATCATGTCTGTGCCGACTCTTTGATAGAGCTACCCAATTACTCCCACTCCCATGCTTTTTCCCTGTAAATGTTTCCCTTTCAAGTATTTATCCAATTCTCTTTTGAATATTACCATTAAATCTGCTTCAACTACCCTTTAAGGCAGTGCTTTCCAGATCAGAACAACTTGCTGTGTAAAAAAAAAGGTTTCATTATGTCATCTCTGGTTGTTTTTGGCAACTACTTTCAATCTGTATCCTCTGTTTACCAACCCTTCCACCACTGGAAACAGTTTCACCTCATTTATTCTCGCAAAACCGTTCATATTTTTGAACAGCTCTACCAAATCTCCTCTTGCCCTTCTCTGCTCCAAGGAGAATGACTCCACCTTCTCCAGTGTCTCAACATGACTGAAGTCCCTCACCCTGGTACCATTCTAGTAAATTGCCTGTGAAACCTTTCCAAGGCCTTGGCATCCTTCCTAAAATGTGGTGTCCAGAATTGAACACAATACTCCAGCTGAAGCCAAATCAGTGGGCTGAACCTTACAGACCCCCCTGACGTCGGGGGTTGTGGCGGGGGGTTGCCGGAAAATGCCTCTGGCAGAGGTCCGCCAGGGGCCTTGATGGCGGGAAGGCCCGGCCTGATATTGCCGGCGGCGGAGAAGCCTCGTGGTGGCCCCTCCTGCTGCTCGGCGACGGGACACCCATTAACATATTTAAATCCATTAAAATTAATGAATTAATCGGACCTGTGCCTCTGCCTTCCACCCCGCTGTGATATTGGTGCCAGTGGCTGGCACTCCCACGCCTTCCGATCCCCGTCTGGGAATCCGAGGCAGAACATTGATGGGGAGGGGGGAGCAGGTAGGTTTTTCAGTTTGGTGTGGGGGGGTGGAGAGTGGCGTCAGAGTCCTTTCACTGGTGTAGGGGATGGTAGGACGGGGTAAAGTGTAAAGTTTATGAACTTTGTGGGGGGAAGGTCAGGTGTTCAAGATGTGTTGTGGGGTGAGGGCAGATAATTAATTCTGTGGTTGTTTGGTGGTGGGGTGGGAGAGGGGCAAGAAACATTTATTTAATTTTTTAGAATCAATTTTACATCAATATATCTTTGAACATTTAAATTGAAACGTAGGGCTCAAAGCCCTTTAACAATGGCGTGCGCATAGGCTGCTGACACCATTACCGGGGATGGACCGCCCGTCTCCTCCATGTCATCGGGGTGGGCGGTCAGCCCCGGCTATTTAAATGAGCAGCCAAATTTAATATCTGGGCAGCTCTGCGGCGTGCGGTCCGTGCGGGCAGACCGCCATTGTTTATGTCTGGCCCCGATTATGGTGGCGGAAGTATAAATTTGAGCTCGGTGGTTCATAAAGTTTCCTTGCTTTTTAACTCTATTCCTCTATTTAGAAAGTCAAGGATCCCATGTGATTTTTTAACAGTCTTCTTAACTTGTCTTGCCACCTGCAAAGATTTGTGTGCATGCAGCCCCATTTAGCTCTGTTCCTGCACCCACTTTAAAATTGTACCATTTACTTTATATTGCCTCTCTTCATTCTTCCTACCAAAATGTAATACTTCGCACTTCTCTACATCAAATTTCATCTGCTATGTGTCTGCCCATTTTACGAGTCACTCCATGTCCTCTTGAATTCTGTTACTATCTTCCTCATTGTTTATTATATTTCCAAGTTTTGTATCATCTGCAAACTTTGAAATTATACCCTGCAAACCCAGGTGCAGGTCATTAATATATGTCAAAAAGACCCTTAGTCCTAATACTGACCCCTTGGGAACACCACTGTATACTTTTCTCCAGTTCAAAAACACACATTCAACGCTACTCTCTGCTTTCTGTCCCTGAGACAATTCTGCCACCGTCACTTTAATTCCATGTGTTTTAATTTTGCTAACAAGTCTGTTATGTGGTGTTTCATACAAATGCCTTTTGAAAGTCCTTATACACAACATCATGTGTTAGCCCATGCTTTTCCAAATGTCAATTATTTTTGTCCTGGGTTATTATCTGTAACAGTTTCCCCACCACAAATGTTAGAGTGACTGGCCTGCATTTGCTGAGTTTATCCCTCTCCCTTGCCAGCTAGCCAATCTTCTATCCATGCTAATATGTTACCCACTACAGGGGCGGCACAGTGGCGCAGTGGTTAGCACCGCAGCCTCACAGCTCCTGGGACCCAGGTTCGATTCTGGGTACTGCCTGTGCGGAGTTTGCAAGTTCTCCCTGTGTCTGCGTGGGTTTCCTCCGGGTGCTCCGGTTTCCTCTCACATGCCAAAGACTTGCAGGTTGATAGGTTAATTGGCCATTATAAAAAAAATTGCCCCTAGTATAGGTAGGTGGTAGGGAAATATATAGGGACAGGTGGGGATGTGATAGGAATATGGGATTAGTGTAGGATTAGTATAAATGGGTGGTTGATGGTCGGCACAGACTCGGTGGGCCGAAGGGCCTGTTTCATTGCTGTATCTCTAAACTAAACTAAACACCATGAGCTCCTACTTTGCGCAATAACCTTTTATGTGGCACCTTGTCAAATGCCTTCTGGGAATCCAAGTACAGTATGTCAACAGGCTCCCCTTTATCCACAGCACATTTCACGCCTTCAAAGAACCCCAACAAATTAGTTAAACATGATTTCCCTTTCACAAAACCATGCCGACTATACCTTGAGTTTTTCTAAGTGCCCAGCTACAACCTCCTTCATGATCGATTCTAACAACCTCCCCATGACAGACGTCAAGCTAACTGTCCTATAGTTACCTGTTTTCTGCCTCCCCCACTTCTTGAATACAGGGGTTATGTTTGTTACTTTCCAGTCTGATGGAACCTGACCAGAATCTAGTGAATTTTGAAAAATTAACACCAATGCATCTACTACCTCATTAGCCACCTCTTTTAAGACCCTAGGATGAAGTCCATCAGGACCCTTGGACTTGTCAGTCTGCAGCTCCATCAGTTTGCTCAGTAAGTTTCCCTGGTGTTTGTAATTTTACCAAGTTCCTCTCTTCTTTCCACCTCCTGATTTACAGCTATTACTGGAATGTTTTTTGAATCCTCTATAGCCATTTCCTTATTATCTACGATTAGCTCCCCATTCTCACTCTCTAGAGGACCAACACTCACTTTACTTACTCTTTTCCTTTTTAAATACCTCTTCCTATCTGTTTTTACATTTCTAGCTAGCTTCCTCTCATACTCTAATTTCTTTCTCATGATTAACCTTTTAGTCATTCTCTGCCATTCTTTATATTCTGACCAATCATCTGAACTGCCACTCATCTTTACGCAATTATATGCCATTTCCTTAACTTTGATGCTTTCCTTAACTTCTTTAGTTCACCACAGATGTTTGGGTCTTCCCCTTAGAATTTTTCTTTATAGTAGGAATTTAGTTAGTCTGAGTATTCTGAAATATCCCCTTAAATGTCTGCCACTGCTTCTCTATTGATTTATCTCCAAGCCTAGTAACCCAGTTCACTTCAGCTAGCTCAGCTTTCATGCCTGCATAGATGCCCTTATTCAAGTTTAAAATAGTAGTCTTAGATCCACTCTTCTCTCTTTCAAAATGGATATAAAATTCAATCATATTGTGGTCGCTGCTACCTAGAGGTGCCTTTACTCTGAGGTCATTAATTAATCCTGTCACATTACACAATACTAAGTCTAATATAACTTGCTCTCTGGTTGGTTCCGGAACATGCTGCTCTAAGAAACTATCTCGAAAGCATTCTATGAACTCCTCATCCAGGCTACTATTGCCAATCTGATTTTTCCAGTTTATATGTAGATTTAAAATCACCCATGATTATTACCATCCCTTTATCACAAGCACACAATATTTCTTCTTGTATACAAGCACCCAATATTTTTTCTTGTATACTTCGTCCTGCATTGTGATTACTGTTTGGGGGCCTATAGACCACTCCCACTAGTGACTTCTTTCCCCTACTAGTCCTCATCTCCACCCAAACCGATTCTGCATCCTGATCTCCCGAACCAAGGTCATCTCTAACTATTGCACCAATGCCATCCTTGATTAACAGTGCTACCCCTCATCCTTTACCTAGCTTCCTATTCTTCTTGAATGTCACATACCCCTCAATATTCAGGACCCAATCCATTCTGCAGCCATGTCTCCGTAATGGTTATCAGATCATATTTATTTACTTCAATGTGCGCTATCAGTTCGTCTACTTTGTTATGAATGCTACATGCATTCAGATACAGAGCCTTTACTTCTGTCTTTTTGTTGTCTTTGTAACATCTAGTCTCGACTGTTGGTGTGTTCTTAGGTTTTTGCTCTCTGTCCTTTCCTGCCATTCTCTGACCTTCATTTCCCATATTACTATTCTGCTCTCCTGCCTTGACTCTACCTCTTGATTTGCTACATCTACTCAAGCTTGATTCCTTACCCAGCTTGTTTAGTTTACGGCCTTCTCTACTTCCCAAGTTATACAGTTTTCTAGAACACTGGTCCTAGCATGATTCAGGTGAAGACCGTCCCAATGGTACAGCACCTACCTGCTGTAGGTGCCAGTGCCCCAAAACTGAAACCCACATCTTCCACACCATTCTTTGAGCCACTTTAATCCAAAGATTATTAACCTTGAGGGTTAAGAATAAGAGGTCTCCCTTTTAAGGTGGAGATGAAGAGACATTTTTTCTCTGAGGGTCATTAGTCTGTGGAATTCTCTTCCACAGAAAGCAATGGAGGCAGGATCATTGAATTTATTCAAGAATAAGTTAGATAGATATTTGATAGACAAGGGAGTCAAGGAAAGTAGAGTTGAGACCACAACCAGATCAGTCATGAATGGTGCAGTAGGCTCAAAGGGCCGAATAGCCTACTCCTGCTCCTAAGTTCTATGTTCCTAAGATGCATCCCATCGGGACCAGGTGAGTCTTCCACTTTGAGAACTGCCAGCCTTTTAATTGCCATCTCTTTGTTTATTTTTATCCTATCCAATCTTGCTACTACCTCCTCCTTCACAGCTACATGGGCAGCAGCACAAGAACACAAGAAATAGGAGCAGAAGTAGACCATATGACCCATTGAGCCTGGTCCGCCACAGTGGCGCAGTGGTTAGCACTGCAGCCTCACAGCTCCAGCGACCCGGGTTCAATTCTGGGTCCTGCCTGTGTGGAGTTTGCAAGTTCTCCCTGTGTCTGCGTGGGTTTCCTCCGGGTGCTCCGGTTTCCTCCCACATGCCAAAGACTTGCAGGTTGATAGGTAAATTGGCCTTTATAAATTGCCCCTAGTATAGGTAGGTGGTAGGAAAATATAGGGACAGGTGGGGATGTGGTAGGAATATGGAATTAGTATAGGATTAGTATTGGCCATGTGAGCCGCATGGAAGATGGCAGGATACCCAAAGACACATTGTACAGCGAGCTCGCCACTGGTATCAGACCCACCGGCCGTCCATGTCTCCGTTATAAAGACGTCTGCAAACGCGACATGAAATCATGTGACATTGATCACAAGTCGTGGGAGTCAGTTGCCAGCATTCGCCAGAGCTGGCGGGCAGCCATAAAGACAGGGCTAAATTGTGGCGAGTCGAAGAGACTTAGTAGTTGGCAGGAAAAAAGACAGAGGCGCAAGGGGAGAGCCAACTGTGCAACAGCCCCAACAAACAAATTTCTCTGCAGCACCTGTGGAAGAGCCTGTCACTCCAGAATTGGCCTTTATAGCCACTCCAGGCGCTGCTTCACAAACCACTGACCACCTCCAGGCGCGTATCCATTGTCTCTCGAGATAAGGAGGCCCAAAAGAAAGAGTAAAAATGGGTGGTTGATGGTCGGCACAGACTCGTGGGCCGAAGGGCCTGTTTCGGTGCTGTATCTCTAAATAAATAAAATAAATATGATCATGGCTGATCTTGGGCTTCAATTCCACTTTCGTGCCCGATCCCCATATCCCTTGATTCCCTGCTAGACCAAAATTCTATCTATCCCAGCCTTAAATGTATTCAATGATGGAGCATCCACTACCCTCTGGGTTAGAGAATTCCAAAGATTCACAACCCTTTGAGTGTAGTAATTTCTCCTCATCTCAGTCCTGAATGATTGGCCCCTTATCCTGAGATTGTGACCGCGCATTCTAGATTCCCTGACCAGTGACCAGCATTCTCTTGCCTAATTAAGACAGATACAGTCGTGCCTTCTGCCTCCATAAGAATGTCTCCTTTTGAACACTAATCAACCCTACCCTTCCTTTGACTACCATTTTACTACTTAAATGTTTATTAAAGACTTTTGGGTTTCCTTTCACATTCGATGCTAATGTATCTTCATATTCTCTCTTTGCACCTCATATCCTTTTTTGGATCTCCACAGTACTTTCTATATTCAGCTTGGTTATCTGCTGCTCTGAATCTTACAATTTCCATAAGCTCCCTTTTCTGTCTCATTTTAAGCTATTTATCTTTAGTGATGAAGGGAGTTCTAGTATTGGATGGCCTTCCTTTTCCCTTCGTTGCTGGGTCTGGTTCTGAGGAATGAGGTGGGTCAAATGGATCAAGTGTCAGTAGGGGAACATTCATCCATCCATTCATTCATTCATTCATTGGATGTGAGTGTCATTGGGAAGGCGAATATTTGTTGCCCAAACCTAATTGCCCTTGAGAAGATGCTGGTGAGCCCCCTTCTAGAATCGCTGCAGTCCATGCACCCACTGTGCTTTTAGGAAGGGAGTTTCAGGATTTTGACACAGCAACAGTGAAGGAACGGCGATATATTTCCAAGTCAGGATGGTGTGTGGCTTGGAGGGGAACTTGCAGGTGGTGGCATTCCTTTGCATCTGTGCCCTTGTTCTTCTAGGTAGTAGAGGGCATGGGTTTGGAAGGTGCTGTCGAAGGAGGCTTGGCGACTTACTGTAGTGCATCTTGTAGATTAGACATATTGCTACCACTGTGTGTCAGTGGTGGAGGGAGGGAATATTTAAAGTGGTGGATGGATGCCGATTAAGCAGTTTGCTTTGTCCTGGATGGTGTTGAGCTTCTTGAGTGTTGTTGGAGCTGCACCCATCCAGGCAAGTGAAGAGAATTCCATCATACTCGTGTCTTGTGCCTTGTCGATGGTGGACAGGCTTTGGGGAGTGAGGAAGTGAGTTACTTGCCGCAGAGTTCCTAGCCTCCGACCTGCTTTTGTAGCCACAGTATTTATATGGCTAGTCCAGTTAAATTTCTGCTCAATAGTAACTCCCAGGATATTGATGGTGGGGAATTCAGCAATGGTTAGATTCTCTCTTGTTGGGGATGGTACTGGCACTTGTGTGGTGGGAATGTTACTTGCTACTTATCAGCCAAGTTGATAGGGAACAGCGATCATGATATCAAAGTTTAGGATAGCTATGGAAAAGGACAAGCAGCAAATTAGAGTAAAAATACTTAACTGAAAGAGGGCCAATTCACGAGAATAGATCTGCCCCAGGTAAATTGTAATCAAACATTGGCCAGCAAAACTGTATTGGAACAATGGGCTGGTTTGGGTGCAGTTGAGGTACATTCCCACAAGGGGGGAAAAGTAGTGCAACCAAAGCCAGAGCTCCCTGGATGTTGAAAGAGATAGAGTGTAAGAGGAAGCGGGAAAAGGGTGTGGATGACAGATGGCAGCTTGATAATACAAGTGAGAACCAGGCTGAAAATAGAAAATTCAGAGGGAAGTGAAAAAAGAAATAGAACAGCAAAGACAGAGTATGAGAAGAGACTGGCAGCCAACATAAAAGGGAATCCAAATGAATTCTATAGGCATATATAAATAGTAAAAGGGTGGTAAAAGGAGGAGTAGGGCCAATTAGGGACCAAAAAGGGATCTACACATGGAGGCAGGTGGCATGGCTGAGGTACTAAGTGAATACTTTGCACATGTCTTTGCCAAGAAAAAAGATGCTGCCAAAGTCATAGTAGAAGAGGAGGTAGCTGAGACACTGGATGGGCTAAAAAGTGATAGAGGAAATATGAAAAAGGCTGTCTGTACTTAAAGTTGATAAACCACCAGGACCAGATGGAGAATGCCGAGGGAAGTAAGGGTAGAAACTGAGGAGGCACAGGCCATTATCTTCCAATCCTCCTTCGATACAAGGGTTGTTCCAGAGGACTGGATAATTGCTAAAATTGTACCGTTGTTCAAAAAACAGTGTAAGAATAAACCCAGCAACTACAGACCAATCAGTTTAACCTCGATGGTGGGAAAGCTTTTAAAAACGATAGTCTAGGACAAAATTGACAGTCACTTGGAATGTGTGGACTAATTACAGAAAGCCAGCATGGATTTGTCAAAGGCAAATTGTGTTTAACTAACTTGGTTGAGTGTTTTGATGAGGTAACAGAGAGAGTTGATGAGGCCTCCTTCTGAGCTCCCCAGCATCACAGATGCCAGTCTTCAGCCAATTCGATTTACTCCATGTGATATCAAGAAATGACTGAAGGCACTGGATACAACAAAGGCTATCTGCCCTGACAACATTGCGGCAATATTACTGAAGCCGTGTGCTCCAGAACTGGCCACAACTCTAGCCAAACCGTTCCAGTACAGCAACAAAAATGGCAACCTACCCAACAATGTGGAAAATTGCCCAGGTATGTACCAACCCAGCCAATTACTGCCCCGTCAGTCTACTCTCGATCATCAGCAAAGTAATTTTTAAAAATTCTTTCATGGAATGAGGGTGTCACTGGCAAGGCCAACATTTGTTGCCCATATCTAATTGCCCTTGACAACTGCCCTTGCTAGGCCATTTCAGAGGGCAGTTAAGAATCAACCACATTGCTGTGGGTCTGGAGTCACATGTAAGTCAGAGCAGGTAAGGACGGCAGATTTCCTTCCCTAAAAGACATTAATTAACCAGATGGGTTTTTACGACATTTGATGAGTTTCATGGCACCATTACTGAGTCTCGTTTTCAATTCTAGATTTTTTATTCATTACTTGAATTGATTAATTAATTGGATTTAAATTCCGCCAGCTGCTGTGGTGGGATTTTAACCCAGGCCCCCAAGGTTTCAGCCTGGGCCTCTAGATTACTAGTTCAGTACCACTGCATCACCATCACCATAATGGAAGGTGTCGTTGACAGTGCTACCTAGCAGCACTCACTCAGCAATAACTGTAATGAGTTCTTTTTGTTGTCTGATGTAACATAAATGAGATGCGTGGAGTCTAGTTGGTTGAAGATCTCTAACAGGTTTATTACAGCTAAGCTCTTATAGACTGTACAGAGCAAACTATTTACAGAACCTTACTCTGGGTGTTACAGTGGCTTTGAGTCACATGACTATGTCCTGGTACTTGGCTTATTAACATACTTAAAGGGCTATCACTCTTAAAGGTAATCATACAACATCCCCTTTCTTTCCAAAGATAAGTCTCGTATGCTACAAGTAAAAACACATAAAATTAGATAACATCAAAATTAGTTCCATGGGGTAGAAACTATAAAATTTAAAGGTATAGGATAGGGATTGTGAAATTTACAAATGCAGAGGCTTAAACGTTCATATATCATTTTGGAGGTTTGACAACTCTTGCTTGGAGAATTTGCGTCTCATCCGTTGCTGTTTTTTTCTGAAGTTTCTCCCTCTCTGATTCAGTTTCTGTTACTCTGCTTTCAGCCTGCTAACATATTCTGTTGCCTTTCTCAAGATGACTATTTTTGAGGCCTTATCATTCTTGGAAAGTTCCGGCACCTCATCTGGAAGAACCAACAGACAATGCTTCAACTCGTTCCTCCTCTGCCTCTTCAGGACATTGTGTGCCCTTCGCTTCTCCTCATTCTCTGCATCTGAAGGTCTTGGGTTCAAAGTCAAAGACCTGTTGGGGGAGGAGGACTTGGCCTCATGGAGGTACCCGTCCATTTTGGCTCGTTGTGGTGCTGGCGGTTCTCTATAGAGCAGAGGTGAAGGCACGGTATATTTGTGCTGTTGCTAGGTTTCCAGACTGCACCGTTTGATGCTGGTCAGAGTCTACGGGCAGGTTCTGGTCCTTGGAGATTTCCCCTTGGCAATGCTCTCACGGATAGTTATGATGTTGAGATCTTTACCCACTGGAAGTCCTGCCACTGCTGGTCCGCTCATGTCTACCAGGTAGAATATTTGCGGTTTCCATGCCGACTAGCCATAACTGCATTGCATTGTGCCACTGCAACGAATGGGTGACCCATTGTATACAGATAACTTGGCAGTTGTCAGTTGTAACATTGATTTCCAATGACTGGTATCCTTCAGGATTCTGACTGGTAGGATATTTGCACTAGCTCCAGTGTCAATCTCAATGCTGAGTGTATGTTTGCCAGCTTTCTATGGACACATGATGTTAATGGTAGCAAAATATAGAAAATAGAAGTAGCAGTAGGCCATTCGGCCCTTCGAGCCTGCTCCGCCATTCAGTATGATCATGGCTGATCATCCAACTCAGTACCCTGTTCCCGCTTTCTCCCCATATCCTTTGATCCCTTTCACCCCAAGAGCTCTATCTAACTCCTTCTTGAAGACATACAATGTTTTGGCCTCAACTGCTTTCCATGGTAAGGAACCACTCTCTGGGTGACGTAATTTCTCCTCATCTCAGTGCTGAAAGGTTTAACCCGTATCCTTAGACTATGAAAAAGCTTCCAGTTGTTTGATTTCATCAACATGATGTGTCAGATTCACAATGTAAAACGCCTGATCGTCTTCTGACAGAGAATTATTTCTCTGAGTCTTGTTTCAGGTCTGTTTCACTGTGGATTTCATGTATCGGCTTGCATTTACGCAGGTCTCTGGTGCACTCCTTGCAGCTGTTGCCCTTTTGTTGCACTTGTTGTCTGTTTGCTTGTGTCCTCCTGTGACTGGCTGCATCTTTGGAGCCAAAATTCCTGCATAGGTGGGCCCAGTGTCCTTTGCACCATAAGCCTTACACAGGTCTTGAAATGCAGGACAATTTCGCAGTGAGTGGGACCAACCACACTTACCACACAGCTTGCTTGCTCTTTTTGACTTGGTTATCGTGTCGCTACTGTTGTCTGCTGTTGGCTTGAGTGCTTGGAGGTGCTGTTATCCAGCTGCAATGGTTTCATACTTCCTGCCATATTCTGCATCCTCTCAGTGATATCCTTTACCCTGCCACACCATGCAGAACTCAAGTCAGCTGTTGCAGAAATGCCTGTCTATCCCGATTATTGAATTCCCAATGACCACTGCATTTCTACACTTTGCTGTGTGCTCCTATGCAGTCATTTGCCTCACGGTGCTGTGGATGTGCTTTAGACTGTAATCCCCCAAGGTATCATTACCCTCACTTATAATCAGCAATGAAAACCGGTTTGAGCACTCGCAGAGAGCTCTTCCTACCCCACTGGATATCCATCCACCTACTATTGTCCTGAAATCTCAGTAGCTGTAGGTTGACCACTTCCTGGAACATGCGCTCCAAGAAATTCTTAGCTTTCTGTATTCCCTGCAGTGAGTCTAGCTGCTCCTCCAGCTCAGAAATCCTGAGCTCATGTTGAACAACTGGAGAGACACTTCCTGCACAAGTGATTGTCCATGTCATATGAAGCATCCCAGAGATTCCACGTAGCACAGGACTTGCAGGCAACGGGTCTCAGGTGTTCCATCATTTTGCTTAAAAGCTAATCTACTTATGATATAAGTAGAGATAGCTCTACACTTCTTGGTTTAAAACGCTTGGCACTTCCTTTCTATGCTCACCAAATTCCTATTGCCACCCTGTTTAGCAAGACACTCCATTTAGCAGGTCCTCCCAGCTCTGTGCACACACAGCTCTGTCTACTCGAATGGTGCCGTTGGATGTTCTACTTTCATCAAGGGATTGGATGTGTTCCTATAATTGACTGATTAGCTGGGCTCCTATAATAAAGGCATTTGATGTGTTCATATAATCAACAGACTGAATGCCCTGTTCTCATGAAGACATTGGGCATACGCCAATAATGGAGAGGTTGGATATGCTCCTGAAATTAAAGGTTTGAGGCGCCTTTATAATCAAAGGATTGAATGGGCTGCTCTACTGGAGGGATTGAAGGCGTTCCCATAATTGAGTGATTGGATGTGCTCATGTCATCAAGGGATTGATTCTGCTTCTATAGTAAGGTTATTGGATATGTGCCTATAATAATGTGATTGGATGTGCTTCTATAATGGTGAGATGGATTGCTCCTGTAATCGAGGGGTTAGACAGACTGCCATAATAGTTTTTGGAAAGGTTCCGATAATGATGTGATAACACGTGTTGCCAAGATCAAATGGTTGGATATGGTGCTGCAATGGAAGAATTGGTTGTGCTCCTATAATGGTATGTTTGGATGTGTTCCTCCAATTGAGGGGTTGGATGTCCTCCTATAATCAAAGCATTAGATTTGCTTTGTTCATTGAGATATTGGATGTGCCCATATAGAATCACAGAAACAGAATCATAGAAATTTACAGCACGGAAGGAGGCCATTTGACCCATTGTGTCCGCGTCAGCCAACAAGTGGCCATCCAGCCTAATCCCACTTTCCAGCTCTTGGTCTGTAGCCTTCTAGGTTACGGCACTTCAAATGCATATCCAAGTACTTTTTAAATGTTATGAGGGTTTTTGCCTCCAACACCCTTTTCAGGCAGTGAGTTCCAGATCTCCACCATCCTCTGGGTAAAAAACTTCCCCTTGAATTGCTTCGAACCCTCCTTCCTCTTACCCTAAATCTATGCCCCCTGGTTATGGATCCCTCAACCAAGGGGAATAGAGCCTTCTTATCCACTTTCTCTAGACCCCTCATAATTATATACACTTCAATTAGGTCTCCCCTCTGCTTCCTCTGTTCCAAAGAAAACAACCCTAGCCTATCCAATTTTTCCCCATAACTAAAATTCTCCAGTCCAGTAAACATCCTTCTAAATCCCCTCTGTACCTTCTCTAGTGCAATCACATCGTTCCTATAGTGCTGTGACCAGAAATGCGCACAGTACTCCACCTAACTAATGTTTTATACAGTTCCAGCATAACCTCCCAGCTGTTCATGCCTTGGCTAATGAAAGCAAGTATCCCAAATGCCTTCTTGACCATCTTGTCTACCTGTTCAGCCACCTTCAGGGATCTGTGGACTTGCACTCCAAGTTCCCCATATTGCTCTACACTTCTCAGTAACCTACCATTTATTGTGTATTCCCTTGTCGTGTTAGTCTTCCCCAAATGCATTACCTCACACTTCTCTGGATTGAACTCCATTTGCCACTGTTCCGCCCACGTGACTAGCCCATTGATATCTTCCTGCAGGCTACACCTTTCTTCCTCATTGTCAACCAGACGGCCAATTATTGTATTGTTTGCAAACCTCTTAATCACACCCCCGACATTCAAATCCAAATCATTGATGATATAGCATAAAATCTAGGGACCTAGTACTGAGCCCTGTGGAACCCCACTGGAAACAGCTTTCCAGTCACAAACACACCCATCGACCATTACCCTTTGCTTTCTGCCTCTGAGCCAATTTTAGATCCAACTTGTCACTTTGCCTTGGATCCTATGGGTTTTATTTTCGTGATAAGACTGCCATGTGGGACTTTATCAAAAGCCTTGCTAAAATCCAAATAGACTACATAAAATGCATTATCCTCATCAACCCTCATTGTTACCTGCTCAAAAATTCAATCATGTAGGTCAGACATGACCTTCCCTTAACAAATTCATACTGGCAATGTTTGATTAATTTGTGTCTTTCTAAATGAAGATTTATCCCGTCCCTCAGAATTTTTTCCACTAATTTTCATATCACTAAGGATAGGCTGACTCACCTGTAACTATTTGGTCTGTCCCTTTCTCCCTTTTTAAATATAAACGTGCGCTCAGATGTGCTCCTATAGTCGAAGGGTTGCATCTGCTCCTTTCGTCAAGGATCTGAATGTGGTTCTCTAATGGAGCCATTGGAAGTACTCCAACAGTCGAGGCATTGACTATGCTCCCATAGTCAGGCATTGGATGCATTCCTATGCAACAGAGATTGGACTTGCTCTCCCAATTGAGTGGACAGATGTGCTCCCAAAATCAAGAGATTGGATGTGATGCTCTAAAGGAGGGATTGGATATGCTCCTTTAATCAAAGCATTATTTTTGCTTTCTTCATCGAAGGATAGAATGTGCTCCTAAAATGGTGTGATTGAATGTGCTTCTACAAGGAACTGGATATGCTCCTGCAATAGTATGACTGCATATTTTTTAATGATTAAATGGAGCTGTAATGGAGGGTTGGATATTATCATAGAATCATTGAATGATACAGCGCAGAAGGAGGCCTTTTGATCCATCCTGCCTTTGCTGGATCTTTGAAAGAACTATCCAGTTAGTTCCACTCCCCTGCTCTTTCCCAGTAGCCTTACAAATTTTGAAATTAATTGTTGAGTCTGCTTCCTACACCCTTTCAGGGAGTGCATTCCGGATCATAGCAACTTGCTACATAAAATGTGTTTTTCTTCATGTCCCCTTTGGTTCTTTTGACAATTATCTTATATCTGCGTCTTTCTGTTATCAAGCCTTCTGCCACTAGAAGAGGCTTTTCCTTTTTCATTCTATCAAAACCCTTCATGATTTTGAACACCCCATCTATCCTTAAACTTCTCTGTTCTAAGGAGAACAATCCCAATTTCTCTGGTTTCTTCATGTGGAGTCATAGAGAGATACAGCACCGAAACAGGCCCTTCGGCCCACCGAGTCCATGCTGACCATCAACCATCCATTTATACTAATCCTATATTAATCCCATTTTTCCCTCTCACATCCCCACCTTTCCTCAATTGTCCTACCACCTACCTAAACTAAGGGCAATTTTTTTTTTACAATGGCCAATTTACCTATCAACCCACACGTCTTTGGCATGTGGGAGGAAACCGGAGCACCCAGAGGAAACCCACGCGGTCACAGGGAGAACTTGCAAACTTCCCACAGGCAGTACCCTGAACTGAACACGGGTCGCTGGAGCTGTGGTGCGAGCCACTGCGCCACCCTTATGTAATTATGTAATTGAAGTATTTCACCCTTGGTACCATTTTAGTAAATCTCCTCTGCACCCACTCTAAGGCCTTGACATGCTTCCTAAACACTTGGCCACTATACTCCAACTGGGGCTTAGCCAGTGTTTTATAAAGGTTTATCATAACTTCCTCACTTTTGTATTCTATGCCAGGGTTCTCAACCTGGGTCCTGCAACCCCCTAGGGATCCACAAGAAGGTCTCAAGGGGTCTGCCAAAAATAACCAGGGAATATTTAGAAAAAACGTAAATATTGGTGTGTGTTTATCACATACTTAAAGTGCAGAAATTAACACATTCTCAAGTTACCTAATACATGCTTGCTTTATGTAAGATGTAATGGAGGAGCAGGAGCAAGATACAAAGAACAGGAAAAATCATTGTAAGCACAACACACAATGAGTATTAGATTAGATTAGAGATACAGCACTGAAACAGGCCCTTCGGCCCACCGAGTCTGTGCCGACCATCAACCACCCATTTATACTAATCCTACACTAATGCCATATTCCTACCAAACATCCCCATCTGTCCCTATATTTCCCTACCACCTACCTATACTAGTGACAATTTATAACGGCCAATTTACCTACCAACCTGCAAGTCTTTTGGCTTGTGGGAGGAAACCGGAGCACCCGGAGAAAACCCACGCAGACACAGGGAGAACTTGCAAACTCCACACAGGCAGTACCCAGAATCGAACCCGGGTCCCTGGAGCTGTGAGGCTGCAGTGCTAACCACTGCGTCACTGTGCCGCCCATTAGTTATGGATAAATTTTTAATTCAATCACCAGCTTCAAAACAAGAAAATCCACATAGTGATGATACAGACCTGTCTTAATTAAGTACAACCCTAAGAGCTGAAAAACACCAAGAAGGTGGAGGTGTGATTAAAAAAAAAACATAAAACTGCTATTAACCCTGCAAAATTAAGGAAATGCAAAGGCAGCTACTTGAATTTCAGTTTTATTTGTACTGGAAGTGGAGATATTCCTCAATCACAATTTGTAATTTGTGCCCAAGTACTGTCCAATGAATCTTTGAATCCCTCCAAATGACAGAGATAATTAATTACAAAGCACGCAACCATTTGTTTTTTGAGCGAACTGCTAAGGACCTGGTCAGTCCTAAAATAGTAATGAAATCCACAACTATCGCTGATAAAAAAAAAACTTATAGTTTCATCCTATTTAGCAGCAAATTGCTAAAGAAGAAAAAAATGCATATGATTGCTGAGGAGTTAATAATGTGTGCCATTGAATTCCTGAAGGAAATGTTTGGAGAGCAGAAGGTGAGGAATTGTAAAGAATACCAATGTGAAATGGCAGATTACTTTAATGTCAGAAGATAGCATGTTGCAGTGAATTGATTGACTGCATGGCAATGACTTTGCTGTACAGCTTGATGAATCCAGAGACATTTCTAAAATGTCCCATTTACTCGCCTATATTTGGCATGTGTGGAATAAGGAAATAAAAGCAGACTTTTTGTTTTGCAAAGAGCTTAAGACAACAACAAAGTCAGACAATATTTTCAAGTTGTTCGATGATTTCATGACTTCAGCAGAAATCACCTGGATAACTTACATTTATCAAGGTCTGTGCCGATTCAGTTGGAGCAATAATCAGAAAGCATTCTGGTGTTGTGCAAAAAATAAAAGCCCCTGCACCTCATGCTATTTGAACACATTGTTTTTTACACTAAGAGGTGCTTGCTGTGAAAATTATTGAACCAGGCCTCCACTGTGTGCTCAACACAGTGGTGGCACTCATTAATTTTATTAAATCCCCCACAACAAACTCCAGGTGTTCTGCTGCACTTTCGAGGAAGTGGGTGCACAGCACAATTCCTTGCTCTTACATAGTGAGATGGCTATGTCCAGGCAGAATGCTCAGCCATACATTTAATCTCAAAGAAGAGATAGGTACTTCCATTGCTGATAAGAAACCTGAACTGCTGAGATGCTAAAAAATGACAGGGGAAACTCGGATAAGACCCAAAAATCGTGTGGGATTGGTTATCAGCTCCCTCCCAATCATCAGCAAAGTGATGGAAGGTGCCGTCGACTATGCTATCAAGTGGCACTTGCTCACCAATAACCTCCTCACCAATGCTCAGTTTGGGTTCCAGCAGGACCACTTGGCACGTAACCTCATTACAGCTTCGGTCCAAAGATGGATAAAAGATCCAAATTCCAGAGGTGAGGTGAGAGTGACTGCCCTTGACATCAAATCAGCATTTGACTGAGTATGGTATCAAGGAGCCCTAGCAAAATTGAAGTCAATGGGAATCAGGCGAAAACGCTCCAACGATTGGAGTCGTAAATAGTACAATGGAAGATGGTTGTGGTTGTTAGAGAGGACAATTATCTCATCCCTAGAGCATCGTTGCAGCAATTCTTCAGGGTAGTGTCCTGGGCCCAACCATCTTCAACAGCTTCATCAATGACCTTCCCTCCAACATTAGGTCAGAAGTGGGGATGTTCGCTGATGATTGCATAATGTTCAGTACCATCTGCAACTCAGAAACTGAAGCAGTCTGTGCCCACATGCAGCAAGACCTGGACAACATCCAGGCTTGGGCTGATAAGTGGCAAGTAACGTTCACGTCACACAGTGCCAGGTAATGATCATCTCAAACAAGAGAGAATCTAATCATCTCTCTTCGACATTCAAAGCATTACCATTGCTGAATCCCCCACCATTAATATCCTGGGGGCGGTCGCCATTGTCCAGAAACCTAACTAGTCGAGACACATAAATACTGTGACTACAAGAGCAGGTCAGAGGCTGGGAATTCTGCGGCAAGTAACTCACCTCCTGAATCCCAAAGTCTGTCTACAAGACACAAGTCAGGAGTGTGATGGAATATTCTCCACTTAACTGGATGAGTGCAGCTCCAACAACACTCAAGAAGCTTGACACCATCCAGGGCAAACAACCCCTTCATCGATACACATCCACCATCTCAAAAATTCACTCCCTCTACTATCAGCACACCAAGGCTGCAGTGTGTACCATCTACAATATGCACTGCAGCAACTCACCAAGGCTTCTTCAACAACACCTTCCAAGTGCGCGACCTCTACTACCTAGAAGGACAAAGGCAGCAGACACATGGGAACATCATCATCTGCAAGTTCTCCTCCAAGTCATGCACCACCCTCTCTTGGAAATATATAACCATTCTTTCATTTTCACTGGGTCCAATCCTGGAGCTCCCTCCCTAACAGCACGATGGGAGTACAAACACCTCACAGACTGCAGCGGCTCAAGGAAGTGGCTCATCGCCACCATCTCAAGGGCAATTAGGAATGAGGATTAAATGCTGGCTTTGCCAGCATCGCCCACATCCCATAAACAAATAAAAAAAGCGTTGAACCGCTAGCTGCAGACACTGCTCAATTTGCTATTCTCCCTTCACTCACCTATCAACAGTTCCTATGAACCATAACTTATACTTCACATTTGTAGCTTCACTTTACCCTTTCACACATAACACTACTGCAAGCCACACACCCACATCTTACCGCTTGTACATGCTGCCAGCTATTCAACCATGTTAGGCTCATCACCCAAACACATTGCACCATATTCACTGACATTTCCCTCTCTCTTGTAGGAGAAGATAGTGCATAACCGAAGCCAGCAGCACCTAATTGGTGGTGGACAGACATGGCTGCATGTCCTCATACCAATGAAGGAGACGATGTTCACCATCATTGAAGAGACCATGACTGAGGCCATAGCCAGCAGAGGGGCTGAAATCATTGAAGCTGCACATCATGTACGCATGAACTGCTTCCTTTCCCCATGTTCCCTCACCACAACCCTATGCCTGTGCCTATCACCACTCAGATACCCAACAACTTCCACCTGGCCAGGCAGTGGTCTAGGAGTTTCAAATGCCAGAAGACACTGATGCTGAAGAAACTTGTCACTTGATCGCATACTCACAACCACCAACTCAGATTCTTTTTATTCGATCATGGGTTGTGGGCTTGGCTGTCTGGGGCAGAATTTATTGCCCATTCCTAATTGCCCTTGAGAAGGTGTTGGTGAGCTGCCTTCTTGAACTGCTGCAGTCCATGTGGGGTAGGTACACCCACAGTGCTGTTAGGAAGGGATTTCCAGAATTTGACCCAGCGACAGTGAAGGAACGGCGATATAGTTCCAAGTCAGGATGGTGTGTGGCTTGGAGGGGAACTTGCAGGTGGTGGTGCTCCCATGTGCCTGCTGCCCTTGTCTTTCTATGTGTAGAGGTCGCAGGTTTGGAAGGTGCTGTCGAAGGAGTCTCGGTGAGTTGCTGCAGTGCATCTTGCAGATGGTACACGCTGCGGCCACTGTGCATCAGTGGTGGAGATAGTGAATGTTTGTGGATGGGGTGCTAATCAAGCGGGCTGCTTTGTCCTGGATGGTATCAAGCTTCTTGAGTGTTGTTGGAGCTGCACCCATCCAGGCAAGTGGAGAGTATTCCATCACACTCCTGACTTGTGCCTTGTAGATGGTGGACAGGTTTTGGGGAGTCAGGAGGTGACTTGCTCACCGCAGGATTCCTAGCCTGTGACCTGCTCTTGTAACCATGGTATTTATATGGCTACTCCAGTTCAGTTTCTGTTCAAGAGTAAACTCCAGAATGTTGATAGTGGGGAATCCAGTGATGATAATGCTGTTGAATGTCAAGGGGAGATGGTTAGATTCTCCCTTGTTGGACATGGTCATTGCCTGGCACTTATGTGGCGCGAATGTTACTTGTCACTTATCAGCCCAAGCCTGGATATTGCCCAGGTCTTGCTGCATTTCTACACGGACTGCTTCAGTATCTGAGGCATCACGAATGATGCTGAACATTGTGCAATCATCAGCGAACATCCCCACTTCTGACCTTATGACTGAAGGAAGGTCATTGATGAAGCAGCTGAATATGGTTGGGCCTAGGACACTACCCTGAGGAACTCCTGCAGTGATGTCCTGGAACTCAGATGATTGACCTCCAACAACCACAACCATCTTCCTTTGTGCTAGGTTTGACTCCAACCAGCGGAGGGTTTTCCCCCTGATTCCCATTGACCTTAGTTTTGCTAGGGCTCCTTGATGCCATACTCGGTCAAATGCTGCCTTGATGTCAAGGGTAGTCATTCTCACCTCACAGATATTGGCACTGTGTATACTTTAGAGGGTACTACTGAGTTTCCAGCCTTCTGACTGGCTGGCAGTTCCTGGAGGGGGATCCCAGTGCTTGGCAGTTAATGACCCGAGCGCCGCTGGATTACCACGGATGTGGCTCTGAAGGGCAGTGACAGGGTTCCTCTCGCCTTTTTATCCCGGTGCCAGGAGCCCCGTCAGCTGGACTAAATTCAACCCAGTAAGTCACTGGTCATGAATGGCCTGCAACAAGGGCAGGAGGAATGCATAGCACAGGGTGCCAGCACCCCAGAGGGCAAGGTTTCACATGACATCTGCTGCTGAGGGCTCAGATGAGGATGTCTGTGAGATAGTGTACAGAAAAAGGCTGAAGTGAACACTGGAGCACACTGGCACACTGAAATGTTTGATGCATTGGCAGACTTGCCAGAAAACATGCTGTCACTGTCAAGGAGCATGGAGGAATCTGGCACCAACTTGGCACAGGATCTTTTGCAGAGTTTGGAGCTCAATCTTTCCAGCCTGGAAGTGGTGGCCAACTTGCAGATGCAACCATGTTGCAGTGTCTGATGCCTGACATTTCAGCTTCTATTGCAGCACAAGTAGAAGCCACAAAATGTCTGAGTGCTGAAGTGGAAGCTTAGACTGAAGTCATGCAAGCACAGCTTGCTGCCATCATGGCCGTGAATGCCAGTGCTCAAAAGGGTTTTCAGAGCCTTTCAGGAGTCCAGCAATCTGTTCTCCAACAGATTACTACAATTGCTAAGGTGCTGCCCCAGGGAAGTGGCAATGACTCCTTGGAACACAAACCTGCTGTCCACCCACAGCATTCATCCTCCCATCACTGCCATTCTGCCAGTGTCATTGTGTTGCCTGTCAGCCAATCAGCCCAAATTGCTGCCACCCATACCAAGGTGGTGCGGTACAAAGCTGGGCATTCTAGGGCCAGAGCTGTTCAAGGCCCTTTTGCAAGGCCATCTGCAGTCTCTCGCATTGAAAGGTAGTAGCTTTTCACCAACCATGCTGTAGCCACTGGGGTAGCACTGAGTAGGAGCACTGAGCCTGGCAAAGGCACACAGAAGCCAGGCACCAATGGAATGCACAAGGGTGATTAGTTGACTTTTGTATGGAATATTGGGCGGTTGAATGGGGAACACAGAGTGGCCATGAAGAGTGCATCCTTAACAATGCTAAAGTTGCGAATTTGGTGCAAGTGGGAATTCGGTGCAGAGGGAGAAGGAGGTGCTGCTTTTTATTCTTTTTTACTACCATGGTGGTGAGCTGGTGAGTGTTTTTTTTAAGTCTTAAGTTTATTTCTGTTAAGTTAATTAACAGTCTAATAAATAGAGGCATGGCAAGGCAGCTCAGTCCCGTGGAATGCGCATTCTGTTCCATGCAGGAACTCCAGGACACTTCCTATGTCCTGGGCGACCACATCTGCAGGAAATGTCATCAACTGGAGGAGCTCGAGCTCCAGGTGTTGGAGCTTGCAGCTGGCATCACTGCGAGGCATCTGTGAGGTTGGATAGTACATCTCTGGAGGTGGTCACACCACAGCTTAAGACAGTGCAGCCAGAGAGGGAATGGGTGACTGCCAGACAGCCAAGGAGGACCAGGCAGGTGGTGCAGGAGACTCCTGAGTACATCCCACTCTCTAACCGGTATTAATTCTGAATACTGACGAGGGTGATGGTTGCTCTGCCGAGTACAGCCAGAGCTAAGTCCACAGCACCATGGGTGGTTCAACTCTACAGGGGGGAGGAGGAAGATTGGGAAAGCAATAGTGGTGGGGATGCAATAGTTAGGGCTACCCTTGTGTTTCTGTGGCTGCAGGCGTGACTCCAGGATGGTATTATGCCTCCCTGGTGCCAAGGTCCAGGATGCCACTGAGTGGCTGCAGAACATTCTGAGGAGGGAGGGTGAACAGCCGGAGGTCATAGTCCATAACATAGCCAACATCATAGATAGAAAGTGGGAGGATGTCCTGCAAGCAGATTTTAGGGAGCTAGGAAAGAGATTGATAAGTGGGACTTAAAAGATAGTAATCTCTGGATTGTTCCCAGTGCCACGTGCTAGTGAGTATTAAAATAGGATAGAACAGATGACTGCATGGCTGGAGAGATGGTGCAGGAAGGAGGGCTTTCGATTCTCAGGACAATTCAGCAATGACTTCAATGAAAGCAAAGTACTGAGCCAGGATAAACATTGGCCATGACATGCACGCGTGCTTGTGGAAGATACCTCCACGTCTTGACAGAATTGTTGCTTAGCACCAGTGACATGTTTCACTAAGTAAGTAAAACAAAAATAATAAATACTGTTACAATCGCGGCAGGAGCAACAAACTGACAATTCAGTCCCATCACTCCACAGGTCGCAGCATATTATTAAGCTTTCACACCCAAGCGGAAAACAGTCAAATTCAGCACTATAATAACCCCAGAATGAAACAGACCAAACCAGGTATCTTTAGACAACAACGAGTTAACTATTTATTAAAAATACTAAATCTTAAACACTATTAAGATTTACCTATGCAGCCCTTCAGTTGATGCCTTTTACCCTGGCACCAGGGAGGCAACACACAAAGCAAAACTCATGTTGGGTACTTTCAGAAAGGCCTATTTATCTACCTGACTATCGAATCCCCCATGACCACTGCTTTTCTACATTTTGCAGTGCCACCTGTGCAGTTATTTGCCCTGTGCCCTGGATGTCTACCAGACTCCCCTGAGATTTCATCTCTCTCACCGGTATTCAGCACTGAAAGCCAGTTTGAGCGTGCCACACATCTGGAGGACTCCTGCAACGCCTGCCTCTTCCTACCCTGCAGCATTGGCACCCACTTATTATCCTGAATTCTCTGTAGCTGCAGGGTAACCAGCTCCAGGAATGTGCAATCCAGGAAATTCTCAGTCTCCCATATGCTCTGCATTGACTCCAGCCACGCTGAGCTTGAGTTCAAGCAATTGAAGGCACTTCCTGCACACATGGTTATCTAGGACACATAAAGTGTTTGGAGTTCCCACATGGCACAGAAATTATAGGCCCTCCCATATTATTGTTAGTGCTTTATCTACTTATATTAGTCATGTCTGTTATGTTTATATATATATATATATATATATATATATATGCATGTTTTTTTAGTTTATTATCCCTTACTCCTTTATATTATTTATTTCTTTTTGATGTGTACCAGATATTTATTTAATGCAATTCAGATTCTTTTAATGTTGATATGCTCTAATTAATTTTAATTTCATCCCCTTGGATTTAATTAATTTCTCTGATTATTTATGTAATTACTTATTTACTGTTGCCCTTTGGTTTAAATTACTTAGCAGCTCCTTAACCTTCTGTACTGAATTCTCACACTCAACAAAATCCTATCTTCACTCTGTTTAGCAAGTCACTCCATTTGGCAGATTCACCCATCTCTCACCAAGCTCTGTGCTTAAAGCTGTCTATAGGATGTGTTTCTATATTCATGGGATTGTATGTGCTCACATAATGGACGCTTTGCATGTGCTGCTATAATCGAGGATTGGATGCGTTCCTCTAATCGAACAATTAGGTGTGCTCCTGTAATGGTGTGATTGAATGTGCTCCTATAATCGATGGATTGGATATGTTCCTATAGTGGTGTGATTGCAAGTGCTGCTATGATCAATGGGGTGGATTTGATGCTGTATGAAGAGATAGATGTGTTCCTCTAATCAAAGATTTTTTGTGCTCCTTTAGTCAAGGGTTTGGATGTGCTGTTGTAGTTGTGGGATTGGATGTGCTCCTATAATTAAGTGTTTGGATGAGCTCCTACCATCAAGGGATTGGAAGTGCTCTTATAATCATGGAATTGGGTGTTCTGCTCTACTTGAGGCACTGGATGTACTCCAATAATATTCTTTTACACTCGAGGCACTGGATATACTGCTATAATCAAGGAATTGGATGTACTCCGATAATCATGAGGTTGGATGTGCTCTTATCGTCATGAATTGGAAATAGAAACATAGAAACATAGAAAATAGGAGCAGGAGTAGGCCATTCAGCCCTTCGAGACTGCTCCGCCATTCATTATGAGCATGGCTGATCATCCAACTCTGTTCCCGCTTTCGCCCCATACCCTTTGATCCCTTTAGACCCAAGAGCTATATCTAGCTGGGAAGGTGAGTTTCAGTTTAAATTAAGTTACCTTTTGTTTCGGCGGACACGGGGACTGCTGGGTAAGTAAACCTATATATTCGGGCAGTGGCTAAAGCTGAAACACTACACGTGTAGTGTCTCCCACCCATCCTCCTCCTCTAACCAAAAAAAAGGACTCTTGTGTGGAGGGTTTGGTAAGGTAAGGTTTTCCTTTTTTTTTAAATCTCTGTTGTACATTTAGTGCGGAGGGGATGGAAGCTAGGGCAGTTACATGCTCCTCTTGCAGGATGTGGGAGGTGAGGATCACCACTTGTGTCCCTGCTGACTTCACCTGTGAGAAGTGCACCCAACTCCGGCTCCTCGCAGACCGCGTTAGGGAACTGGAGCTGGAGCTGGATCATTGAGGATGCTGAGGGGGTGATAGCGAGCAGTTATAGGGAAGTAGTGACACCTAAGTTACAGGATAAAGGTAGCTGGGTGACCGTCAGGGGAGGGAAAGGGAATAGGCGCACAGTGCAGGGATCCCCTGTGGCCGTTCCCCTCAATAATACGTATACCGTTTTGGATACGGTTGGGGGGGACGACCTACCAGAGGAAAGCCACAGTGGCCAGGCCTCTGGCACTGAGCCTGGCTCAGTGGCTTCAGAAGGGAAGGGGGGAGAATAGGAGAGTGATAGTGATAGGAGATTCAATGGTTAGAGGAACAGACAGGAGATTCTGTGGTCGCGAACGAGACTCCCGGATGGTATGTTGCCTCCCGGTGCCAGGGTCAGGGATGTCTCGGATCAAGTCCACAGGATTCTTAAGGGGGAGGGGGAGCAGCCAGAGGTCGTGGTACATATCGGTACCAATGACATAGCTAGGAAAAGGGATGAGGACCTGAAAAGCAAATATAGGGAGTTAGGTTGGAAGCTGAAAGGCAGGACGAGCAGATTGTTACCAGTGCCACGTGCTAGTGAGGCTAGAAACAGGGAGCGAGTGCAGCTGAACACATGGCTACAGAACTGGTGTAGGAGGGAGGGATTCAGATATGTGGATCATTGGGATACCTTCTGGGGAAGGTGGGACCTGTACAAGAAGGACGGATTGCATCTGAACTGGAGGGGCACCAATACCCTGGGCGGGAGGTTTGCTAGAGCTCTTCGGGAGGGTTTAAACTAGTTTGGCAGGGGGATGGGAACCGGAGCTACGGATCAATGGATGGGGTAGCTGTTGAACAGGCAGATACCGAGTGCAGAGAGTCTGTGAGGAAGGTTAGACAGTTGACACGACAAAGTTGCAGCCAGTATGATGGGTTGAAGTGTGTCTATTTTAACGCAAGATGTGTCGGGAATAAGGGTGATGAACTTAGAGCATGGATCAGTACTTGGAGCTACGATGTTGTGGCCATTACGGAGACATGGATATCACAGGGGCAGGAATGGATGTTGGATGTTCCGGGGTTTAGATGTTTCAAAAGGAATGGGGAGGGAGGTAAAAGAGGTGGGGGAGTGGCATTGCTAATCAGGGATAGTATCACAGCTGCAGAAAGGGAGGTCGTCGAGGAGGGTTTGTCTACTGAGTCATTATGGGTGGAAGTCAGAAACAGGAAAGGAGCAGTCACTTTGTTGGGAGTTTTCTATAGACCCCCCAATAGCAACAGAGACACGGAGGAACAGATTGGGAGGCAGATTTTGGAAAGGTGCAGAAGTAACCGGGTTGTTGTCATGGGTGACTTTAACTTCCCTAATATTGATTGAAATCTCCTTAGTGCAAATAGTTTGGATGGAGCAGTTTTTGTCAGGTGTGTCCAGGAAGGTTTCCTGACTCAATATGTAGATAGGCCGACTAGAGGGGAGGCTATGTTGGACTTGGTGCTTGGCAACGAACCAGGCCAGGTGGCAGATCTCTCGGTGGGAGAGCATTTCGGTGATAGTGATCACAACTCCCTGACCTTTACTATAGTCATGGAAAGGGACAGGAGCAGACGGGATGGGAAAATATTTAATTGGGGGAGGGGGAATTACAATGCTATTAGGCAGGAACTGGGGAGCATAAACTGGGAACAGATGTTCTCAGGGAAATGCATGACAGAAATGTGGAGGTTGTTTAGGGAGCACTTGCTGCGACTGCTGGATAGGTTTGTCCCGATGAGGCAAGGAAGGGATGGTAGGGTGAAGGAACCTTAGATGACAAGAGATGTGGAACAGCTAGTCAAGAGGAAGAAGGAAGCTTATTTAAGGTTGAGGAAGCAAGGATCAGACAGGGCTCTAGAGGGTTACAAGGTAGCCAGGAAGGAACTGAAGGATGGACTTTGGAGAGCTAGAAGGGGACATGAAAAAGTCTTGGTGGGTAGGATTAAGGAAAATCCCAAGGCGTTCTACACTTATGTGAGGAACAAGAGGATGGCCAGAGTGAGGGTAGGGCCAATCAGGGATAGTGGAGGGAACTTGTGCCTGGAGTCGGAGGAGGTAGGGGAGGTCCTAAATGAATACTTTGCTTCAGTATTCACTAGTGAGAGGGACCTGGTCGTTTGTGAGGACAGCGTGGAACAGGCTGATATGCTCGAACAGGTTGAGGTTAAGAGGGAGGATGTGCTGGAAATTTTGAATGATATGAGGACAGATAAGTCCCCGGGGCCAGACGGGATTTCCCCAAGGATATTACGGGAAGCGAGGGAAGAGATTGCTGTGCCTTTGGCGATGATCTTTGTTTCTTCACTGTCCACTGGAGTAGTACCGGATGATTGGAGGGTGGCAAATGTTGTTCCCTTGTTCAAGAAAGGGAATAGGGATAACCCTGGGAATTATAGACCAGTCAGTCTTACGTCGGTAGTGGGCAAATTATTGGAGAGGATTCTGAGAGACAGGATTTATGATTATTTGGAAAAGCATGGTTTGATTAGAGACAGTCAGCATGGCTTTGTGAGGGGCAGGTGATGCCTCACAAGCCTTATTGAATTCTTTGAAGATGTGACAAAACACATTGATGAAGGAAGAGCAGTGGATGTGGTGTATATGGATTTTAGCAAGGCATTTGATAAGGTTCCCCATGGTAGGCTCATTCAGAAAGTGAGGAGGCATGGGATACAGGGGAAGTTGGCTGTCTGGATACAAAATTGGCTGGCCCATAGAAGACAGAGGGTAGTAGTAGATGGAACGTATTCAGCATGGAGCTCGGTGACCAGTGGTGTTCCGCAGGGATCTGTTCTGGGACCTCTGCTCTTTGTGATTTTTATAAATGACTTGGATGAGGAAGTGGAAGGCTGGGTTAGCAAGTTTGCCGATGACACGAAGGTTGCTGGAGTTGTGGATAGTGTGGAAGGCTGTTGTAGGTTGCAACGGGACATTGACAGGATGGAGAGCTGGGCTGAGAAGTGGCAGATGGAGTTCAACCTGGAAAAGTGTGAAGTGATTCATTTTGGAAGGTCAAATTTGAATGCAGAATACAGGCTGAAAGACAGGATTCTTGATAGTGTGGAGGAACAGAGGGATCTTGGGGTCCATGTCCATAGATCGCTCAAAGTTGCCACCCAAGTTGATAGAGTGTTAAGAAGGCGTATGGTGTGTTGGCTTTCATTAACCGGGGGATTGAGTTTAAGAGCCGCGAGGTTATGCTGCAGCTCTATAAGGCCTGGTTCGACCACACTTGGAATATTGTGTTCAGTTCTGGTCGCCTCATTATAGGAAGGATGTGGAAGCTTTAGAGAGGGTGCAGAGGAGATTTACCAGGATGCTGCCTGGACTGGAGGGCATGTCTTACGAAGAAAGATTGAGGGAGCTAGGGCTTTTCTCATTGGAGCGAAGAAGGATGAGAGGTGACTTGATAGAGGGTACAAGATGATGAGAGGCATAGATAGAGTGGATAGCCAGAGACTTTTTCCCAGGGCGGAAAGGGCTATCACCAGGGGGCATAATTTTAAGGTGATTGGAGGAAGGTTTCGGGGAGATGTCAGAGAGTGGTGGGTGCGTGGAATGCGCTGCCAGCGATGGTAGTAAAAGCAGATACATTAGGGGCATTTAAGCGACTCTTAGATAGGTACATGGATGATAGTAGAATGAAGGGTAGGTAGTTAGTTTGATCTTAGAGTAGGTTAAAGGTTCGGCACAACATCGTGGGCCAAAGGGCCTGTACTGTGCTGTACTGTTCTATGTTCTATGTTCTAACTCCTTCTTGAAAACATACAATGTTTTGGCCTCAACTGCATTCTGTGGTAGCGAATTCCACAGGCTCACTACTCTCTGGGTTAAGAAATATCTCCTCATCTCAGTCCTGAAAGGTTTACCCCGTATCCTTAGACTATGACCCCTGGTTCTGGACTCCCCCACCATCGGGAACATCCTTCCTGCATCTACCCTGTCAAGTCCTGTTAGAATTTATAGGTTTCTATGAGATCCCCCCTCACTCTTCTGAACTCCAGCAAACATAAGCCCAATGGACTCAATCTCTCCTCATATGTCAGTCCCACCATCCCAGGAATCAGTCTGGTAAGCCTTTGCTGTACTCCCTCTCTAGCAAGAACATCCTTCCTCAGATAAGGAGACCAAAACTGCACACAATATTCCAGGTGTAGTCTCAGCAAAGTCCTGTATAATTGTAGCAAGACATCCCTGCTCTTGTACTCAAATTCTTTAGCTATGAAGGCCATCATACCATTTGCCTTTTTTACCGCCTGTTGTTCCTGCATGCTTACCTTCAGTGACTGATGTACGAGAACACCCAGGTCTCGCTGCATATTCCCCTCTTCAGTTTATAGCTGTTCAGATAATAGTCTACCTTGCTGCTTTTGCTACCAAAGTGGATAACCTCACATTTATCCACATTATACTGCATCTGCCATGCATTAGCCCACTCACTCAACTTGTCCAAATCACCCTGAAGCCTCTCTGCATCCTCCTCACAACTCACAAATCTGCAAATTTGAAATGTTCCGATAATGTTGTGATTACATATGCTGCCTTGACTAAGTGATTGGATGTGGTGCTGTAATGAAGGGTTTGGATGTGCTATTATAATCAAGGGGTTGGATCTGCTCCTTTCATCAAGGGACTGGATGCTCTGTCTTAAAGGTGTTTTTGGAAGTGCTCCTATTATCAGGGGATTAGATGGGCTCCTATAAAAAAGCTATTGGATGTTCTCCTTTAATGGAGGGTTTGGGCATTCTATCATAATGGGATTGATTATGTTCCTGTAGTGGGGCAATTTGATGTGCTCCTATAATCGAGGGGTTGGATGTTCTCCTTCCATCAAGGCATTAAATTTGCTGCTTAATGTGATCCTATGATGCTACAATTGGATGTGGTGCTGTAATGCAGGGCATCGATTTGCTTCAATACTCAAGGAATTTGCTTATTCTCCTATTATCAAGGGATTAGTTATACTCCAATAATGGTGCAATTGAATATTCTCCAATAATGGAGAGTTTGGGCGTGAGTCTATATTCAAGGGTTTCGACGTGTTCCTACGATAAATGGCATTGGACATGATCCTATAATCAAGAGATTTGATTTACTGTCCTAATGGAAGGATTGCATGTACTCCTATTATCATGATTTTCATGTTCTCCTATATGTGAGGGATTGGATATGCTGCTCTAATCTAAGGATTGGAATTGCTCTATAATATAGGGAGTTTGAGTTTACTTCAAATAATGGAGAGTCTGGATGTGTTTCTACAATGCATGGGGTTAGATGTGCTTCTATAATGATGTTTATGGATGTGCTCCAATAGTTGAAGAGTTGGATATGCTCCAACAATGAAGGGATTTGGAAGTGCTTCTGTAATGGTGTGATTCAATGTGATCCTATATTGAAGGGATTGGATTTGCTGCTCTAGTGAAAGGATCGGATGTGCTCCTATGAAGGAGAGGTTGAATATGATCCTATAATAAAGAATACAATATTCTCCTATAATAGATTAGCATGTGCTTCTATAAAAATATATTGGGTGTGATTCTATAATTGAGGAATTGAATGTGCACCTGTAATCGAGGGAGTGGATATCTACCTATTATCAAGGAAAGGTTTTTGCTGTTCTATTGGAGGGATTACATGAGCTCCTACAATGCCTGGAGTTGGATGTGCTTCCATAATGGTGTGAATGGATGTGTTCCGACAGTGGAGGGGATTGCAAGTGTTTCTATAATGGTATGATTGAGTGTGCTCCTAGAATTGACATGTTGGATATGCTGCTCTAATTGAAGGGATTGGATATTCTTCTATAATCAAAGGAAGGTTATTGCTCCTCTAATGGATGGATTAGATGTACTCCAATAACAAAGAGGTTGGATATGTTTCTGTAATCGAGGGATAGGATGTGCCCCTACAAAGGTGTGAATGGATGTGCTCCTGTAATTGACATTTTGATGTTTCCACAACGGTGTGATTACATGTGCTCCTATGATCAAAGAAATAGATGAGATGCTGTAATCAAGGAATAAGATGTGCTCCTATATTAGTGTGATTGGATTGGCACCAATAATTGAGGGGTTTTATGTGCTCCTATAATCAAGGGATGGGAATTGCAAGGCTAATGGAGACATTGGGTATGCTCCTATAATGGAGAGTTTGGCTGTGGTTCTCTAATGGATGGGTTTCGATATGCTTCTGTAATGGATTACACGTGCAATCAAGGAATTTGATGTGCTGCTATAATGGAGGGATTGGATCTGCTCCTTTATACAGGTGATTAAAAATGTTGCACTTTTGGAGGGATTTGAGGTGCTCCTATAATTGATACATTCGAAGTGCTCCTTTAAATGAGAGATTGGATATACTCCTATAAACGAGCAATTGAATGCACTCCTTTATAATTGAGGGATAGGATGTGCTCTTGTTTTGGAGGAATTAAATGTACTCCTGCAATGGTTGTAATGCATTGACTTCTTTTAAGGGAGGGATTGAATGTGCTCTTGTGCATAAGTGACGGATCTGCTCCTATAATCAATGGATCGGCTGTGGTCCTATAATAGAGGAATCCGATGTGCTTCTGTAACGAAGGTGATAGATATGCTCCTATAAACAAGGTATTTGAAATAGTCCAATAATTTAGGGATTGTGTGATCTCCTATAATGCATTTATGGACAAGCTTTTATAGTGGATGGTGTTGAACATCTTCCTACAATTAGAAATTCGATAAACTCCCATAATAAAAGCAGTCGATGTAGTCTTAGAGTAGTGGGATTGGATGTACTCCCATAAAGGAGCCTTTGAATGTAACCCTAAATCAAGGGTTTAGGTTTGCTTCTGGAATCGAGGGATTGGATTTGCTCCGTTGATCGAGGAATTGGATTTGCTTCTGGAATGGAGGGATTGGATTTGCTTCTGGAATGGAGGGATTGGATTTGCTTCTATGATCAAGGAATTGGATTTGCTTCTGGAATCGAGGGATTGGATTTGCTGCTCAAATGGTGGGATTAGATGTGCTCTTATAATCAAGCGATTGGATATGCTGAACTCATGACGGGAATTTAGTTGTTCCGACAATCGATTCCTCGGATGTTCTCCAATAATTGGGGAATTGAATATGCTCCTATAATAAAGGGATTAAATGTGCTTCTATTTTTAAATTATTAGATGTTATTCTATAAGGTAATTGTGGATGTACACATACACTGGATGGATTGATCTGCTCTTATACTGGAGTACTTTGATGTGCTTCTATAAAGATGATATGGATGTGCTCCAATAATGGAGGCGCTTGATGTGCTTTTATAATGCAGGATCTGGATGTTCTATAATAGAGACACTGGATGTTCCCCTGTCATGGAGGCACTGGATGTTCCCCTGTCATGGAGGCACTGGATGTTCTATAATGGAGGCACTGGATGTTCCCCTTTCATTGATGCACTGGGTGTGCTCCTGTCATGGAGGCACTGGATGTTCTCCTGTCATGGAGGCACTGGATGTTCTATAATGGAGGCACTGGATGTTCTATAATGGAGGCACTGGATGTTCGCCTGTCATGGAGGCACTGGATGTTCCCCTTTCATGGAGGCACTGGATGTTCCCCTTTCATGGAGGCACTGGATGTTCTCCTGTCATGGAGGCACTGGATGTTCCCCTTTCATGGAGGCACTGGATGTTCTATAATGGAGGCATTGGGTGTGCTCCTATCATGGAGGCACTGGATGTTGCCCTTTCATGGAGGCATTGGATGTGCTACTGTCCTGGAGGCACTGGATGTTCTCCTGTCCTGGAGGCACTGGATGTTCTCCTGTCATGGAGGCACTGGATGTTCAACTGTCATGGAGGCACTGGATGTTCTATAATGGAGGCACTGGATGTTCGCCTGTCATGGAGGCACTGGATGTTCCCCTTTCATGGAGGCACTGGATGTTCTATCATGGAGGCATTGGGTGTGCTCCTATCATGGAGGCACTGGATGTTGCCCTTTCATGGAGGCATTGGATGTGCTACTGTCGTGGAGGCACTGGATGTTCTCCTGTCCTGGAGGCACTGGATGTTCTCCTGTCCTGGAGGCACTGGATGTTCTCCTGTCCTGGAGGCACTGGATGTTCTCCTGTCATGGAGGCACTGGATGTTCTATAATGGAGGCACTGGGTATGCCCCTATCATGGAGGCACTGGATGTGCTCCTATCATGGAGGCACTGGATGTGCTCCTATCATGGAGGCACTGGATGTGCTCCTATCATGGAGGCACTGGATGTGCTCGTATCATGGAGGCACTGGATGTGCTCGTATCATGGAGGCACTGGATGTGCTCGTATCATGGAGGCACTGGATGTTCTCCTGTCATGGAGGCACTGGATGTTCTCCTGTCATGGAGGCACTGGGTGTGCTCCTATCACGGAGGCACTGGATGTTCCCCTGTCACGGAGGCACTGGATGTTCCCCTGTCACGGAGGCACTGGATGTTCCCCTGTCACGGAGGCACTGGATGTTCCCCTGTCACGGAGGCACTGGATGTTCTCCTGTCATGGAGGCACTGGATGTTCTCCTGTCATGGAGGCACTGGATGTTCTATAATGGAGGCACTGGGTGTGCTCCTATCATGGAGGCACTGGATGTTCCCCTTTCATGGAGGCACTGGATGTTCTATAATGGAGGCACTGGGTGTGCTCCTATCATGGAGGCACTGGATGTTCCCCTTTCATGGAGGCACTGGATGTGCTCCTATCATGGAGGCACTGGATGTGCTCGTATCATGGAGGCACTGGATGTTTCCCTTTTATGGAGGCACTGGATGTTTCCCTTTTATGGAGGCACTGGATGTTTGCCTTTCATGGAGGCACTGGATGTTTGCCTTTCATGGAGGCACTGGATGTTTGCCTTTCATGGAGGCACTGGATGTTTGCCTTTCATGGAGGCACTGGATGTTTGCCTTTCATGGAGGCACTGGATGTTTGCCTTTCATGGAGGCACTGGATGTTCCCCTTTCATGGAGGCACTGGATGTTCCCCTTTCATGGAGGCACTGGATGTGCTCCTATCATGGAGGCACTGGATGTGCTCGTATCATGGAGGCACTGGATGTGCTCGTATCATGGAGGCACTGGATGTTTCCCTGTCATGGAGGCACTGGATGTTTCCCTGTCATGGAGGCACTGGATGTTCTCCTGTCATGGAGGCACTGGGTGTGCTCCTATCACGGAGGCACTGGATGTTCCCCTGTCACGGAGGCACTGGATGTTCCCCTGTCACGGAGGCACTGGATGTTCTCCTGTCGTGGACAGACTGTTTTCCCGTCATGGAGGCACTGGATATTCTCCTGTCATGGACGGACTGGATGTTCTCCCATCATGGAGGCACTGGATGTTCTCCTCTCATGGAGGCACTGGATGTTCTCCTCTCATGGAGGCACTGGATGTTCTCAAGTCATGGAGGCACTGGATGTTCTCCTATTATGGAGGCACTGGATGTTCTCCTATTATGGATGCACTGGATGTTCTCCTATCATGGAGGCACTGGATGTGCTCCTCTCATGGAGGCACTGGATGTTCTCCTGTTGCTGAGGCACTGGATGTTCTCCCATCATGGAGGCACTGGATGTTCTCCTCTCATGGAGGCACTGGATGTTCTCCTCTCATGGAGGTACTGGATGTTCTCCTGACATGGAGGCACTGGATGTTCTCCTATTATGGAGGCACTGGATGTTCTCCTATTATGGAGGCACTGGATGTTCTCCTATTATGGAGGCACTGGATGTGCTCCTATGGAGGCACTGGATGTTCTCCTATCATGGAGGCACTGGATGTTCTCCTATCATGGAGGCATTGAATGTGCTACTGTCGTGGAGGCACTGGATGTTTCCCTGTCATGGAGGCACTGGATGTTCTCCTGTCGTGGACGGACTGGATGTTCTCCCGTCATGGAGGCACTGGATGTTCTGCTGTCGTGGACGGACTGGATGTTCTGCTGTCGTGGACGGACTGGATGTTCTCCTGTCATGGAGGCACTGGATGTTCTCCTATCATGGAGGCACTGGATGTTCTCCTATGGAGGCACTGGATGTTCCCCTTTCATGGAGGCACTGGATGTTCTATAATGGAGGCACTGGGTGTGCTCCTATCATGGAGGCACTGGATGTTCTCCTGTCCTGGAGGCACTGGATGTTCTCCTGTCATGGAGGCACTGGATGTTCTATAATGGAGGCACTGGGTGTGCTCCTATCATGGAGGCACTGGATGTTCTCCTGTCCTGGAGGCACTGGATGTTCTCCTGTCATGGAGGCACTGGATGTTCTATAATGGTGGCACTGGGTGTGCTCCTATCATGGAGGCACTGGGTGTGCTCCTATCATGGAGGCACTGGATGTGCTCGTATCATGGAGGCACTGGATGTTTCCCTGTCATGGAGGCACTGGGTGTGCTCCAATCATGGAGGCACTGTATGTTCCCCTGTCACGGAGGCACTGTATGTTCACCTGTCACGGAGGCACTGGATGTTCTCTTGTCATGGAGGCACTGGATGTTCTCCTGTCGTGGACAGACTGAATGTTTTCCCGTCATGGAGGCACTGGATGTTCTCCTGTCGTGGACGGACTGGATGTTCTCCCATCATGGAGGCACTGGATGTTCTCCTGTCATGGAGGCACTGGATGTTCTCCTGTCATGGAGGCACTGGATGTTCTCCTATCATGGAGGCACTGGATGTTCTCCTGTCGCTGAGGCACTGGATGTTCTCCTGCCATGGAGGCACTGGATGTTCTCCTGCCATGGAGGCACTGGATGTTCCCCTGACATGGAGGCACTGGATGTTCTCCTATTATAGAGGCACTGGATGTTCTCCTATTATAGAGGCACTGGATGTGCTACTGTCATGGAGGCACTGGATGTTTCCCTGTCATGGAGGCACTGGATGTTTCCCTGTCATGGAGGCACTGGATGTTTCCCTGTCATGGAGGCACTGGATGTTCTCCCGTCGTGGACGGACTGGATGTTCTCCCGTCGTGGACGGACTGGTTGTTCTCCCATCATGGAGGCACTGGATGTTCTCCCATCATGGAGGCACTGGATGTTCTCCCATCATGGAGGCACTGGATGTTCTCCCGTCATGGAGGCACTGGATGTTCTCCCGTCATGGAGGCACTGGATGTTCTCCTGTCATGGAGGCACTGGATGTTCTCCTATCATGGAGGCACTGGACGTTCTCCTGTCGCTGAGGCACTGGATGTTCTCCTGCCATGGAGGCACTGGATGTTCTCATATTATAGAGGCACTGGATGTTCTCCTATTATAGAGGCACTGGATGTTCTCAAGTCATAGAGGCACTGGATGTTCTCAAGTCATAGAGGCACTGGATGTGCTACTGTCGTGGAGGCACTGGATGTTTCCCTGTCATGGATGCACTGGATGTTTCCCTGTCGTGGATGCACTGGATGTTCTCCTGTCGTGGACGGACTGGATGTTCTCCCGTCGTGGACGGACTGGATGTTCTCCCGTCGTGGACGGATTGGATGTTCTCCCGTCGTGGACGGACTGGATGTTCTCCCGTCGTGGACGGACTGGATGTTCTCCTGACGTGGAGGCACTGGATATTTTCCCATCACGGAGGCATTGGATGTTCTATAATAGAGGCACTGGATGCTCTCCTGTCATGGAGGCACTGGATGTTCTCCTGTCATGGAGGCACTGGATGTTCTCCTGCCATGGAGGCACTGGATGTTCTCCTGCCATGGAGGCACTGGATGTTCTCCTGTCGCTGAGGCACTGGATGTTCTCCTGCCATGGAGGCACTGGATGTTCTCCTGCCATGGAGGCACTGGATGTTCTCCTGCCATGGAGGCACTGGATGTTCTCCTGACATGGAGGCACTGGATGTTCTCCTATTATGGGTGCACTGGATGTTCTCCTATCATAGAGGCACTGGATGTGCTACTGTCGTGGAGGCACTAGATGTTCTCCTGTCATGGAGGCACTGGATGTTCTCCTGTCGCTGAGGCACTGGATGTTCTCCTGTCGCTGAGGCACTGGATGTTCTCCTGTCGCTGAGGCACTGGATGTTCTCCTGTCGTGGAGACACTGGATGTTCTCCTGTCGTGGAGACACTGGATGTTCTCCTGTCGCTGAGGCACTGGATGTTCTCCTGCCATAGAGGCACTGGATGTTCTCCTATCATGGAGGCACTGGATGTTCTCCTATCATGGAGGCACTGGATGTTCTCCTATCATGGAGGCACTGGATGTTCTCCTATCATGGAGGCACTGGATGTTCTCCTGTCGCTGAGGCACTGGATGTTCTCCTGCCATGGAGGCACTGGATGTTCTCCTGCCATGGAGGCACTGGATGTTCTCCTGCCATGGAGGCACTGGATGTTCTCCTGACATGGAGGCACTGGATGTTCTCCTGACATGGAGGTACTGGATGCTCTCCTGTCATGGGTGCACTGGATGTTCTCCTATCATAGAGGCACTGGATGTGCTACTGTCGTGGAGGCACTGGATGTTTCCCGGTCACGGATGCACTGGATGTTCCCCTGTCACAGAGGCACTACATGTTCTCCTGTCACGGAGGCACTGGATGTTCTCCTGTCATGGAGGCACTGGATGTTCCCCTGTCATGGAGGCACTGGATTTCCCCCTGTCATGGAGGCACTGGATGTTCCCCTGTCATGGAGGCACTGGATGTTCTCCTGTCGCTGAGGCACTGGATGTTCTCCTGTCGCTGAGACACTGGATGTTCTCCTATCATGGAGATACTGGATGTTCTCCTGTCGCTGAGGCACTGGATGTTCTCCTGCCATGGAGGCACTGGATATTTTCCCATCACGGAGGCATTGGATGTTCTATAATAGAGGCACTGGATGCTCTCCTGTCATGGAGGCACTGGATGTTCTCCTGTCATGGAGGCACTGGATGTTCTCCTGCCATGGAGGCACTGGATGTTCTCCTGCCATGGAGGCACTGGATGTTCTCCTGTCGCTGAGGCACTGGATGTTCTCCTGCCATGGAGGCACTGGATGTTCTCCTGCCATGGAGGCACTGGATGTTCTCCTGCCATGGAGGCACTGGATGTTCTCCTGACATGGAGGCACTGGATGTTCTCCTATTATGGGTGCACTGGATGTTCTCCTATCATCGAGGCACTGGATGTGCTACTGTCGTGGAGGCACTAGATGTTCTCCTGTCATGGAGGCACTGGATGTTCTCCTGTCGCTGAGGCACTGGATGTTCTCCTGTCGCTGAGGCACTGGATGTTCTCCTGTCGCTGAGGCACTGGATGTTCTCCTGTCGTGGAGACACTGGATGTTCTCCTGTTGTGGAGACACTGGATGTTCTCCTGTCGCTGAGGCACTGGATGTTCTCCTGCCATAGAGGCACTGGATGTTCTCCTATCATGGAGGCACTGGATGTTCTCCTATCATGGAGGCACTGGATGTTCTCCTATCATGGAGGCACTGGATGTTCTCCTATCATGGAGGCACTGGATGTTCTCCTGTCGCTGAGGCACTGGATGTTCTCCTGCCATGGAGGCACTGGATGTTCTCCTGCCATGGAGGCACTGGATGTTCTCCTGCCATGGAGGCACTGGATGTTCTCCTGACATGGAGGCACTGGATGTTCTCCTGACATGGAGGCACTGGATGTTCTCCTGACATGGAGGTACTGGATGCTCTCCTGTCATGGGTGCACTGGATGTTCTCCTATCATAGAGGCACTGGATGTGCTACTGTCGTGGAGGCACTGGATGTTTCCCGGTCATGGATGCACTGGATGTTCCCCTGTCACAGAGGCACTAGATGTTCTCCTGTCATGGAGGCACTGGATGTTCTCCTGTCATGGAGGCACTGGATGTTCCCCTGTCATGGAGGCACTGGATTTCCCCCTGTCATGGAGGCACTGGATGTTCCCCTGTCGTGGAGACACTGGATGTTCTCCTGTCGCTGAGGCACTGGATGTTCTCCTGTCGCTGAGACACTGAGACTCCTATCATAAAGACACTGGATGTTCTCCTATCATGGAGATACTGGATGTTCTCCTGTCGCTGAGGCACTGGATGTTCTCCTGCCATGGAGGCACTGGATGTTCTCCTATTATGGAGGCACTGGATGTTCTCCTATTATGGAGGCACTGGATGTGCTCCTATGGAGGCACTGGATGTTCTCAAGTCATAGAGGCACCGGATATTCTCCTATTATGAATGCACTGGATGTTCTCCTATCATGGAGGCACTGGATGTGCTACTGTCGTGGAGGCACTGGATGTTTCCCTGTCACAGAGGCACTGGATTTTCCCCTGCCATGGAGGCACTGGATGTTCTGACATGGAGGCATTGGATGTTCCCCGATCAACGAGGCACTGGATGTTCTCCTGTCGCTGAGGCACTGGATGTTCTCCTGTCGCTGAGGCACTGGATGTTCTGTCGCTGAGGCACTGGATGTTCTCCTGTCGTGGAGACACTGGATGTTTTCCCATCATGGAGGCACTGGATGTTCTCCTGTCACTGAGGCACTGGATGTTCTCCTGTCGTGGAGGCACTGGATGTTCTCCTATCATGGAGGCATGGGATGGTCTCCTGTCATGGATGCACTGGATGTCGACTTATCATGGAGGCACTGGATGTTCTCCTGTCATGGAGACACTGGATGTGCTCCTATCATGGAGGCACTGGATGTGCTGCAATAAACAGAATCTCAATGAATTTTCAGCATTAGCGGTATCATTTGGAAATGTCACTTTCAATTCACTTGTATCAGAAATAGATTGCAATTCAGAATTCAGAATGATACAGACACTGCTTCCCTTCCAAACATTAAAATAATCCTTTTTAAATGTAATTAAAGATTCCTCTAGATGCAACCATTGATCATTCACTCAAATGGGAAGTGAGTATTACAAAACATAGGATTAAATGTAGCTGAATCAGCAAAGCAAAAGCTAATCTGTACAAATATGTAAAATATTTTTTGTTTCCATTTTGTGACAAAATCCTTGCTGTTACCTCACTTAATCTAACTAACTATAATGTGGTTTGAAATTAGCAGAGGCTTTGCTAAAGGCTTGATTGAATCCAAAATAAATATTTACAAACTATTCCAGGTAAATGTAGCATAAGTTATGGATAGGTATTGAGTCTCTGAACTGAACCTGTGTCCCTGAATAATGAGAAAAGCTTCAGCCAAAAGGATTTATTCCTGTGAGGGTTTGTCCTGGAATAAAACTGTAGCTTTGCCAAGAGTTTCAGGAAATTCAGAATGTGCACTTGATGAGAGCTGTAGAATTTATATCTGTTGTTTTATTTCACTCATTTATACTGATGTCCTTTCAACACAGGCAAACTCTTTACTGAAAGCGACGCTAGGTGAAGCCTAACTGAGTTCATATCCCCTGGGATTTGCATCATTTTATGCACTTGCTTTATGGACACCTTGTTTTTTCCTATATTAGATTGTAATCATTTATACAATAATAAATATTTAAGAGTAAAGATTGAAATTTAACCTGAGATTCTGATAAAGTTGTAAACAATGAAAGGAATGGGTTTCAGGTTATGAATATGAACAATCTCCTCCTCCATTTGAATTACAAGTTTATCTTTTTGCTGCCCATGTACCTGAGATTGCAATAATTGTTTTTTTTGAGTTTGTATCCTTAGCACTGTGCTTTTCATAGAGGTGATGTGGTGTAGGTTAAAAAAAAAGTGGAATATCCATTACAGTATGTAGTAGGTGTTACAGTTTAAGATGTTTTGTCAGCTTGACTCAGGCAGTAATACATTCATCTCACCAGTATGAGCTTGAGTCCATTGTCCAGGCTGACACTTTCATTCCTGACTGAATGTTGCCTTGACTTTTGCATGAGACACAAGGATGCATCTTCCTGCTCAACCAGATGTGAAAATACCAACTAAAGAAGAGCAAAGACTTCTGCTGTGGTCCTGGTCAATATTACTCCCTTAACCAACACCACCAAAAACATATCATCTTGTCATGCATTCATTCATATTTTTGTGAAAACTTGCTGTTCACAAATGGCTGTCATATTTACTTGCAAAATAACAGTGTCTGTACTGCAAAAAGTAATTTATTGGTGCAATAGCAACAACAACTTGTATTTATACAGTTCCTTTAAAGTAATAAAACATCACAAAGCATTTCATAGGGGCATTATAAAACAAAATAGGACACCAAGATGCAATGAGTTATTAGGGCAGATGATAAAAAGCTTGGCCAAACAGGTAGGTTTTAAGGACTGTCTTAAAGGAGGAAAGAGAGGCAGAGAGGCAGAGAGGTATAGGGAGGGAATTCCAGAGCTTGGGGCCTAGGTAGCTGAAGACACTGTCATCAATGTTGGAGCAATTAAAATTGGGGATGCTCAAGAGGCCAGAATTGGAGGAACACAGATATCTCAAAGGGTTGTGGGTTTGGAGAAGATTACAAACATAAGAAAGGGCAACGACATGGAGGGATTTAAAAACAAGGATGAGAATTTTAAAATTGAGGCATTGCTTAACTGAGCGCCAATGTAGGTCAGCAAGTAAAAGGGTGATGGGTGAACGGGATTTGATGCAAGTTAAGTCACGGGCAGCAGAGTTTTGGATGGATCATGTTTACGGAGTGTAGAATATGGGAGACCAGCCAGAAATGCATTAGAATAGTCAAGTATAGAGGTAACAAAGGCATGGATGAGGATTTCAGTGGCAGAAGAACTGAGGCAGGGATGGAGTCAGTCCATGTTTCAGAGGTGGAAATAGGCGGTCTTAGTGATGGTGCAGATGTGTGGTCGGTGGCTCATCTCAGAGCCAAATATAACACCAAGGCTGTGAACAGTATGATTCAGCCTCAGACAGCTGCCAGGGAGTTGAATGGAGTCGGTAGCTAGGGAGTGGAGCTTGTGGCATGACCAAATACAATTCAGTTGGAGGAAATTTCTGTTCATCCAATACTGGATATCAGACTATCCCAAGAATGGGAAAGGCATTATAAATTTTCCTTTTGCTGCAATGGTTCTTTGACTATTGAATATAATTAAAACATTAAGAGCAGACATTGCAGAATGTGCAACCTGCTGAGCTGTTTGTGAGTCTGGCCCAAATGATGAATAATATACAACCGATTTTTATCAAGTTCCTTCAGTTTTATGAAAGAGCTGGCTGACCCACTGGTGGTTGTTGCATTTCTAAGTTACAGGCTTTAATATCCTGAAAGATTAATGATAACCTTTTTGCATTACTGTAATAAGTAAGGAAACCACATGTTCAGTTGTGGGATGTGGAAAATATTCCATCAGTGACCTAGCCCTATAACCATAAGCAATAAAGTTTTGAGTAGGTTCTGCTAGTCAGGTCATGAATGGGATATTTTCCACATCAAATGGATTAACATGTGGTATTCTATTTATGGTAGGGAAATCTGGCAAATATGCACACTTTGTAACATATTATGAAAGTGCTTCCACTTTTTAATATTTTTGTGAGGACTCGTGTTTTAAAATTGTGGAAATGGATTCCTTTGGAGGACTGAAGTGATTCCATAGATGCTGGACTTTTTTTTTAAAGAAAAGTCACTGGAATGAGTTTGGGTCTTGAGCTTTCTGTTTAAAAACAACCCTTACTGGATGTCACAGGTCTTAAGCTAAATAAACAACAGCAGCCTTGGTGACATGTCACGATTTATGGCGGTCGAGTTATTTTCATTTTGAATATTCGTTTTGAGTCAGTTGGGTTTGCAGCCTACTGAGAAAAGCACTCAACTCATCCTTTCTCTACCTCTTTGAGAAATCCAGTGTCATACAGAGATACAGCACTGAAACAGGCCCTTTGAGTCTGACCAACCATCCACCACCCATTTATACTAATCCTACATTAATCCCATTTTCCCTCTCACATCCCCACCTTCCCTCAATTCTCCTACCACCTACCTACACTAGAGGCAATTTTTTTTTAAACAATGGCCAATTTACCTATCAACCTACAAGTCTTTGGTTACAGGGAGAACTTGCAAACTCTGCACAGGCAGTACCCAGATCCAAACCCGGGTCACTGGAGCTGTGAGGCTGCAGTGCTAACCACTGCGCCACTGTGCCGCCCGCAGTATGTGATAGCTGAAACCCCTAATGCCACATTTCTCCTGGAAAGCCTGCCAGACTAATCCTTAACATTGCCTTAAGGGATCTGCTCCAAAAAGATTCCAGTGACAGCCATCTACGTGTATTTGGGATGCCGGAAAAGGGACAACTGATATCATTCCATATTTTATCCTTTTCTTTCAAGAATTACCAAGTATTTGGTCAACGTTTTTTTTGGACTTCTTTTGTAAGGCGATCTCTGCAAAGAAAACCTCTTAATGTTTTCTTTACTGTGTGTGTTGGGCGAAGTTAGAAGGGAACTTTTATATTTTTATCTATGTATTAATGCTTTGCATCTTTACCGAATACATCTTGTTTTATAATAAATTGATAATTTTGTTGTTTATTAAAGAAACCTGGTTGGTGGATTTTATTCTGAAATAAAAATAGAGTATAACTGGCTGTATCGGTAACTGGGTAAACATTTAAATATATGTGTGACCAGTGTAGAAGTGGAACTAGAGAAAGACAGTGCACTCCTCCCACCTCAATCATAATAAACATGTATTTCAAATATCTCAAAAGTTATTCTGTGAGTATCTGATTCTCCAGAGATGGACAAATGCCTAAAAGTGCTGGTGTCACTAGCCAGGAATTCATTGTTGCAATTCTACCTCACTCATGTAACCTAAAGAGCCTCCCCATTTAGTCAACACTATCAATGGTTCAGGATGCTAGTAGGGCATTACAAATGATTACATCTACATAATGTCAAAATGCAGATATAGTGATACTAATCAAAAACATACATTGAATCTACACATATTCACAATCTCCTAGAATGGGGATGGAGACAGAAGTAAATAAATAAAAGAACCTTTCATAACCTCAGGATGTCCCAGAGCTCGTTACAAGAAATGAAGTATTTTTGAAGTGTAGTCACTATTGTAACATAAAGAAAATGGCAGCAAACAGCAAGATCTCACAAACAGCAATGAGATAAATCACCAAATAATTTGGTTAGTGATGTCAGTTGAGGGATAATTTTTGGCTAAAACATCTGGGAGATCTCCTCTGCTCTTCTTCAAAATAGTAAAAGAAGATATTTTATGTCCACCTAAGAGTGCAGCCAGGGCCTTGGTTCAATATCTCATCCAAAACACAGCATCTCTGCCAGTGTAGCACAGTGTTCCCTCAGTACTGTGGTGTCAACCTAAATTACAACCTTTGGATTCAAGAGGTGGGATTGCTACCACTGAGCCAAGGCAGGAACAAATCCATAGGGTATTATGAGGACAATGAAGATTAAACAAGATAATTCAATTTACGGACAGGAAACCATACAGAATTTGTTTATACACCGATGCAGATTCAAAGCATAGATAGTTAATTTACTAAACATTCCACTAGACAAAGGCATACTCTTCTATACACACACCGACACACAGTTTGAACTAAGGAGATATGCATACAAATATCTAAATACTGATAAATGCAAAATCTTATCACAGTGGTACCTTTACTGTACATGCTTCAGCAAACTTAGAAATCCAAAGAGTTGGTTGAGGGGGTTGCATGGCCCAATTGCCAGTTTCTCTTCCCCAGTTACATCCACGCCCAGGTGTTCCTGGACATGCAGCATGCCGTATCCGCCAGTACATTTGAGGCCTTCCATGACTGATGGGTAGTGGAGGTACTGGAGTGCATCATCATCCCTGGGAATGTCATTTTAATTTGATTTGTTAAGTTTCCTTTAAATCTTTTTTTTTGTTACTGTTCATTACTTTGTGCCCATTTAAGAAGTGGGCACTTATTACTTTCATATAATTGATAATCACCTGTCATTGGTTAACATAAAAGAGGTAGAAATCCAAAGAGGCCTTCTATCATGTGTTCACAGTAACTTCACAGATACATACTAGAAACACAGTATATTTTCAAGATATGTCAATAGCCATGAAGATGCATTCAACTTCACAGAGTCATAGGCTATACACGTATCAATCTATTCTCTGAATCCATAGAGGGATGTGCACAAGATATGTTAATCAAATAGACCAATAACACAAAGTCTTTCAGGAAAATATGTACACATTCAAACTATTCAACATATACAAAGATTCAAACAATTTTAAACACTTACAGCTACATTTTAATAGAGACTATTGAGGCATGTAGAACATTTAAACACTAAAAGAAAATACTGGACATAAAGCTCAAAACAGAACCCTGGGCGATGCATATAAATATTTAATATTAAAACGCTTTACAAATATTTACACCCACATTCAAAATGACCCAAGACATATATTAATTTATAAATAAAATCAGGTTATAATACACTCAACCCATAGAGACATGAACACATATATGCCCACTTCTGAATCACTTGTACCATAGTGAAAAATACTGAGATGAAAACACATTTAAACTCTTGAAACATGCCTAAAGATCCAAACACAGTCAAACCTGCAGACAAAGATAGCCACATCTAAATATACCCAAGCCCTACACAGAATCATACAAACATCCAAACATGCTAAAACTCTGCAGCAACAAATACAGAGATCAAAGCACAGTCAAACCTCCAGAGAGACATATGCCCACATCTAACTACATGGAAACTCCAGAGGGAGTTCTACAAACATCCAACACATTTGAGCTTTACAAAGAGATATAAACACATCAAATGTACCCAAACATCATAAAGACACATGCCCACACCCAAACCCCAAGGCAGTACTGTTACATGGTGCATGAAAACACAATGCAATGTGTCACGAAATGGGATGGTGTGAGTTTGCAGCTGTAGTCCTTCGCGTGACAAATTTCTGGTCTGAATTTTGCTCTGATGGGGTGGTAAGTTGAGTCCTGCAAATTCTGCACAGGGGAAAAAAAATGAGGGCTGAGCAGAGGCCTATCCCTCTGCAGAGACTGAATGAAAATGGAGGGATGAGCTGAGGCCTAGTGCCTCTCCACAGGACAGCAATGGAATTTGAGGGATGAGCTGAAATCTAGCACCTCTCCACAGGGAGAGAATAAAATTTGTGGGATGAGTTGAGGCCTAGCATCTCTGCAAACAAGCCCACTCGTACAGAAACATACACATATACACACACAGATAGACACACTTTTACAAAAGCACATATAGACACACATATATGTGTGGACTGACATCCTATGCAGACACATAGAATCATAGAATAGTACAGCACAGAAGGAGGCTGTTCAGCCTATCTACCTACGAATAGATTTTGTACTGCAGTCTATTTAGTCCATCCCTGAAATTTTTTTCTCCTTCAAATATCTATACAATTCCTTTTCCAAGGCCACTGCTGAATCTGTCTCTACCACACTATCGGGCAGTGTATTCCAACTGCTCATCACTCATTGTGTAAAAAAGATTTTCCTCATGCCACCTCTTGTTCTTTTGCCAATCAACCATTAAGCCATTGGAAACAGTTTCTCTTTATTTACTCTATCTAAGCCCTTCCTGACTTTGCACATCTCTATCAAATATCCTCTCCTCTACTCTGAGGAGATGAGCCCAGTTTCTCCAATCTATCATGTACCTGTAATCCCTCAGCCCTGGAGCCATTGTAGTAAATCTCTTATGCACCTCTCCAAGGTCTAGACATCCTTGCTAAAGTATGGTGCCCAGAATTGGATACAATACTCCAGCTGGGGCTGAATAGGTGTTCTATACAGGTTTAGCAAAACTTCCAGGCTTTAGAGCTCAATGCCTCTATTTATAAACCTAGGATCCCATATGCTTTATTAACTGCTTTGCTAACCTGTTCTGTCATTGTCAAAGACTTTTGCGCAAACACCCCATGTCTCTGTTCCTGCATCCCATCATGTCCTCACTGAATTGTTACAGTAAGATATATCCACAGTCAAACTTTTTAGATATATACATATAGTATATGATGAAAACCCATAGATCCCATATTGATATACCCATTGTATCTATGAAAGCATCTAAACACTCAAACCATATAGAGGCACCTACAACTATAAAGCATTAAAAATGTTACATACACATACACACTAACTCACACACAGGCATACGGGCCAGTCACACCTTAAAGGCATACTGTCACAGCACAGTAATGAGAACCATCCAAGAACACTGACACAATTAGTGTACAGCAACATGCCCACAAGAAGAAAAGTGGCACTTTCACACACCCAGAATGGTAAAACATTCTCACAATCCAGCACACACTGGGTCATTGAATGGAAACTGGCACAATACTGGCCTTCGTTATTAGTTAATCCACTTCTCCCAATCCAAAACAGGCAGGCAGCAATATCAAAACTATTGGGAAACACAAGCATTTTTAGGTGTCTATATATACAACTTGGTGCCTTTTCGACATGTGAGTTCATGAGGAAACAAAAGACTCAAACAGTTGGAAAGATACCTTTATGTTTGACATGGGGCCAGTTCCTTCCAATTTGGGAGTTCCAGTTAAGCTGGATCCAGAAAAGTGGCTGACATATTGGGTAGAATTTTCAGAAATATTCAGCATAGCTTAGATCAGATGACCCATAAAACACTGGGTTAAAAGCTTCACTTTCCTCCACAAAAATAGCTAGGGGGCAGAATAAAAGCCATCGAGAGTGTACAAGTGTTTCAACTGTACTCAGTAAAATGATGTCTTTTCACTACAGCCAGCGAGGCGGAACAGAAGTGAGCGGTTTATCACAATGGGACCAGTTAGATATCGGTCTGACAAGTCTGACGCGCCTTTTGATTATATTTGCTCTCTATAATATTGCATTTTTTAAAAAGAGATTAGAGATACATAGAGAGCGAAGAGAGAGAGTGAGGAGAGAATTACAGAGAGGTAGTGGGAGATGAGAGACAGACACAGATTAAAAGGAGACAGGCGAGAGAGACAGCGAGAGAGAGACAGAGGCAGAACAGGGTACATTCCCAGCGTGATTCTTTGTAACCGAGATCTGTGCGTGAGTCTGACTCACGGTCATTTTCAACACGATGACTTAATAACAACCTTAGTGTTTAAGATGCGCGGGTATGTCATACACCACGGAAACCTGTCAAAACCTGCTCCATAAGCCGTGGATTGGAAACGTTTACATGGAATATTTTACCATGCCGCATCCTTTGCATGACAGTCAGCTCGGTTGTGTATGGATCTGAATGTAGCCGATGACAAGTATCGATGTTTACTGGGGCATTTGCCGTCCCACGCAATGTATTAATGTTTCGGATTTCAAAATCTGAAGACAAAATAAACTTTTTCTCTCTCTCCAAAGAGCCTGATCATAAACCATTTATTGATATATGATGTACTTGTATACAGCCGAAGAGTACTTGAAGCTAGCACTAATACATGTCCGGGGATTTTGATGGAATCCCAACTCATTTCCGATAATACCTTGCATGAAATTGTATAAGCAATGCAGTTTGCTACCAGCGGCTGATAATCTGACCTTTTGAGTTCTGTTTAAATCCCATGTTGAATAGGAATTGCCAGTGCTCATGATGGCATTAACACGGTTAGTCCAACCCTTCAGCACCAAGTCTCCTCTCGCCTCTGTTCTTTTTGACGTAGATCTACTTGTCCAGTGCTACAAATGTAACAAAGAAAGCACCAAACTTTACGGGTTTGAAATCTTTCACACTACATGCCCTCCAACAGGGATTTAATTCACTGGGATTTCTACATCTAGAGATTTAGGAGGGGTTAGGTTTAGTGAACCGTGCTTATTTTCACTCTGCTTATGATTAGAAGCCTTGTAGGGAGAGTCAGCACGTCTATAAATAACTACTTCAGTTATTTTACATTTTAACTGTTAAAAGGTCCGATTTGTTTAGGATTTCTGGTCTCTCTGACAGAGTCTCTCCACAGTTCTTACATTCTGGCAAGTTTTGCGCTCACAAGAGTGAGAGAGCGCGTCGGTCCCTAGCTCAAGGTTGAGGTGCTAAGTCTGCGGTTTTGTGAGATTTTCGATTGAAGTATTTCAGGAATTCCCTCCCCAATGGGTTAAATAGCTGCAAAGACGCAGAAGGACGCACACGTCGGTCTCCAAAACCCAGCCGCCTTTTGCCGGCTTTTTCCTTCACACGTTTAATTTCGGAATCGTAAAGACCAAAATTCCCCCTCCCCTCCTCCTCACTCAGTCCTGACGATGGGAGAATCCGCCTCCTCCCCCTCCCCACACACTTCTGCACTGTCATCCGTTCCGGTCTGACACTCCTGCCCGTCAGCTCAAACTGAGCACTGTGGTCCCTTCCTCAAAAGTGCGAAAGATCTCTGACTGGAGCAGTTGAAAGAAGGGAGTGAGGATCCGAGGCAGCTCCAGAGCTCCGAGTTCTCCAGACGTCAGCACTGGGAGAAGAGAGAGAGAGAGAAAGAGCAAAACTTCAGTCTCTCAACTGTAAAGTTTGCAAAGCAGAGCAGAGAGACTGACAAGAGGCTGTCCCAGAGAGAGAGAGCAGTTTTAACAGTAGCCGCGACCATCATATCGAAAAGACATCTGTCTCATTTATTGAGCAAGCTCTCCTCACAAACAGCATCTCTGTCGCCTCCAGCAGGAGTTGGAACAATTTCCGACCCATTATACAAAACTTCAGTCAAACTTTTTCTTTGCAAACTATATTTTTATTTTGGGAACTTCTGTCCCAAGCACTGCCACCTCCCCCTCCCCGGTAGCTTTGAAGATGTCAGTTTACCTGCTCGGTGGAATATTTCTGCTGCTCGGTGGAATTTGCACGCGGGCTTCTCCCACCTTACCTGCCCAGGAGGGGCCGGTGTCGGACTGCCCGAGCTGCTCCCTCCCCAAGCTGCAGCCCGACATAGCCGGCGTGGACAGTCAGCTGGTGGAAGCCGTGAAGAGGCACATCCTGAACATGCTGCACTTGAAGAACAGGCCCAACATTACCCATCCGGTGCCCAAAGCCGCACTTTTAAACGCCTTGAAGAAACTGCACGTAGGGCGGGTGCGAGAGGACGGCAGAGTGGAAATCGAAGAGCATTCGTCCAGTAAGTCAGTACTGAACGAACCCGAACAGGCTTCAGAGATCATCAGCTTCGCTGAGGCAGGTCAGTTCAATCAATTCAATATATATTTTCCAGCATTGTATTGTGTTTTCTATTCAGGTTAAAGTACTAATAATTGGATTTACATTTGAAATAAAGTTGAATATGATTTCTATATCTGCGATGTTATCCCTTTTAGGGTAGTCTATATTTCGGATATTATTTGCACAGAAAGGAAAGATGCTCAGTTGAGCAAGAAGCTTTAGGGGTCAAAGGGATAATAACAGTCCGGATATGAAACAACTTGAGAGACTTAATTGAGGTGTTCAAAGTTATGAAGGGCTTTGATAGGTCAAATAATGAGAAAGTGTTTCCAGTGACAGGAGGGTCTGTAATCAGAGGACACACGTTGAAGGTAATTGGGGGAGATGAGGAGATTTTTTTTATTGCATTAGGGAGTTGTTCTGGTCTGGAATGCACTGTCTGAATGGCTGGTGGAAGCAGATCCAATGGTAACTTTCAAAGAGAGATCATTTGCAGGACTATGATAAAAGAGCAGGGTGTGGGACTAACTGCACAGCCCATTCAAAAGCCGGGATAGGCAAGATGGATCGAATGGCTTTCTTCTGCGCTGTACCATTCGACGAATCAAACTCCGGAGCAATGATATAGTGAAACAGTAGATCACCGACTGGGCAGTCGCTTTCAGAATCAAAGAGAAATATTGGTTTTATCTCTGCTTCTGACTGTCACCGACTAACAGATTCATATTGTGCATTTCTCTTTTCCTTTCTGGTTCTAAGGTCCGTCCCAGGATGTCGTCCACTTTCAGATCGCCAAGGAGGAAGAAGGTGACCTTTCCCTGGTGGATCAGGCCAACATCTGGCTCTACCTGAAGCTCTCGAACAAGTCCAACCGAAGCAGGAGTAAAGTGACCATCAGGCTGCACCAGGAAGGAGATGGCAGCAAGGCTATCAGCGAGAAGCAGGTGGATATCAAGAGGAGTGGCTGGCATACCCTGCCAGTGTCGAGGACTGTGCAAGCAATCCTGGCGAGTCAGGAGAGGTCCCTGATGCTGAAGGTTTCCTGCGACCTGTGCCAGGAGGCTGCCGTCTCCCCAGTGCTCATTGAGCCGGCCGAGAAGGATGAGTCTCACCGCCCCTTCCTGATGCTGCTGGTCCGGGAATCAGACGCACACACTCACCGGATCCGCAAGCGGGGGCTGGAATGCGACGGAAAGGTCAACATCTGTTGCAGGAAGCAGTTTTATGTGAATTTCCGAGACATCGGCTGGAGCGACTGGATCATAGCGCCGCCCGGGTACTATGGGAACTACTGTGAGGGTGAATGTCCGAGTCACATCGCCGGGACCTCGGGTTCCTCCCTCTCCTTCCACTCGGCTGTCATCAACCATTACAGGATCAGGGGTTACAGCCCTTTCAACAATATCAAATCATGTTGTGTCCCCACCAAACTCAGGGCAATGTCCATGCTGTATTACGATGACGGGCACAACATTGTGAAAAAAGACATCCAGAACATGATCGTGGAGGAGTGTGGCTGTTCATAAACCCTGTCAAATACACACCCAGACTCAAAGAGAGACTCAGAAAAGGAGAGAAAAAAAACAGACACATACTACACACGCCAGACTTAGGACATTACCTTGGGTGGGTCTCCCCAGAGCTATATAACTAGCTCAGACTTTAGACAAGTACATACGAGGATTGATATCAGACAGGGTCTAACATGGATCCAGCTGGACCAAACCCCATGTGGCCCTCTCAGCCAGGCATCTTTCTCTACCTGTGGCTCACAGCTCTTTCCCACTCTGACCTACACTCACCTGTACTCTTACATACACACACACACAGCTGGCTTCTTCTGGTGCATTTACTTTGCTCTCATCGTGACACTCTATGGCACTTTTCCAGACAAAATGCACAAGATCTAACTTTCTGTTGTTTGAACACGGGGCCGAGCTTTACCAAGGAGGTGCACTGTTCTTTTTTTGCAAAAATACTTCCACGTGTGTAAGATGCCTAAGACCAGAACTATGCAATCTTAAAAAAAAGGCTTTCTTTGGTTTACCTAAAAGGAGATGCTTGCTTCTATTGGAAGTAAATATTCAGCTTGTTGAGAGATACTTGAAAGGAACACGTTCACCCCGCCGCTGGGTCAAACGTATTTTTTTACTTTGTGACCTTTACGATTTGCACTAAAACGACATTTGCCTGTCTAACCGTATCTGAACAGAAGTGTTTGAAAGGACAGGGGACTGCACTCAGAAGAGAAGAAAACAAGTTTCTATGAAATTTTGTATCAACGGACGAACAGACACCAAAGAGATTTGTGTAAATGTTATTGTATGATTTCTACATTTTTTAAAAAAAAGTTACAAAATATAAAAAAAAAACACCTGTAGATGAATATGGCTCCAGTATCAGGGTTTGGATTGAACATTCAATATCAGTACAGATACATCTGGATGTCTGGAAGCACCAACGATGTGACCTGAGTTAAATCCTAGACCCCAGGTGTAGTTTGCACACTGTCTGAAAGCGATTTAGCAAAAAGCACTTCTAGCGATCTGCTTTTTTTTTCTTATTTAAAAATTTTGATCAGCTTGATAGAAAAAAAATCCGAACCTTTGCTTAAAAAATAGTAGGCCTATTTTTGTAACGACGTCGATGAAGGCGATTAAAAGTGTTATTAAAGAAACAGATATTGTTTTAGTATTTCGTGTGAGCTATCTGCCAGTCTAAATGCGGCGAAGGATGTGGGATTTCGGTCACATTTCCTGGCACCAAATTAGCCTGATTGACTTCAATGATTGTCTTTTCAAGTTCATGTTTTTAATGATGCTAGAATGTCGTGCTTTAAAGAAAGAAGTCAGCACAGTCTACCCCATTCCTGATGACTTGTCTGACGTATAGCTTTGTTGTCGAATCGGTAGAAGAGGGACTGCTCGCAGCTCAGCTGTTTTCTACTGTGCATATTGACGTGGCGTGGCTTTTTAGTTTGGTGATCCCGGCAGTCTTCTGATCTGAATCTTGAATAGTAATGGCTCAATGTTCCAACCTTGTTTTGCCTATCCCACATCGCTAAAAGCTGAATATTCTCAGCAGACTCTCTGCGGGAGGCAGACGGTGGGAGTTCCTTGTCGTCAGACTGGCCGAGTGAGTGTTAGGTGGGGTGGGGGTGCGATTGTTGATGAACAACTTGGGACCAAACGGGACTGCAACTTCCAGACTGCACTGCGAGCCAAACGCATTCGGGAATAACCACTCGCTCGGAGGGCGTTTAACTCAACGTTTTCAGTCATATGTTAGGCTGTGAAAACAGAGACATTTCTTAGAGATTCCGTGTAACCTATCTGACACGCTGCTAGTCAGTGAAAAACCAGCCTACGGCGTTAAGCACCAAAAAGGAGTCGTTTTATGTGCTTCTTTGGGCTAGATGTATTTTTACACATCCCTGTGCAGGACGGTGAGATAATGTACATAGATTTCTCCAATCTACAAACTTTTATCGCCTTAAAAGACACTTTTTGTTGGTCTGGTCAAGCGTCTTTAAAAAAAGAGTTTCAGCAATTATTTCGGCATATTAAAAAGTAAATCTGACCCGACTAGGTAGATCATAGAATCATACCGCATAGTCCATCATTTAGTCCATCGTGCCTGTGCTGACTCTTTGAAAGAACTATCCAAACAGTCTCACTCCTGGCTCTTTCTCCACAGACCGATAACATTTTCTTTTACAAATATCCAATTCCCTTTCGAAAGTTGCTACTGAATCTGCTACCCTTTTCAAAAATTCTAAATCATAACAACTAGTAAAGACAACTATCATGGTACAGTATTGATGTTACAGCAGAACACCACACCCTTCACCCTCCCACGCCCTCACACCCTCAGGTCCTTTTTATCCTTAGATTCTGAGATCTCAAGTAGGCAACTTTGCATTTCTGTACTTATTCAGTCCCAGTACTTGACAATGCTGTGCAAGCTTTTTGTAGTTGGACTGTCATTCATTGTCATGGCATTTACTAACTGTCCATCAGTCTCTCCACACATTGCCAGCTCAGTCACCAGCTTGTTCAGTTGATTTGCACAGATGGCTGTGTGCACAACATCTTTCAGCATCAGCTCAAGTGTCAGTCATGGCTCATTGGTAGCGTGCTTGCTTCTGAGTCAGAAGATTGTGGGTTGAAGGCCCACTCCAGAGACATAAGCGTGTTATCTAAGGCTGACTTTTCAGAACTGAGATAGCACTGCATTGCTGGAGGTGCTGCCTTTTGAATGGGATGTTAAACTGAAATTCTCTATAGGTGGGCATAAAAGATCCTACGGAACTAAAAGAAGGGCATGGGAGTTCTCCCCAGTATCCTTACCAATATTTATCAATCAAAATCTAAAACAAATCTGGTCATTATCTCATTGTTGTTTGTGGGATAAAACTGTGTGCAAATTGGCTGTTGTGTTTCCCTACATTACAACTGTAACAACACTTCAAAAAAAAGCTTTGGCTGGAAAGCATTTTGGAATTTTTTGGGGTCGTGAAAGGTGCTATATAAATGCAAGACTTTCTTTAATTTATGAGTTTGACAGATACTTAACATATTATTCCTTCATCTGCTAATGTGTAAATGAATAATAGTCTGCATAAAAACCATATTACATACATTTAAAAAATATAATTATGAAATAGCCATTCAATAAGGAATTGGCAAAACACAGATACAGAACTTATTTATTCTCATACAATAACAACAACTGGTATTTCTATAGCATCTTTAACATAACAAAACATCCCAAAGTGCTTCACAGGAGTGATTATCAAACAAAATTTGACACCAAGCCGCATTAGGAGATGACCAAAAGCTTGGTCAAAGAGGTACGTTTTAAGGAGTGTCTTAAAGGAGGAAAGAGAGAAACGGTTTATGAAGGGAATACCAGAGCTTAGGGTCTAGGCAGCTGAAGGCACGGCCACCAATGGTGGAGTGATTAAAATTGGGGTGTGTAGAGATCTTGGAAGGTTGTAGGGCTGGAGGAGGTTACAGAGATAGGGAAGGGAGAACATGGAAGGATTTGAAAAAAAAAATGATAATTTTAAAATCAAGGTATTGCCCTGTTCATGCAAAGATCCCGTTAGCATTCCTAAATGTAATTCCAATGTTGTTTTACCTATCTATTTGCAGATAAGCCTGGTGCTAAATGCACCTATGAAAACAAATTTGCCTGTCTGCTTCTCCACTTACTTCTGACACATGATTGACTGAGAGATGGGACAGTGCAGTTTATGGAAAACTGTATAAACTGTGTTAAGCCTGACCCATGACAGAATGTACAGTTTTATAGATTTTGCTGTAGTGGACAGGGAAGCTAATTGAAAGGACTACTGTTTTGATGCCCCCAGATAATTTATCATTAAGTCGCCACAGGATGTTTTTAATTATACCTTACCCAGACATTTGAAATGCTATTTTTAAAAAAAGCTTAAATGCTGCAAAGATTTATTTCTATAATCTAGCAAATGAAATGACAATCTCTGTTTACCTCTTTTAACATCCTGCTGCTGTTTTCTGCGATTACAGATTAACACATCCTTAATTTGGCAAACAGATAAAATACCTACATTACTGTTTTTGTTTTATTTTGATTTAAAGCGCACCTTATCTAGACCAACAATCCAAAATTGTCTTTCATTTTTCTGTGCATTTGAAATATAATGCTTCAAAGCAATGTTTGTTAATATGATTTCAAATGTAAAATTAATTTATGCACTTAAATGTGTAAACAGTATAATTTGATCATTTAATATTTATTGTATAAACAGTAAATAAATGTTTATTTTTCAGTTGCATAAAGGGATATTAACATATGTTGCAAAATAATGGACGCATTTTGTGGAATAAAGCTGTTACCAGCACAAAAAACTGACTTAAGCACAGCCTCAGTGGTCAGTGCATTTTCTGCACCCAACAAAAAACAGACAGTTAAAATAGCCTGATTAACACCATTTGCCCCAATTCAGTTAGATCTCTGCTATCTATTTATTGCAGGAAATGAAGTCACATCAATTGCACTGTACTTATGGTGTCAGACATGGCTCAGTGACAGCACTTATCCTCTCAGTCAGAAAGTCATGGGCTTAAGCCTCACTCCAGACACTTGAGCACCATATCCAAGCTGACAGTTCAGTGCAGTACTGAGGGAACAACTGCTTTTTCAGATGAGATGTTAAACCAAGGTCCTTTCAGCCCTCTCAGGTGGGTATAAAAGAGTCCATGACATTTTTCGAAGAAAAGCAGGGGAGTTCTCCTGATGTCCTGGCCAACATTTATCCCTCATCCAACATCAACAAAACAGATTATCTGGTCATTATCTCATTGCTAGTTGTGGAACCTTGCTGTGTAAAAATTGGTTGCCACAACTCCTACATTACAATGGTCACTATACTGCAAAAAGTACTTCATTGGCTGTAGAGCACTTCAGGGCATCCTGAGGTTGTGAAAGACATTCTATAAATCTAAGTCTTTCTTTCTTTTACTGGGTAAGAAAGGAACCCCTACTCCTGTCCCCAAGCTATCCAAATGAGACATAAACAAAAGTGTCAGGATTATTACTGTCCAATTCACTTCAAGTGTCTAAATTATTTTGAAAGGAGAGAGTTTATAAGTTGTAATTTGAATTTGATGTCTTCAGAAAAAATTCAGTTTCTGAGTATTGAATTTCCACATATTTCTATCTTTATGTCAACATCAGTGTCATCCACAATAAATTTAAAAATACTGTTTTTAAAACTTATGTTTGTTTCATTGTGCAGAGATGTGCCTGGACCCAACTGTTAACTTAAATAAAAATAGAAACTGTTCTTATTTCAGATTTCCATCATCTGCAGTACTTTGCTTTTGAGTTAATTAAAATACTCAATCCTCCCTGAGTAAAATCACACACCATTAGCACTCTGTTACTGAAGAGTTTTTCCCCACAACAATAAATAAATTTAAAACTTTGTAGGCCATTAACTGACCAGAGTTATCATTGGTCCAATTGGTGCCACAGGGATTTTAGACCCAGTTTTCCAGAATTTTGTACATTTCTTTGCCCCCTTTCCCCATCTACATTACTCATCATGGATGTGAAGCACAATACCCATTCCAAGGGTAACTGACATTGTGGGGCTGGAGTCTTTGCCTTAGATAGCATGTTGGGATCATGAGGTCAAGTGTTACATCTATACCCAGGCCAATGTTGACCTATTCCTTGCATTGTGTTTAAAATACACAAGTTTATGCTTGACTGGGAGGCAGTGAGATCAAGTTCAATGCATCATTTAGCTTCATCTTAAGTGAACAATCCAGTTAAGGATAATCCACCTTTGGGGAAAGATAAGAGAGGTATCTTTGGGGTCAAGTTGGTTTCAAGATAATACATGCTGGCAATGGAAGTTCAGAACTAAGCCAACTATGGAAGACTTCATCAATTGCGAGCTGAACCAAGAAGGTCTGCAGTCCTCTCGGGATGATTGATTATCCTGCCTGACTCAATATTGAAACTTCATGGAAAAGTTTGAGATTCTACCCATTTATCTCCAGATAACTCTGCAAGTCAATGTCCTAAATGTCAGGGTGATTCTAACTAGGCAAGCAACAAGAAGGCTAACAGCCACTCATATTGAAAAGCTGGGTGTTTTTAGCTAGTTCAACCCCAGCACTCTTGCGGTTCCCAAGTTCCACTAATTTCCACCAAACCTCTCTGGGCTTAAGTAAGTGAACTGTTCCTATAGGTAGAGTGTTCTTTGTATTCAGCAAAGAGAAATTTTAGATTTCTCAATAGCATAATTTAAATATAAAGATCCATCCTCTTCCCCCTTCTATTTCTCATCTAGATGCTGCCCCTCGGTGACATCATCCAAAAACACAACATATGTTTCCACATGTATGTTGAGAACACACAGCTCTGCCTCACCACCACCTCTTCTGACCAGTCCTCTGCCTCGAAATTGTAAAACTGCTTGTCTGACATCCAGTACCGGTTGTGCAGAAATATTGGGAAGCCCTAAGCTAACGGGAGGAGTTTTCTCAGGCTGATGGAGGCAGGTTTGCGGGGGCGAATAGGAGGGATTGAATGAGAACAGGCAACCCAATGGGTCTGGTGAGTAAATTATTTAGTAGTTGTTGAGGTTGTAACAAAGCCACTGAAAAGATCATGTAGTACTGAACCCTGGATTTCCAAGCCATGAAAGTTGTTTCCTGATCTGTCAGCAACTCACCAGGATCATGTGGTGAGTGCACATTAGGAAGAGCTTCTTCAGTGAAACTGACAAGCTGTGTGGGTTTTGATCAATGAAACTGAAGAGCTCCAGCCATTGTCAGGTGAGAGGCTGCTGCTCACAGGACTCTATCTCAGAGTGTGTTTTCAGTGCATGACAGGTGATTGCCAACTTCTTGGACAGCTCTTTACCTGTCGAGCACTTCACTCACCTTGAGCTGCACTTCCTGCTGGCAGCCTTCAGCAGGGCATGGAGCAGCTTTTGCAGTTCCACCTACCACTTCTGCTGAGGGGCTAGAGCAGAGGCCACACCACTCACAACAGCAGGAGCAACACCAGCAGCAGCACCAGCTGCCTTCTCCTCAATTGCAGTCTCCCCCACAGGGCAGAAGGGATGGACACTGAGATCCAGCTTGAAGGAAACGAGACCCCCAACACAGGGTCCAAAGGTAGAGGGGGACAACCTTCCCAGGTCTCTACTCCATTCCTGTGGTTGCTACAGCCAGAAAAACCCAAGTGTTGGTGAGCTTTTCTGAAACATGCTGTGGTCCCCTTTAATTAGAAATCAATCCTTCCTTCCTTCCTTCCTTCCTTCCTCCCTTCCTTCCTTCTTGCCTCCCTCCCTGCCTCCCTCCTGCCCGCCTGTCCGCCCACCCTCCCTCCCTAATTGGTCAGGAAGACCAGAGGCATCCTGTTAATTCGTTTGCTCTGGGAAAGAGCAGCCACAAAGCCTACACATTGAAATGGTCTCACAGTTGCACTAAGGCTAAGATGCTGCCTTATGTCGGTTACCACCACAAATTCTGTTCCCAAGCCATTGGCTCCATCCTTCTCCCAGCCAACTGTCTGAGGCTGAGCCAGACTGTTTGTAACCTTGGTGCCATGTTTGACCCCAAAATGAGCTTCTGACCACATATCTGTGCCATCACTAAGACCGCCTATTCCCTCCTCCATAACATTGCTCGACTCTGTCCCTGTCTCAGCTCATCTGCTGTTGCAACCCTTAGCCATGCCTTTGTTACAGCTTGACTAATGCACTCCTGGCCAGCCTTCCACATTCTACTCTTCATCAACTTGAGGTCATCCAAGCCTCTGCTGCTTGTGCCCTAGGTTGCACCAAGACCTGTTCACCCATCACCCCTGTGCTTACTGACCTATATTGGCTGCCAGTTAAGGAACACCTCAATTTTAAAATTCTGAACCCTGTTTTCAAATCCCTCCATGTCCTCACCTCTCCCTATCTCTGTAATCTCCTGCAGCCCCACAACCCTCCAAGATATCTGAGCTCTGCTAATTCTGACCTCGAGTAACCCGATCTTAATTGTTCCACCACTGGCAGCCATGCCTTCAGCCGCCAAGGCCCTATACTCTGCAATTCCCTCCCTAAACCACTCTGCCTCATTACTTTTCTTTCCTCCTTTAAGACACTCTTAAAACCTACCTCTTTGATCAAACCCCTAAAATCTCTTTACTTGGCTTAGTGTCATATCTTACTTTATAATGCCCCTCTGAAGCACCTTGGGACATTTTTTACATTAAAGCTGTATACAAATTCAAATTGTTGTTGTTGGTGAGCTTCCACATTTGTCAAATTCACAGCTGAAAACAAATTGATTAAAAGTATTGTTGTGAACCAGCTGTCGAAAATGCACCATGTTCTTACACCTGTACTTAAATTTTATTGGTTAGTAACTTGTCCTGTTGCAGTAATTGTTGCACTGGCAATGTAGTAAACTCACCAAGGTAGTTTTAAATGTTTCCTTGAAGCAACTGTCTTCATTATAGATGCCACTTACTATTTCCACATGTGATCCCCAGATTAGCAGAACTGTTACTGCACAGCATGAAGTTAGACTCCAGATCTGTATGATAGAGAAGAATAATGACTTCCAAATTATCTGTGTGGGGATTTGATGGTGAGTTTCTTCTGCAGGTTACTGTCCCTCAATGTTAAAATAGCAAGTGTAATTCTGGAGTCAGAATCTATCTAGGTTTTGAAGTTCAGTTCTGTGAGACACCTCGGAAGAAGCAGTCTTATGCAGTTAGTCTGTGATCTGATTGAGGTAGTTAAAATGTTAAAAGTATTTTATAGGGTAGATACAGAGAAACTATTTCATCTGATGGGAGAATCAAGAACAAGAGGACAAAATAAAATTAGAGCTAGGTCATTTAAGAGGGAAATCAGGAATCACTTTTTCACACAAAGTGTAGTGGAAATCTGGAATTCTCTGCCCCAAAAAGCTATGGATGCTGGGACAATTCAAGCTGATTTACATCTCTTGACCACCTCCCCCCACCTGTGTACTCTGTAAACATTTAAGATGTAACCACTCAGGGAGAATCTCTGCACTTGTGTGAGCACACAGCCCTCTCCTCGGCAAGGGCAGGAGAACTGTAACTGCAGGACAGCAATATAAATACCTATAAGTACTTACAAGCACATTACAGAAATAGAATGGTTGGTGACTTACTCAAAATATAATAAAATATAAGAATGTCCGAATGTCATAGGCATTTTGGGAATTGGAAGCAGTATGAGTTGGCCACTTGGGGGAGATTCTCAAATGTTAGGGTTTTAGTACACGTGGCAGTCTTCTCATTCATATTGCCACTTTCTCATTGATGCCCATCCACAACCAGTTTGCAGTGAAGCAAAGTGACAACAGACCACATCTTGCTATAACAGGGCATGTAACAGCATCTGCCAATAGTTCGACTTGTTCATGCACGTTTAGGTTTTTAATTTTTTTTTGCATTGCATGTTGACAGAAGTGCAAGCTGATAACAAGGGAAAAAGGGCATCTGGGACCTGAGTGAACAGGGCAACCACCTGTGTATCTCCTTAACCAATCAGATTGAAGGATTGAGAAATAAACAGTGGAAGGATAGAGAACAAAGTGTCAAATAGAGTGGGTGAATCCAATATGTCAAATCAGATAAAGACGAATGAAGAGAAAAAAGAAAGATTGGATGAAGGGAGAAAGAGAAAAAAAGAGGCACAAAGAAAAAGAAAAAAACAAATTTTTATGTTTTAAATTTGACATTCTTAAAATCCCCAACAACAATTAATAACTGAAGGAATGAGATCATTTTCAGTGTTAGCGATATTAATTATCACATTGTTAAAATGGTACCTATATTTGCAATGACAAGGCTTTCTGTGGTGAGTTTAGTTCATATCTACCACACAAATACAACAACTTCACAACATTCAATGCATGTCAATGGCGAAGCGGAAAACAAAATGCGATATTCGTGAAGCTTATGGTGGAGTGGAACAACTCAAACAGCAACTATTGGATATTGACATTTCATGCCTCTCACATGAAGTTCAGGCATAAATAACAGTGAGTGCCATTTGCCTCACCTTTATTTGACAGCAAAATCTGGCCAATACAGCGCTTGCCAGTACCTCCATAGTTTATAAGGCAAAAATTGCCTCTTTTTTGGTGTAAACATGACATACATTAAAGAGAAACCATCGCATGCTGCAATAGCCCTGCTGTTGGATTATAAGCTGTATTTAAATCTGAAGTGGAGCTGATATTTTCTGGCTCATATTCTTGAGGACCAGCAATTTATAAAATGTTTGATGTGACAAATTTTCCAAGTTACCACAACAGATAATTGCTTCTACAGCATTGCCTTTTTCAAAAAAGGGCAGTCTAGTTTTCGAAGTCACCCTGCTAGCCTGATCACTGTGGTTCAATGAAAGAAAAATCCTATTAAGGAACGTTTTACTAACTCAGTTCTGCAAGGTGGTGTAACTGCAGGAGAGGTTAGGTGAGAAAAACTCCACCTTAATTTCCCTAAAAATAATAATTTCAATGATGTCTCAAATATTGATTTGAAACTATATAGAAGATTCTTTAATAGAAATATCCAAAATATTCATTTATTCGAGTTATATTTTAGTACAACGCACTTGGGTTTTAAAGTATGCCAGCATGTCCAAACTGTGTCAAAGTGTCAAAACTGCTGCCTGCAAGCCTTGACAAACCAGCTCTCAAAGCCCAAGCAACTTAGTCCTATATGTATTCATTTTTCTTACATGTTCTGTTTGAATTTTGTGAGCCTCGAGATTTGGAAAGGGATAATCTAATTGAATCAATGGTGGATAAATCCAGTGGGCGTCAGCCTGGCTCAGTGGCAGCGCTCTTGCCTCTGGAGTGAGAAGGTTGCAGATTCAAGCCCCTTTTAGAGGCTTGAGCGCAATCTAGGCTGATGCTTGAGTACAGTGCCGAGGGAGTGTTGCATTGTTGAAGGTGTCGTCTTTTAGATGAGATGTCATCAGAGGTTCCGTCTCCTCTCTCAGGTGAATGTAAAAGATCCAATGGGGCTTTTAAAAGAAGAGTAGGGTAGTTTTTCTCCATCTCCTGGCCAAAATTTAACCGTCGATCGAAACCAAGAAAAACAGATTATTTGGCCAAGATGGGATCTTGCTGCATGCAGTTTGGCTGCTGGGTTTCTCTACATTACAACAGTGTCTGCAATTCAAAAAAAAACTTCACTGGCTGTGAAGTGCTTTGGGACATCCTGAGGTCATGCAAAGTGCTTTATAAATGAAAGTTCTTTCTCTTTAAATCCTATATTGGAACACCAAAATCTGTTAATATCAGTAAATTAAGGCATCTGTAAAAGAAGAAGAACAACTTGTATTTATATAGAATCATAGAATGGTTACAGCACAGAAGGAGGCCATTCGGTCCGTCATATCTGCGCTGGTTCGCTGCAAGAGCAACTCACCTTGTCCCACTCCCCCATATTTTCCCTACAGCCCTGCAAATTATTTCTCTTCAGATAATTATCCAATTCTCTTTTGAGGGCCTCGATTGAATCTGCCTCCCCAACAGTCCTCCAATTGTCAGGGAGCCCGGGTGGCGCATGTGCCCTCAGCTGCTGGGGCGTGTCTGTGTTGTATCCACCGGATTGTGACTCTGCTTCTAATTTCAAACCCACTGAAGACCATGTGGATGTATATGCACTGGCGGAGGTGGAAGAAGAGGCAGGTGATGGTGCATCTTCTGGGGCATTTGTGGGATCTTCCCCAGAGGCGGAGTCTTGGGCCTCACGTGGTCTGTCGCTCAAGTGCAGAAATCTGCAGTGCAAAAACAAACAGAGGCATATTAAGCATCATCACAGCATGAGGTCAACACTTTTTCACATGTTATCCCTGTATTCACGTATGGCTGCAACAGTAAAGTTGGCACTGCCTTGACGATCCTCCCTCGCCATCTGCAATAGCTCTTCCTCCCTCTTCTCCAGCTATCTCTGCTGCCTCCTTCTCTGCTGGGGTTGGGATTCTTATGTCAGGCACTCCTCCACCTGTCTTGGTCTGTTCCCTTTGGTTATGGGTCTGTTTTTCCTGCAGGAGGAAGTGCTTATTTAATGACATGTCAAATGATGTCTCATACCCATTGCCTACGTGCATCGACATCAATCATTCTGGACAGTCAGTCACACACTGCATCCCAGCACAAACAGACACCAGACTTATGCATTCTGCACAATCAGTTGGATATGGTACCAAGGCTAATAATGCATTTGATCACATGCCACGACTGCCCACTAACATAAGCACACTTTCAGAAAGCCAAAGAGAAAAACATTTGAACAGCTTCGGCAACATCATTTACCCTCGCCGATCTGAACAAGGCATTGACCTGTTTCTGATGCTGTACCCAGGTACTACCCATTACCCCACGGTTCACCACCTCCGCCGCCACTCCATCCAGGCCATCTTGGTCAGGCAGGAGGGTCTTCTGAGTCCATCTCTTGGGAAAAGGACCTCCTGCTTTTCCCTGACAGCCTGGAAGAGAACCTGCAGGGAAGCATCACTGAACTATGGGGCGGGTCACTGCCTGTTGGCTGCCATTGGTGTGGATGGTGATGGTGACAGAAGTCAAATCTGAAGGGGAGTTGGTGCTGGGGTGGGAGAGATTGCAATGGATGAGGAAGGGCAAAACAACAGCAAAATTAAAATATTAATTGTTATTTTCTGCAGACGATTAAACAACAGACAGGCAGCTGATGCTCCAGGCTTGCAATATGGAATGATTTATAGCCATGGTGTTAACGGTGCTTTGAAGAATGACAGAGGGTTCCACCAATGAAAATCCGTCCCCGCCGCATGATCATGTTGTCTCCAACACCCGCCACCAGAACAGTAATTTACATTTGTAATTGCACGGGAAACGGCAAAAAGCGCAGAAATGGAAGTGCTGCGAACTTCCGGTTCTGCCATCAGAAATGCCTCGAGATGCATAAAATATCATCCAATGTCTTCAGTCTTCCCAATATTTAATTGGAGAAAATTTCTGTTCATCCAGTATTGGATGTCGGACAAGGAGTGTGACAATTTAGAGACAGTGGTGGAGTTGAGAGATGGTGGTGAGGTACAGCTGGGTGTTATCAGCGTACATGTGAAAACTCATGTGCTTTCGGATGATGTTGCCGAGAACCAACATGAGAAATAGGAGGGGACCAGGTTAGATCCTTCCTGTTCACCAGAGGTAACTGTGTGGGAGTGGGAAGAGAAACCATTGCAGGTGATTCTCTGGCTACGAAGAATGGAGCTATGTGAGTACAGTCCCACCCAGCTGGACGACAGTGGAAGGGGGTGATGGGCGATCAACTTTGTCAAAGGCTGCAGACAGCTCTAGAAGGATGAGGAGAGATAATTTACCTTTGCCACACTTACATGGAATGTCATTTGTGACTTTGATAAGAGCAGTTTTGGTATTGTGGCGGGGTGGACACCTGATTGGAGGATTCAAACATGGAGTTCCAGGAAAGATGAGCATGGATTCGGGAGGCGACGACACATTCAAAGACTTTGGAGAGGAAAGGGAGGTTGGAGATGGGGCAGTAGTTTGCAAGGGCGAAGGGGTCATGAGTTTATTTTTTGAGGAGAGGTGTGATGACGGCAGATTTGAAGGATAAAGGGACAATACCGGAAGAGAGAGAACCATTAACAATACCAGCTAACATGGGGACAAGGACTGAAAGTTGCATGTTCAGCAGTTTAGTGGGAATTGAGTCAAGGGAGCAGGAGGTGGATCTCATGAACAAGATGAATTCAGAGAGGGCATGAGGGGAGATAGGAGAGAAGCTAGAGAAAGATACAAGCTCAGGGCTAGGGTGGTTCACACTTTAGAGGAAGTTTGGTTCATTGGGTTAGGGGATAGCAGGGAAGTAGCAGAAGCAGCTTGATCAGATGGTCTCAATCTTAGTGACAAAGAAGTCCATGATCTCCTCACATTTGTTGCTGGAGGTGAGGTGTGGAGGTGACAGGAGAGAGGAGTTTAAGAAGATGGTTTGCAGTAGAGAAAAGAAGTTGAGGTTATCTTTGCATTCCAGGTTGATCCTTGAATAGTGAACAGTTTTAGCAGACAAGAACAGGACCTGATAGTGCTTTAAATGGTACAACTGGATGTGGCAGTGAATGGTTAAACCAGTTGTCCACCATATCTGCTCAAGTCTGTGTCCCTAGGACTTAAGGGAACAGAGATGAGGGCCATACCAATGGAACAGTCAGGGAGTGTGAGAGTAATGAATCTAGTGGGGAATAGGGCATCAAAAAGTGGAGGTGAGGGTGTGGTGGAGCAAATCAGTAGCTGCAGAAATGTCGTGGTGAATGGAGGCTCAAAGATTGGACAGTAGGGATTTTGAAAGTAAAGTTGTAAGTGAATTTAGGGAGAGCTTTTTCTGGGGCTGCGCATGGTAGAAAGTAGGGTTGGGACAGGGAAAGGGGGATATGGGTGGAGAGCGGTACAAGGAAGTATTCAAAGATGGCCTTATCTGTGATTGATATGATGGGAGTAGCGAGACAACATGACATGGCAAGGTCAAAGGGGTGGCTGTGAATACGGGTTGTAGAGTTTGCATGGAGGGAAAGACTAAGGGAGAATAAGAGGGTAGTGAACTCAAAGGAGGGAGAGAGCATAATGAGATGAAGGTTGAAATGACTGAAGATTAGAAGTTGCTCAGTGCAGAGGCTGAAGGAGGAAAGCAGTGAAAATATCTTGGTGAGAAAATGTTTATGGTACCTGGGGATGGTGGTAGGTAGATAATAAAGATTTTAAATGAGAGGTGAGAGGGATTGAACAAGGTGAGATGTTCAAAGGAGGAGAAAGTGGCAGAGGAGTAGGGAGTCAGGCCAAAGTGTGGTCTGGTGATAAGCGTCACACTGCCACCCTGACGGTCTGGGCGAGCAAGTGGTGGAAGATATAGCCTCTCTGGGAAGCTTCATTTAGTGGCAAGATGTCATCACCTCTCAGGCAGGTTTCTATTAAGGCCATGATATCGATGCAATCATCCACAACAAGTTCATGGATGGCAAGTGCCCTGTTCACAAGTGAAAGGACATTCTGGAAGGAGATGCAGAGGGGGATGGTGATAGCTGATCCAGTGACAGAGTCCACAGTGTCAGCAGTGGGAGGGATGAGTTGGATGGGGAAGAGATTGGCAAGACTGGTCCACAGGATGCATGCTGGGTGGGCAGGTTGGCAAGAGAGTAGGATGGGGAAGTTGGGGTTACTGCTTGTAATGAGGCAGCACCAATTGACTTGATAGGCCCTGTGGAGGATACTAAAGAGAGGCACATAGGGAAGCTGCAGGCTTGTCTCCGAGGGAATCAAGCCAGGATGGTGACAGGTGAGCAGGAAGGTGGAGGAGTACTGAAGGGTTGGGTAGGGATTGGGATGTCAGAGGACCTGAGAGGGGAAAAATTAAAGGAGGTATGATGATGGGAGACAGGGGTCTCGGAGAGGTAAAGAAAAAAACATGAAAAAGGGGCAAGAAAAATGGAAATAGAAGTGATGGGCTCGAGTCCAGAGTGGCAACCAAAATGTGCACATGTATGAACACAGAGAAAACTCAGGTTGCATAGACCTGGTTACATAACAATTTAGGATACATAAAAACCCGTTTTAAACTTAGTAACATTAATTTTCTGAGTATATGCTGGTGACAGAGATCTTTGTTTATGGTCAGTCTGCTCTTAATTTTATGATTTGCCATGCAAGCTTCCCTGCCACCAGTGCATGGTCAGAAAATTAGTGCCTATATGGGTTGCATTTTGTGGAGATGGTCAAGGCCCCGTTGCTAGAGCCGAAGGCAGGAGATGAGCCCGCTTTGGCTGGCGGTGGGACTCAGGGTGGCATATTGCCACTGGCGACCAATTAAGTGGCCCCTGTTGGTATGTTGTCCAATTAAGGACCATGGCCGGTCCCCAAAAGCTGCCAGCTCAATCAGAGGGCCGGCACTCAGCAGCGCTAGTGGTGCCATTGCTGAGGCTGTAACAGCAAGGAGAGGGCGCCTCAATGGCTGAGCACCCTCAGGGAAAGGTAATTGGGGTTGGGGGACGCTGAGTCTAGGCAGGCAGGCCTTGCCGATCGGCGAGGAGGTGTTTCTGAACGCGGGTGGCGCCACTGTCATGAGGGTGACCAATGCCAGTGGGGGGTCCTTCTGTGGGCTATGGAGTGCCCATAAAGGTGGGCCCCCCACTGGAGCTGGCTGGGACGCTGCTAGGTTTCACTGGACAGCCACCTCATGCAGCAGTAAGGCACCTACCACCCCCCCCCACCCCCGGGCTGGCAAAATGCGTGGAGGCTGGAAGTGGCCTTTAATTGGCCATTTATATGATTCAATTGGCCTCCCAGGAGGGGGCCGATCTGCCAACTTTCTGCTGCTGGCAAAATGGCATGGATGCATAAGAATGTCGGGCAACCCCCTGATGCCTTGCTGCGCCATTTTGCAGGCTTGCTGCCTCCCGGCCCTTCGCAAAGGGCCCAGAAAATTCCAGCCTATGTGTCCCCTGATGCTCAATGCTACACACCTACATGGTTTATGAAAATCAAAAGCTTGGGAAACTCTTGCTATATGTCATATATTGGTCCACAATTGCTACTGTATAATGACCGCTGCTACAAATCAATTCCAATATTTAGCAGAAAGCTTGAATTGACAACATTACTGTGATACAGAAAGAAAGCAGCTGAAGGCACATGGGGCCATGATCTTTGCCAGCATCTTGAAACATAAAACTATGTTTTAATTTTGTTATTGTACCAAATTAATGCGTGTTTTACACAGGAAAATTGACATGGGAGGGATGTTAGAAAACAATTCAATCTGCTTTTACTTCAGACTCCTGCATTATATCTTCTCATCATCTTCTAATGAATTATTTTCCTCCTGTCAATTATTCTATACTTGATTGATAACTGCTTGCCTTCTGTGTTGACTGGAAAGCACCTTCTTATTATGTCTTCATTTTAAGTTTTTTGAAAATCCCTCTTTTAGATTGCCCAAGACATATTTCATTCCTCAGCTGAGAGAGGAGTCAGTTAACTTGCTCCTGGAGCAAAGCAGTTCTTGAGCTCTATTGCAAGTGGTGTCTGAGGGCAGCTTTAGGGTGAATTAGGGGTGACTGCAACTCTTTTTCTCTCTATTTCTATTCCTTTCTCTCTATCTTTCTCTTTCTCTCACTCATTTCTATCTTTTCCGATCTCTCTCTATCTCCATGACTTTCTTATCTCTTTTTCTCTCTTGTCTATCTCTATTTTTACTCTCTCCTCTCGCTCCCTATGGAACAATGCTCACACCAACACTACACATCCTCATGTAATACAACTGAGCTCAGCACCTCACAATGCTGGGAACTGTAGTCTTCCTGCTGATCTGTGACCCAGCATGTTGGAAGTCCTGCACTGTCTGGGAAAAGAATAGAAGCTGGGCCATAAAGCTAAACTGTATATTTTTAGAGATTTTGAACTAATGCTGTTTTTAACAAACAAAAAACAAAAAAGCTACACAAAAAAAAATCACAAGAATAACTGAGTAAGCCCCCTTTGCTTTGTGTTCTATAAAGGCATCACCTAACTTTCAGTTTGCATTTCTGATGAAGAGTTTACATTTGAAACATTTTGCCTGGGCATATTTACCTGTTCCTTCACCTGGGTGTATTGGATTGCTTGGGGCCATACAAGAAAGGGAGGCTTACATGAAAATTATGTAGGGAGGATTTTGTGTCAATAACCCATGCCGCTTTAAACAATGGATGGTAAATCAAATGGGCTCCAGGTCAAGCACCAATCTCCCTTCCCCCAATGATCTTCTTATATGAGCTAATATAAGAACATACGAAATAGGAGCAGGAGTAGGCCATTTGACCCCTCAAGCCTGTTTTACATTTCAGAAAGCTTGTTTTTAGTTTTTTTAGTTTTTGAGATACAGCACTGGAACAGGCCCTTTGGCCCACCGAGTCTGTGCCGACCATCAACCACCCATTTATACTAATCCTACACTAATCCCATATTCCTACCACATCCCCACCTGTCCCTATATTTCCCTACCACCTACCTATACTCGGGGCAATTTATAATGGCCAATTTACCTACCAACCTGCAAGTCTTTTGGCTTATGGGAGGAAACCGGAGCACCTGGAGAAAACCCACGCAGACACAGGGAGAACTTGCAAACTCCACACAGGCAGTACCGAGAATTGAACCCGGGTCGCTGGAGCTGTGAGGCTACAGTGCTAACCACTGCGCCACTGTTGCGGAAGGATAATGCTGGAGCCTATCTTTACTCAGTTTCACATTTATTGTACAGAGTGAAAAGGAGTACATATAAGCAGCTCCATGCTCAAAAACCTCCACCATTCTCAGTAAGTGTCTCTTTATAAAGTGATCAAGTAATACCCCAATTAACACCCTCCACCTGCATATAATTAATCAATCGATACACAATTAACAGCCTGCTCCACCATTCAATAAGATCATGGCTGATCTGATCATGGCCTCAACTCCACTTTCCTATCTGACTCCTTTGTAGATCAAAAATCTGTCTAACTCAGCCTTGAATATATTCAGTGACCCAGCTTCCACTCTGAGGTAAGGCATTCAAAGATTAATGACCCTCTGACAGAAGAAATTCCTCCTCATCTCTGTCTTAAATGGGAGACCCCCTTATTCTGAAACTGTGCCCCCAGTTCTGGATTCCCCCACGAGGGGAGACATCCTCTCAGCATCTACAATGTCAAACCACCTCAGAATCTCATGTTTCAATAAGATCACCTCTCATTCTTCAAAATTCCAATGAGTATAGGCCCAACCTGCTCAACCTATGCCCAGGTCATACAATACATCCAAGAGCATTAAGAGGAAGATCTGCTCCAGAATGTGGGCAACTTATATAAATGTGAACATGACCTCTTTTGCATTTATGCAAATACTCATTGGTAGATGAATGAAAAAAAAAAAAGTAATTGCATTTATCTAGGACTTCAGGATGTCTCAAAGCGCTTTACACCCAATTAAATAGTTTTGAAGTAGTTACTGTTGTAATGTGGGAAATATGGCAGCCAATTTGAGCACAGAAAATCTCTATTTTCTCCCTCTAAATTTAATTAGCTTATGGTATACAATTACCTCTTGGTGATTTTGGTGGAGTCCTCTGGCTTCCACAAACAGCAATGAGGTAATGACCAGATAATCTGTTTTAGTGATGTTGGTTAATGAATAACTGCTGGCCAGGACACCAGGGAAAACTCCCTTGCTCTTCTAGGATAGTGCCATGGGATCTCTTGCATCCACCTGAGAGGGAATCTGGGGCAGTTAATGTCTCAGCTGAAAGGTGGAGTAGCTTTAACTTGGTTGGTCAACACTGTTTTAGTGTGGTTGGTATACTCAAAGAAGAAATGTAGCAAACTCTTAAAACAGTCAAAAAAAAGTCCCACATTTCCAAGGGAAAATCAATAACCACTTATCTACAAGAACAAATCTGTTTACCTAAAATAGATGTAAAGTTGAATTAACCCATATTAGCTGCTCATTTCTAAAGCACAGACTCAATACAAACTCACAGTGAAGTAAAGCCACCAGTTACTGAATTGTGCACAACAGCTGTCTGCACACTATCCTAATGCAGCATCTATAACACTGCCACCCATGGTTACATGACTAATGGACTTGGGCTGACTTCTGAGTTTGTAGCACATTTACTTTTAAAAAAACAAACAGACCTCCAACACTTTCAGTAGAGTCTGAAGTGTCTGGTATAAGACTACCCCTTTATTGATCAGAATTCTATTTGGCTGCACATTCGGGCTACTTTGCCAAATACTTGGAAAGTCATCATCCATTTCTAAAAGTGTGCCAGAGGAAACCAGGAGTAGTGCTTAAGGAAATTGCTTTTGTTGGAATGCACAGTAGCTGTAAACCTGAGACAACCTGACACAGCTGCTCTTGTCAACCAGAGGACTCCACCAAAATCACCAAAAGCTAATTGTATACCATAAGCTAATTAAATTTGGAGGGAGAAAATAGATAGAGATTTTCAGATTAACTTGGAACTGGTACCCAAGATATTTGACTTGGGTCTTTTCCCTTGTCATTTATGTTGGAACATAGAAATTGCAATGCAGCGTGATGGCTAGTTATATTAACTTTAGATCAGCTTTTCATTCCTCGCTATCATGTTGCACATTTCATTTAATTATAATGAATTTTTACCTAATGATGCCCCTTCCTTAAGTCATAGTAGTTAGGTTCTCAAATGAAAAGCACAATTTTTAATTTCTTTTAATTTTGTGGAAAGGCAATATTTTAGCCAGATGTGAATGTTTCTCAAAAGTTGTCTATCCAAGAGGCAGATATCTGAGCAGATCCCAAACTGCCAAGTTTGTTTTGTTACCTGTGTCATGAAGACCTCCCCCAACCTGCCAAGAATGAGGCATATTAATTTTGTCAAATGAACATTAATTTTTACACTGTTGCTGGAGTGAAAAAATGACTTGTTTAAAGAGATCATCAGGCATTTGGTTGGAGGGTATTTGCATACTAAGAGACAGTTGCCTAGGAAAAGATAATGGGAATGCTTAGTAATTCAATTAACAGAGATTGGTCTGGGCAATGGTGATCCACATCCTGTCAGTGTAAGACAGTAAGAGACAGCATTACACCAACCCCCACCGCCTCCGCCTCCACCCCCACCGAGAATTTTGAAATACACAAACTGCAGGAGCGGTTGTTCCCAAATAAGGGATTAGTCACGTGACTACCCTGCTGGCCAACTTGGAGTTTTGAATTGTGCTCACAGAACAGTTTGAAGACACAGACAGCCTCTCTCCTGGCTGGCTCTCTCTCACTTTCTCACAAACCTCCGGACCCACTGAAGTCACTTAAACCTCTAGAAAGAAAAGACTCCTACATCAAAACAAGTTAAAGCGTGCACTGGGCCCCAATGAACAGCAAGACTTACCAACAACCAAAGACTCCACATTGAACTCAAAGGATTGTAAATACACCCAGCTATTGCCTCAAACTTTTCCCTTTTATTCTTTCTACTTTTTCTGTTTCTATCTGCGTGTGTATTTATCGTGTATGCATGCTAACGTGTTTGCATATTCGTAGTTGTTAACTGAATTAGAATATAAGATTAATAAACTTCCATGTTTCTTGTTTAAATCTAAGAAAACCTGTCTGATTTGATTTCTTTGCCTTTCAATTGGAAAGCAGTGAACAAGGATTCACTGAGGGGGAGCTAAAAACACAGGGTTTTAAAAAATTAAACTGTGTTCCGGTTAAACCAGGCAAAGGCTGAGAGGGAACCCCTAGACCCCTTCTCACCTGGTCGTAACACCTGTTTTCTTTCTTTTTTGCGAGTTTAATATATTAATACCTGTTTCCTTCCCAGAGCTTTCTTGCTCACATATGATACTGGTTATTTCCTACTCAAATTAAATGATGTAATCAGCATACTTTGAATTGCCACTCTAGACTTAACAGCTTTTTGCAGGCTGCACATTGTGATTAGCTCCTCATTCCCTCTCAGATCATGTTAAGCTTAGAAAGCAGCTTTGTAACTAACTTCATTTTTAGCATTCCAAAGTAAAGAAATAAATCACAAATTAAAGAAGATGGAAATGATAAAAAGCCAATTCTAATCAGATCACACTGAAGTATCATGTGTTGCACCCTCCCCACCACTCTTTCCTCAAAGATGTTGCTATTTCTCTAGGTTGCTGCCACCTCCTGCCTGGCAATTCACTGCTTCCTGCTGTAATTTTTTCCTGTGACTGGCACTGTTACTGCCCACAAGATCACTTTAAGTTGCTCCCTTCAGCATGTTCTAAAAAAAAACTTGCATTTATATAGTGCCTTTCATAACCTCAGGATGTGTCAAAATGCTCTACAGTCAAATTAAGTACTTTTGAAATGTAGTCACTGTGGAAATGTGGGTAATGCGACAGTGAATTTGAGCACAGCAAGATCCCACAAACAGGAATGAAACTGATCAAATAATCTAAAGATTTCTGGGCAGGTTGAGAAAGCGGTGGGCTTTATAAGCAGGGGGTATAACGTACAAGAACAAGGAAGTTATGATAAAGCAGTATAAAGTGCTGGTTTGGCCTCAACTGTAGTATTGTGTCCAGTTCTGGGAACCACACTTTAGGAAGGATGTTAAGGCATTAGAGAGGGTGCAGGAAAGATTCATGAGAATTGTTCCAGGGATGAGGAACTTCAGTTTCATGGATAGGTTGGAGAAGCTGGGTCTGTTCTCCTTGGAGAACAGCAGATTCGGTGATTTGATAGAGGTGTTCAAAATCATGAGGGATCTGGATAGAGTAGATTGGGAGGAACTGTTCCCATTGGCAGAGGGATTGAGAACCAGAGGATACTGATTTGAGATGATTGGCAAAAGAAGTAATGCGACATGAGGAAAAACATTTTATTCAGCGAGTGGTTAGGATCGGAAATGCACTTCCTGAGAATGTTGTGGAGGCAGATTCAATCAAGACTTCAGAAGAGAATTGAACAATTATCTAAAGAGAAAAAATTTGTAGGGCTACAGAGAGGGACCGAGTGAGTTGCTCTTGCAGAGAGCTGGCATGGACATGACGGGCAAATGGCCTCCTTCTGTGGTGCAACCATTCTATGATCTGTTAAGAGATGGATATTGGCCAAGAAAAACACTCTACTCTTCAAATAATACCTTGAGATCTTAACATCCACCTGAGAGGACAGATGAGACTTCAGTTTAATGTCACATTGGGGAGACACCATTTCTGATAGCACAGAACTTCTTCAGTAATGTCTGAAGTGTTAGCCTGGATTATAAATTCATGTCGCTGGAGTAAGACTTGAACCCGCAACCTTCTGATTTAGTGGTGAGGGGGCTACCACCGAGCCACAACTGATAGCTTATAGCCAATGCTGAAAACAGTGACATTTTCCTTAATGGCTCCATTGAGATGTGCTTAGATGGTACTGAACCTCACAGACCAGGAAAATCCCAAGTTCAATCCCTGGGTTATGCCCTAAGTTGTGAACTATAGCTTTGGTGATTCTGGGGGGTGGGGGATGTTGGCATTGGGGGCACTATATTGGTCTCAGTGTTGCTGGACTGGAAAGGGGGAAAATCAGACTTGATTTCTGTTCCTGATCTCAGTGACACTGAAACATGCATCACTGTGAATTTTGGGTAACAATCAGATCAAGCATGTCTGCAATGATTCACAAGGTAACATCGGAACAGGAGTAAGTCAATCAATCTCATGAACCCGTTCTTCCATTCACTTAGATTATGGCTGATTTGTACCTCACTTCTATTTAGTTTAGTTTAGTTTAGAGATACAGCACTGAAACAGGCCCTTCGGCCCACCGAGTCTGTGCCAACCATCAACCACCCATTTATACTAATCCTACACTAATTCCATATTCCTACCACATCCCCACCTGTCCCTATATTTCCCTTACACCTACCTGTACTAGGGGCAATTTATAATGGCCAATTAACCTATCAACCTGCAAGTCTTTGGCATGTGGGAGGAAACCGGAGCACCCGGAGGAAACCCATGCAGACACAGGGAGAACTTGCAAACTCCACACAGGCAGTACCCAGAATTAAACCCGGGTTGCTGGAGCTGTGAGGCTGCGGCGCTAACCACTGCGCCACTGTGCCGTTCCACTTGCCTTTGACCCATATCCCTTATTCCCTTACATAACAAAAATCTATTGATCTCAGTTCTGAAAACTGTTTGCCATGCTCGTTAGTTTGGTATCATTGGCAAACTTTAATATCATTCCTCTTGCACCTTTGTTCATGTCTTTATATAAATGGAAAACAAAAGAGGTCCCTGCATAGGTCCCAAAGACAGATCACTACCTGCCAATTTGAAAGAGATTCATATACCTCTTGCCCTTTGCTTCCTGATCCCTAGCTACCTTTATAACCCTGTGACTACATTCCCTTTAATACTATGCTCCAAACCATCTGTGCTGCCATTTACACTGGTATGGCATTTTTAAGGCAGAACATCCCAATGTGACATACAGCACTGACTCCATCGGATCTCAAGGCGTTGGTTAATTTACGTGTTGGCTGGCATTTACCCAGTGCTCCATCCTCATTTAGACTGGTGCACTGATGAGGGTGAATAATTACTTGTGCAAGCTTTAAAATCTTGCAGCAACTGAACAGGCATTAGCAGCTGTGGAAGAGTCATATGTAGGTTTTGAAAGCCATAGCTCTTTAGAATGAGGACAGAGTAACTCAGTTGACTAGATGATTAGTATATGGTTCAGAACAACATCAAGAGCACAGATTCAGTTCCCGTTCCAGTCTGAGGAAAGCAACATAAAACCATCTCATATACCCTCCTCCCAAAGAGTTCTCCATGAAAACTTATGGAGCTGACCAGCCCCCTCTACCACCTCTCAAAATAAAGCTCTAGGGCTGGATGGAATGACCTTAGAGTTCCACAGGGGAGTGACTTTGTGCAGGTCCCAGTGACTGGGCAGGTGCCTCTCTCTTGGCACAGGGCAGTCATTCCCCTGCTGCCTAAGAAGAAAGAACAGGAATTACTTTCGTGGACAAGCTTAAAACTCCTTCCTTATTGTAATGGAGTGATACCAGCACCTCTATACTGTCAGCTGTCTGATGCCACATAGGAGAAATCTCTAACACGCTGGATTTCATTTAATGCGTATTATCTTATTATGGAGAAGGTTGTGCACAATGTTTGGGCAAGTTCTTGGCTGGAGCTGATATACAGAACATTAGTGACCTGACCTCATATGGGCAGCAGGGCATTGGAGCTGATGGATTGGCACTCTGGTCAAACTGTAGGAGATGTTTACATCAGCAAGACAGTGCAGGCTACAAGTTAGTGGATGCACATGTACATAATTACCAAAGGTGTCCCTTTAAATCCAAAAGCCTTCTCATCCTTCACTGTCTCAAAAGTGCATTGTAAGCCAACCTTAGTTTAATGCTCTCCTTTTCTACAGTTCTATCAGAGAGAGGGTATATCAGAAAATGATGTGGAGGAAGATGATGGTGAAGAAGAAGTGGAAAGGAATTTCTTCCTGATATGATTATGATGATGATGAAGAGGATGAGTCCACACAAGTGTCCCTGGATCAAGATCCCACCCCCATGTCCCTCTGCACTAACTCGCTTCATTTCACCTTTTGCATCACCTGTTTCCTCACTCTGCAAAATGCTCCCACATGATGATAGTTTGCTGTACCCCACACAAATTTGCCATCCAAAATGGCTTGGATATGGAGACTTCTCGGAGGTACTCCCAGCTGATTTGGAAGCAGATCATCATGGAGTGGAGTGGAGCATCATAATGACCATCACTTGGAGGAGTCTTCGAAGGCAGCTGCAAGGAATATCAGAGCGCAACTTATCAATGAAGCGTTCTCATCTATCACCGCTCCTTTTACTTCATTTCTCCCACCTTCACATAAAACACAGATTGTTCAATCCAGTATGCATCCTAGAACCTAGTAGCACATATGACCTCTTTGATCCTCCATGACCTTGAAAGTCTTTCATGCCTATGCAGTTGAATAAATTTTCTATGAACAAGGCACAAAGGAAAACTTGATATGGAGCATGATAAGGCAATTATCTTTGAAAAATCAGTTGATCTGCAATTTCCCCAGTCAGGACAAAACCTGATGTTTCTCATCAGAGCATTAGACAAGTATTAATGGTATCAGGTGATAAGAATCAGAGAAAAAAATTGTCTTGAAGTTATACAGAAAATTTGCTCACCCTACTTATCAAAGGTTAAAACTCCTGCTAAAAGATGCAGGTGTGGTTGGTAAAGAGCATACAAGGCTAAGAAGAAGAGATTAGTGAGAATTGTGAAATCTGTAAAAAGTATTGAAGGATGCTGTCGTGTCCTATTGTAAACCTACTATTGGCACATGTATTTAACAAGGTAGTTGCCATGGCTCTAAAGGTATGGGATAAAGACAGAAATATTTTCATTCTATATTTTATAGACCTGGTGACCAGATTTAGCCTTTCTACATTAATACATAGTAAGGATAAAGGGTTATTATAGACAAAATCATGGAGAAATGGTTCGAGACCAGACTTGGGACACCAATGAAATTTCTGACTGAGAATGGAGGGGAATTTTCCAATGATGAGTCCAGAAATGTGTAAAAACATGAACATCACGGTCACGAATACTGCAGCTGAAAGTCTTTTCAGCGATGGACTTTGTAAAAGAATCATACGGTGATCGATTAAGTGCGGTATAAAATTTTAGCTGATCAACCAGACTGCAAGTTGACAGCTGTCCTGGCACAGATGGTTCATGCGAAGAATTCATTTCAGATGGTTGAAGGTCCCTATCAATACGACTATGGGCGAAAACCCAAATTGTTTTGTGTTCTGTATGATAGCCTTCCTGTGCTAGAAAGTTCTATAAATAATTTAATTTTTCTGCACAGTTGAATGCTTTACATGCAGGCAGGTGGACTTTCTTCAAGTCTGAGGTCTCAGAGAAAATTTGGAGAGCACTGAGGCATCATACAATACCATCTGAAACAGACTCCAATTCAGAGAGAAATGTTTCTGAAATTGCCCAAAGAGGCAGCAGATGCAGAAGAAAAACTATGGAAATTAATCAAATGTGTCTATGTAGGTTATGCTTTTTTTGGTGAGACCTGTCTTGCTCAAAACAGATTGAGTTCAACTAAAAGCAGATCCCGCAATGTTTTATTGGTATCATAAGGGAAACTTTCAGGCATCTTCATGATGCATTTTGATAATTTCTTATGGGATAGTACAGTGGAATTTGAGAAATGTGTTATTAATAAGGAATAGAGTAGAATTTAAAATTGGGAGTCAGTCTTGTGGAACTCTTAAATATATTGGTTAGATAAGATATTAAGCAAAGTAGATCGAGAATAACTTTAAATCAACAATCCTATTTAGAGAGTATTACTCTTATCCCAGTTAATAGCACTAGGTCATCACAGAAAGATTATGTTATATCTCAAGAAGTGACAGAGCAATTGCGAAGCTTGATTGGTCAGTTGAACTGGTTGTGCACTCAGACTAAATCAGATGCTGGTTTTGATGTGTTGGAGTTAAGTACTATGAAGAAACACACTAAAGTAGGGAATGTTTTCAGGGCAAATAAAACATTAAGAAAGTTAAATCTAGATAAATGGATATTTAAGTTCCTATCCTTAGATGACCAAAGAACATGAAGCTAATCATTTTTATTGATGTTTTGCATGCTGATCGGTATTCCTGTGCTGCTGGATTCATAATATTTATGATTGGTGAGAATGAGAAATGTCCTTTAGCTTGGGAAGCTAAGAAAATAAAAACGGATGTTAAAAGTACTTTGGCTGCTGAAACAGTGGCTCTTGTGGATGCAATAGATATGGGGTTCTATTTGACAAATATTTTAAGTGAGATTCTGTACAATAGGCATACTGAAGATAGTATATCCATTGAATGTTATTGCTCCTTGTGGGATAAATTACACTCTATAAAAAGTGAAAAAAGTTTACAGATTGACCCTTCTAGCTTGAAACAAATGCTGGAGAGAAAGAAAATCTCTAAAATTAAATGATGCATGCAAGTCATCAACTGTTGGATTGTTTTAAAAAAATAAATTGTTAAGGGTTCTAGAGGAGGGGTGTCTTTCAATGTAATGCTTTGTACAGAATATGGAGGTCTTTGATTTTATTTTGTTTTGAAATTTTGCCTGCTCATACAAACTCTAATGTTTATTTAAAGAGAGAGAAGGGAATCTGTTAATTGTATATTAATGCCCACCACCCACATACAATTAAATATAATTAACTGGGGATTCACTTGTGCCCCTATAAAAAGGAACAGACTGAAACTGTGGTTGTTCGGTGAGGGGTTACATGTTTCTAATGTGTATCTCTGTAAATAAATGCTTATAAAAGTGAGAAATTGGCATCAATTCTATCATTCACCACCTGATTTTCTGGAATGTAACAGAGTACTTTGAATTTAGATCACAGGAAAATATACATGCAACATTTTTCATTTATATAGTGCCTTTAATATAGGAAAATATCCCAAGGCAATTCTCAGGAGTATAATCAGAAAAAAATTAACTATGCCAAAGAAGGGGATATTAGGATGAGTGACTAAAAGCTTGGTCAAAGAGGTAGATTTTAAGAAGTGCCTTTAAAGGAAGAAAAGTAGGGTGATGGAAAAGCTTAAAGGAGCAATTCAGGATTTATCACCTAAACAGCCACACAAATGAATGTATTCATAAGATTGCATTGAATTCTAATCACAGCTGAGTGTACAGATGTGATGACATTCATCTTAGATAAAAGAGGAGTGTACAGATGCAACTGCATGGATTTTAAATCAGAAGTTTGTGTATTCAGGGGATTACATGGAGTTTTGATTGTAAATTTGATCTAAAAATTGAAAAGTAAACTGGAACAAAAGTCAATTTCAATCCGATAAAAAAGGAACTAGCCCAGATAAACACGAAAGAAAAATTGGCAAATTCTCTCTGTAATATATGGAATAAGAAAGCAACAAATATTTCATACTTGACTCCCTCTGAACTAGGCTGCCCACTGTTATACTATTTAATTGATGTGTAATTAAAATCCCCCATGACAACCACTCTATGCTGTTCTGTTGCCTTCCTGATCAGAGTTGCACATCTTGCTCAAACTGTTGTTCTGAAGACTGAAAACAAATACCAAGCTTTGGACCTAATCCCTGATCTAGCTGCAGTCAAACCAATTCCACTGAACCACAGAAGTTTACAGCACAGCAGAAATTGGGCCCATCGTGACTTTGCTGTTTCTTTGTTAGAGAAATCCAAAACTTACACCATTACCCCACTCCCTCCATAGCTTTGTATCTTCTGCTTCAAACATTTAACCTGTTTTCCTTAAAAAGGTGCAATAGTTTTTTTGCCTCAACAATTCCCTAGCAAAGCATTCTATTCTCAACATCCTCCTGCATAAAGAAATCTCTCCTAATCTCTTTCCTCACACTCAATATCAGTTTTAAATTGACTAACTGATCTCCTGTGGCATTGCCTTCAATGCTAATGAAAATCAGGAGACATGTATAATGAGTGGCTAAATTGATATCATCTATTTTACACTATCACAGCCCAAATTATCCCTAATAAGCTGGAGAATATGGGTATTCTCCGACCAGTCTCTGATAGCTTTGTGTTACTGTTTCCATCTTTGTCTGTCCTTTTCTGTTTTTGTCTATTTCTTTTCCATATTGCCTCCCTCCTCATAACTTGTCATTTTTCTTCCTTTTTTTATTTGTTTCTTGGTTTGTGGGTGTCACTGGCAAGACCAGCATTTGTTGCCCATCCCTAATTGCCCTTGAGAAGATGGTGATGAGCTGCCTTCTTAAACTGCTGCAGTCCATCTGGTGCAGCTACACCAACAGTGCTGTTAGGGAGGGAGTTCCAGGATTTTGATCCAATGACAGTGAAGGAACAGCAGTATATTTCCAAGTCAGGATCATGTGTGGCTTGGAGGGGAATTTGCAGATGGTGGTGTTCCCACGCATCTGCTGCCCTTGTCCTTCCAGGTGGAAGTGGTCGTGGGTTTGGAAGGTACTGTTGGAAGAAGCATGGTGAGTTGTTGCAATGCATCTTGGAGATGGTACTCACTGCAGCCACTGTGCACTGGTGTGGAGGGAGTGAATGTTTAAGGTGGTGGATGGGGTGCCAATCAAGCGGGTTGCTTTGTCCTGGATGGTGTCGAGCTTCGTGAGTGTTGTTGGAGCTGCACTCATCCTGGCAAGTGGAGATTATTCCATCACACTCCTCATTTGTGCTTTGTAGATGGTGGACAGACACTGGGGAGACAGGAGGTGAGTTACTCGCCACAGAATTCCCAGCCTCTGACATGCTCTTGCAGCCACAGTATTTATGTGGCTGCTCCAGTTCAGTTTCTGGTCAATGGCAACCCCCAGGATGTTGATAATGGGGGATTCAGCAATGGTAATACTGTTGAATATCAAGGGAAGATGATTAGATTCTCTCTTGTTAGAGATCGTCATTGCCTGGCACTTGTGTGGCACAAATGTTACTTGCCACTTATCAGCCCAAGCCTAAATACTTTCCAGGTCTTGCTGCATATGGACACGGATTGCTTCAGTATTTGAGGAGTTGCGAATGGTGCTGAACATTGTAAAATCATCAGCCAACATCTGCACTTCAGACAGTATGATGGAGGGAAGGTCATTGATGAAGCAGCAGAAGATGGTTGGGCCTAGGACACCACCCTGAGGAACTCCTGCAGCAATGTTCTGGGACTGAGATGATTGACCTCCAACGACCATCTTCCTTTGTGCTAGGTATGACTCTAACCAGTGAAGAGTTTTCCCTGATTCCCATTGACTCCAGTTTTGCTAGGGATCCTAGATGCCACACTCGGTCAAATGCTGCGATAACAAGAGCTGTTACTCTCACCTCACCTCTTGAGTTCAGCTCTTTTATCCATGTTTGGACCAAGGCTGTAATGAGGTCGGGAGATGAGTGGCCCTGGCAGAACCTAAACTGAGCATCAGTGAGCAGATTATTGCTGTTAAGTGGCACTTGATAGCACTGTGTACGACACCTTCCCTCATTTTGCTGATGATTGAGAGTAGACTGATAGGACGATAATTGGCCAGATTGGATTTGTCCTGCTTTTTGTGGACAAGACATACCTGGGTAATTTTTCACACTGTTGGGTAGTGTCAAGCGTTTCTTTGTGTTATCTTAAGCAACATAGTGAGGTACGTGGATTCCAGTTTCTTGAAGATCTCTAGAAGGTGCATTAACAGCTAAAACCTATACATATAACACAGAGCAAACGATATACAGAACCTTTGTCCAGGGTGTTGCAGGGCAGAGTGACCATGGCGTCTAGTCACATGACTACATCCTGGTACTTAGCTCATTAGCATACTGAGTTCTTAAAGGGACATCACGCTTAAAGCTATCATACAATAGCCAGTGTTGTAGCTGTACTAGAACAGCTTGGCTAGGGGCGCGGCTAGATATGCAACACGAGTTTTCAGTACTACAGCCAGGATGTTTTCAGGACCCATAGCCTTTGCAGTATCAAGTGCCATCAATCATTTCTTGATATCATGTGGAGTGCATCGAATTGGCTGAAGACTGGCATATATGATGCTGGGGATCTCAGGCGGAGGCCGAGATGAATCATCCAATCAGCACTTCTGGTTGAAGATGGTTGCAAATGCTTCAGCCTTGTCTTCTGCACTGATGTGCTGGGCTCCCCCATTGTTTTGGATGGGGATGTTTGTGGAGCATCCTCCTCCTGTTGGTTGTTTAATTGTCCATCACCATTCACGACTAGATATGGCAGGACTGCAGACCTTAGATCTGATCCATTGGCTGTGGGATTGCTTAGCTGTGTCTATTGCATGCAGCTTCCGCTGTTTGGTATTGTTATGACCAGGTGAGGCAGGGGTCCAGGACTCCCTTCTCACCCTTTTCCTGGTTTGGCCGTAATGGTTTAATTTTTAAAACACTGTGTTTGTAGCTTCCCCTCAGTGAATCCTTGCTCACAGCTCTCTAATTGTAATGGCAAAGAAATCAACTAGAGAGGTTTTCTCAGATTTAAACAAAAAAGTTTACTAACCTTAAAATTCAGTTAAAACTACTAAAAATACGCAATGCGACCATGCTAGCATGCGTATGCGATAAACACACATGCAAATAGAGACAGAAAAGGAGAAAGAATCAAAGGAGAAAGAATCAAAGGGGAATGGTTTGAAGCAGTGGATGGAATTTGGTTCCCAGTTTTGGATTGGATGTAAAGTCTTTGATTGAAGTTAAGTCTTGCAGTTCTCGTCGGGGCCCAGTGCACATTTTGAAACTTGTTTCGCTGTTCTTCTATTTTGAGGCTTAAGTTACTTCCATAGATCCCTGGAACCTTGCATGGGAGAGAGGGAGAGAGATGCTCTCTGCTTGATGTTCTGTTGCAATCTCTTCCCAAACTGTTCTGTGTCCACAATTCAATTAACTCCAGGTTGGCAAGCAGGTTAGTCATGTGACTAGCTCCTTGTTTAGAGCAGCCTCACCTGTGAGATTTATGGATTCCTTCAAGCTCACCAGACACTCTCAGTGGAGGGGGGGAGGGGATGCTTGCTCAATGACTCTCAATGTCTCTTAATCACTATAGATAAAATCCATCTGGCTAATTGAATCAGGGAGTACTCCCATTGTCTTCTTCATGCAACTGTTTTTTAGAATGCAAATGTGCAGCCATGTTTTCAGCCACTGTTGTGGTCTTTTTAAACAAGTTATTCCAAATCCAGTAACAGTGTAAAAATAATGTTCCATATGATGAAATTAATCTGTCTCATTTTGGAAGATGTGGTTTCCGTCACAATATGTAAGCAGTCCTGCGTTGTAGGTTCGCCAGGTTGACACCTCATTTTTAAGTATGCCTGGTGCTGCAGCTGGAATGCTTTCCTGCACTCTTCATTGAACCAGGGTTGATCCCTTGCCTTGATAGTAATGGTAGAGTGGGGGATATGCTGGGCCATGAGGTTACAGATTGTGGTTGAATACAATTCTGCTACTGCTGATGGTCCACAGCACCTCATGGATGCCCAATTTTGAGTTGCCAGATCTGTTCTGAATCTATCCAATTTAGCATGGTGGTAGTACCACACAACACAATGGGGAGTATCCTCAGTGTGAAGACAGGACTTGGTTTTCACAAGTATTGTGCAGTGGTCACTCCTACCAATACTGTCATGGACATCTGCAACAGGTAGTTTCGTGAGGACCAAGTCTAGTAGGTTTTTCCATCTTGTTGTTTCCCTCACCACCTGTCGCAGGCTCAGTCTGGCAGATAGCAGCTATTGTGTGTGACATAATGTGACACCTGTAACATTAAAAAATACCCATCACTGCACCACCCACAGGACCACAGTTGATATAGGAATTTAGGAACAGGAGGAAGCCATTCAACTCATTGTGCCTGTTCTGCCATTCAATTCCATCATGTGCATCTTAACTTAAACTACTTGTCTTTGTTCTGTAAAAGTAGTCAGCTTGAGGTTTGGGAGGATTTTAGAATTTAACAAAGGAAGATTAAGTAATTGATAAAGAGAGAGAAAATAGAATGACAGTAAAGACATAAAAACAGATTGTAAAAGCTTCCATATGTATGCAAAAAAGGAAGAGATTAGCAAAAGTAAATGTTGGTCCCTCACAGACAGATACAGGAGAAATTATAAAGAGGAATAAGGAAATGGCAGAGACATTAAGCAAACACTTCATATTTGTCTTCACAGTAGAAGACACAAAAAAGATTCTGGAAATAGTGGGGAACTAAAAGTCTAATGAGGAAAAAATAAATTTGTATTGGTAAAGAAATAGGTTGGGATTTTATAGCACCCTCCTCCCACCCCCCGAGGTGGGGAAGGAGGCAGGGGTGGGAGGCAGGGAGTATCACGACGGGTGGCAGGAGTGGGGTGCGGGCTGGAGTGCCTGTTGCCTCCCCATCGCCCAGCGATCTTCCAGTGGGTGGGATAGGCTGATGACGGCCTTCCTGCCGAGAGGCCAATTGATGCCCTGAAGTGATCTATTAATGGCCAATTAGGGGCCTCTTCCCACCTTCGCTAGGATCTTACCAGCAGCGGGGGTGGGGGGTGCTCTGCCACATGGGGAGGACGCCTTGTAACATGAGGTGCCCTCCCTGCGGGCTTGGTCAGGGGGTCCCTCCTTTGTGGGCAATTTGTGGCCCACAGAGGATCCCCACCAAGAAAAACTTTATCCCCGGGAACCCCCCCCCCGCCCCCCCAGAGTGCAAGACCATCCCCCACCTCCCTCGCCAGGGTCTTCTGGACTGGCTTCGGTGACCACACCTCTGTTCCGGGGTTCCAGCGCTGGGCCTGGGTCCGAGGCCTCTGCAGTACCTGCAGTGGCCATCGATCCCAGTGGCTCTGCCAATACTGCTGAGTTGCTGGCCCTCTGATTGGCCAGCGCCTCTTAGAGACAGGATCCCTGGCCCTGTAGAGTCTTTAGAGGGATGGGGATCGTGCTCCTTAAACTTTGACTCAAAAGACCGGTGGATTGCTCTAGGGAGAGAGGGGGGCACAAAAAGGCATCTTTTGGCCAGGAGACAGGAGGCCATCTTCCAGCACAAAATCTAGTCCATAGGTTCAGACATGATGAGCTACATTCTCCGGTTTTGAAAGAGGTGGTTACAGAGATAGTGGATTTTGTGTCCCAAGGAAAAGTGACCCCATACCTCTCGAGCGGGGAAAGCAAGCCAATTGTTAGACTTAGGGATACAGGGGCCACCCAATCCCTTCTGCTGGGAATTTCCCTCAAAGAGTGCATTGAATGCTAGAGTGCTAGTAAATGGTATCGGAGGAAAGTATATGCCCATATCTTTATACAAAGTGCATCTGGAGAGTGACCGTGTTTCGGGACCAGTAACCGTAGGGATTGTTCCTAGTCTGCCGGTGGATGGGGTTGACCTGCTCCTGCATAATGATCTGGTGGGGGCGAAGGTGGTAGCCATCCCAGTGGTTTTAGAAAGACCGAAAGAGGTCAGGGAGACAGAGCAGTTGCAAGAAAAGGTCCCCGGCATTGTCCCTGACTGTTTGGTGACCTGGTCCATGGCCAAACAAGTTCCATCAGAGGAAGCTGAACTGGCACTGCAGACTCTACTGTCTGGTTGTCTGAAACATTCTTTGGGAAGTTAGAGGACCCAAAGGATGGGTTAAACGGGTCTTCCTTGGTCAAGGCTCAGCAAGCTGACCCAGGGTTAAAAAAGTTAGCATTGACTGTCCAAACTGAAGCTGAAGCAGAGGGAGTTTCAAAGTGCTACTATTGAAAGAATGAGGTGCTGATGAGGAAGTGGAGACCTCTTCACAGACCTGCGGACGAAGAGTGGACAGCGGTTCACCAAATAGTGGTGCCGTTGAGGTACCGTAAGGCAATAGTAAGAATAGCCCACGAACTTCCAATGTCTGGTCATGTCGGTATTAGAAAGACACAAGCCCACATAAGACAGCATTGTGACTGGCCAAAACTCCACAAAGATGTGGTGGAATTCTGTAAAACTTGGGGAAGCCCCAAGCCGCAATAAAACCTGCACCCCTAATTCCCATATAGGCTTTTGGGGAACCATTCAGCAGATTGCTGGTGGATTGTATGGGACCCCTGCCAAAAAGAAAAGGGGGCAATCATTATGGATGTGGCTACCCGATTCCCAGAGACCATTCCCATAAGAACTATCCCTGCCAAGGTAGTGGAGAAAGGGTTAACCCAATTCTTTGCCAGATATGGGCTGCCTGCTGAGATTCAGTTGGATCAGGGCATGAATTTCATGTCTGGGATCTTTCAAGAGGTCATGGGTATTCTGGGCATAACCCAGCTAAAGTCTTCAGCCTACCACCCATTGTCACAAGGGGCTTTGGAGTGATACCACCAGACCCTAAAGACAATGATCAGGGCATACTGCTATGAGTACCCCCATGACTGGGACAAAGGGCTGGGATTTCTCCTGTTTGCCACCAGAAACTCACCCAATGAATCCACTGGCTTTAGTCCCTTTGAATTAGTTTATGGACACGAGGTGAGAGGTCCTCTTAAACTAATTAAAGAGAGATTTTTTGGACACAGGGATGAGTTTTCCATGTTAGACTACATTTCCATGTTCTGGGAACGGCTCCAAAAGTCTGTGCAGTGGCTCAGGAACACCTAAAAACCTCCTAGACAGCTATGAAAAGGAAGGCAGATAAAAATGCCAAGGCCAGGCCAAAACATTTCGGCCTGGAGACTTGTGCTAGTGCTATCCCAAGTCAGGGTGAACCCCTGAAAGCCCAGTTCAGTGGCCCATACCGAGTGGCAAAAAGGATTAGCTAGGTAATTATTAATTGACACCCCAGACTGAAGAAACAAAGGCTGTGCCACATTAATATGCTAAAGATATATCACAGCCGGGAAGGGGCCAAACAAGCCCAGGTCTGTCAGGAAAGAGGAGGATGAAAAGGAGAGTGAAGTCGACTTAGAAGAGGGCCTGGAGGATTCCCAAATCAAACCCCCTACTGTCCGATTAGCCAACACTGAAATATTAGAACAATTAGACAACACACTCTCCTACTTAAATGCAGGACAAAGAGATGCCCTAAAAAGGCTGCTCACAACATTTAAAGATATCTACAGAGACACACTAGGGTGCACAACCCTAACCCTACATGATGTGGACAGAGAAAACAGAACCTCTACCGCCTAGGTCCCTGAAAACTGACCCAGGTTTAGGAGGAAATACAGTAAATGCTGGAAAACTGATTGAGCCCAGCCAGAGCTGCTGGAGTTCCCCAGTTGTGCTGGTGCACAGGCCCGATGGCTCAACAAGGCTCTGCATTGATTAGAGGAAGGTTAATGCAGTTCAAGAGCTGATTCTTACCCAATTCCCCACCTGGAAGACTGTCTTGATCAGTTAGTAAATGCCACCTATTTAACAAAAATAGACTTGTTAAAAGGATATGCAGGTTCTTTTAACACCCTGAGCCAAAGAGACCTCAGCTTTTATTAACCCAGGCAGCCTATTCCATGAACCGAATGATGCCTTTTGGATTAAGGAATGCTCCAGCCACCTTCCAAAGGCTGATGAACCAGGTAGTGATTGGCCAACTGTGTAGTGTACCTGGATGATTTCCCAGTGTACAGTGAGACCTGGGGGGACCATCTAGACCAATTAGAGGCCCTTTCCCGCACGTTACAGTCAGCTAACCTAGTAGTAAACCTTGCAAAATGTGAGTTTGCTAAAGCACAAGTGACCTACCTTGGGCATTTTGTAGGGTCAAGTGCTGCCCAGAACAGCAAAAGTGCAGGAGCTGATGGATTTTCCCATCCCCACAACAAATTGGGAAATAATGCATTTTTTAGGGATGTACTGGTTTTACTGCAAGTTTGTTCCAAACTTCAGCACTTCAGCCACCCCAGTGACAGACTTACTGCAGAAAAAAAAGCCAAGGTAGTGTGGTCAGAGAGGTGCCAAATAGCTTTCGAGTGGTTAAAATCTATATGAACAAACGAGCCAGTTCTGGCAGCTCTCAACTTTAATAAACCCTTTAAAGTGGCAGTTGGTGCTAGTGACCTAGAGGTAGATGCTGTCCTGCTTCAAGACAATGAGGTCAATGAGGAGAATGAGAAACCAATAGGGTACTTTTACAAAAAGTTAAATCAACACCAAAAGAGATATTCCACTGTGGAAAAGGAAATGCTAGGAATGTTGCTAGCTCTCCAGCACTTTGAAATCTATGTTCAAAATGGATAAAGGGAGACGATGGTTTACACAGTTCATAATCCTTTAACTTTTGTGGAGAAATTCAAAAATCAAATTGCAAGGCTATTTCGATGGAGCCTGCTCTTACAATGCTACCATTTAAAAATTACGCACATTGCAGGAATAAACAATATAATAGCTGATCCATCATCCAGGGTCTAACCCAATTAGGAATGATCCCTGCCAAAACTCCAAAAAATTAAACCAGAATAGCTGTTGCAGACAATGCCAGCTGCAGCAATGCGAAGATTAATGTGTGAACTTGAGCAGTGAGTGTTTAAGAATGAATGTGTGTGTTGTTTTAACCTACAACCTTGTAAATGAAATGTTCCAGTGGTCATATTTCATTCCATGTGGTGTGGAGTTGTCAAGAAAACCTGCTATACCAATGGAGGATTTTTTAAATTCATTGATTGGAAACATATATTAAATTTAAAAAAGGAAAGCTGGAATATTACATTCAATTTTTACAAAGACTTTGCCATGGCTAAAATTGGCCGCCACCATTTGCATTTGAACATCTTTCACATTCCAAGGCATCAAAGGGAGACACATAATTAAAACAAGAAATGCTGGAAATACTCAGCAGGTCTGCCAGCATCTGTGGAGAGAGAAGCAGATTTAATGTTTCAGGTCAATGACCCTTCATCAGAACTGACAAGTATTAGTACTGTAAAAAGTTTTAAGCAAGTAAAGCGGGGAGTGGGACAAGAGATAAAAAATGAGAAGGTGTTGCTAGGACAAGGTCACAGAGAATAACTAACCAGTAGGTCATGGAACAAAGGCAAACGGTATGATAATGGTGTGCTGAAAGACAAAGCGTTAATACAGAGAGGGTGTGAATTGACTGTAAAGCACAAAGCACTCCAAGCACAACATTAAAAAAAAAACAGTGGGTAGGCACAGTAGAAACACATGTCTGGCTAGCCTCTACCCAACACAATGGCTTGCCCTATTGATTGAACTACCTGAGATTGCTTTCATTAGCAAGACATTCAAAGCCATCTTGAGGCATTCATGAGTGGAGACATCCCTCCAGGGGGTGAACAATGATATTACCCCCTAAGAGAGGTTTTGGATTTTAGACTTTGGACCTCATTAAAAACAAAGGGGATTGAGAGAATCACGTGACCATCTCCCCAGACTGTGTAAACCTGGGAGCTTTGTTGCACCCAGGAGACGAGCCAGAGAATCAATCTGTGCAGAAGCCAGAAGGGGTGTGTGTGTCTCTCTCTCTTTCTTCCGAAAAGACCTTGTGCAGGGTATGTGAAGCTTAACTGCCGGCTGCTAAATCCAAGACAGAGACCTTCGGAAGGACACCCTCTGCTCAACTGTCTCCAAGAACAACTATCAACCCGGAACTTCAGGGTCACTACTTCAGCCGGAAGACAATGGAATCACCTAATCCCACAGACCGTGCACTAATTTTTATTTGTTCTGGACTCTGATCCAAACCAAACTATTTCTTATCATTCTGTACTCTATTTGTGTGTATGATTCTTGTGTGTGCGTGTGTCAGTGTGTAGCATAATGTTACTATTTTACCTAGATTGTGTTTAGTTTTTTTAAGTACAATAAACTCACCTCTTTCTTGTTTAAACTCAAGAAAACCTATCCAATTGGTTCTTTTACATCACAACAAAGGTAAAGGGTAAAACACTCAATGAGGTGATAAGCACAATCACTTTTAAAAGAGAATAAACCCTGTTGTGGTCAAACCAGTAGGAGCACAAGCGGGGAGCCTTGTGACCCCTCCTCACCTGATCGTAATACCTTGCAAATCTGTTCCTCCACATCATTCCCACTAGCTGGTGACCTATAGACAACACCAGGCAAGGTAACTACACCTTTTTTGTTTCTTAGCTCTAGCCAAATTGATTCTGTCCTAGACCCCTCTGGGACATCCTTTTTCTCCCGCACTGCAACGCTATCCTTAATCAATACTGTCATCCCTCCCCCCTTTTTTCCCTTTCCTATCTTTCCTGAGCACCTTGTATCCAGGAATATTCAATACCCAGTCTTGCCCTTCTTTGAGCCAGGTCTCTGTTTTAGCCACAACATCATATTTCCACATGTCAATCTGCAGCTGAAACTCACCAATCTTATTCACAAACTCTGTGCATTCACATACATGCACATTAACCCTGATTTGGACTTTATTACTTTCTCCCTTACTCTGACTGCACCTAATAAGTTACTATTCTCTACTCTAGTGCTATCTATCTCTCCCAGTATTCTGTGCACTTTGATATTCCTCTGTGATATTTCCTCCTGGTTCCCACACCCCTGCCAAGTTAGTTTAAACCCTCCCCTTGCACACCTTGCACTAGCAAATCACCCCGCAAGGAAATTTGTTCCAGCTCAGCTCAGATGCAGCCTGTCCGGTCTGTACAGGTCCCACCTTCTCCAAAACTGGTCCCTGTGTCCTAGGAATCTAAAGCCCTCCCTCCTGCGCCATCTTTCCAGCCATGCATTCATCAGCATTATGCTCCTACTTCTATACTCACTTGCACATGGTACTGGGAGTAATCCGGAGATTACTACTTTTGAGGTCCTGCTTGCTTACTTATTTCTTACCTAGCTCACTAAATTCTTTCTGCAGGACCACATCCCTCTTCCTACCTATGTCGTTGGTACCACTATGGACCACAGCTGCTTGCTGTTCACCCTGCCCCCTCAGAGTGCACTGCAGCCATTCAGTGACATCCTTGACCCTGGCACCAGGGAGGCAAAATACCATCCTGGATTCACGTCTGTGGCCATAGAAACGCTTGTCTGTTCCTTTGAGTATCGAATCTCCTATCACTATCACTCTTGCAGTCTCCCTAGTGCCCCCCTGTGCAGCTGAGCCACCCGTGGTACCATTGCCTTGGCTCTGGCTGCACTCCCCAGATGAAACATCACTTTCTTCAACATTCAGAACTGAATACTTGTTGGACAATGAGATACATTCAGGAGTCTCTTACACTATCTGCCTGTTTCTTCTTGACTGTCTGGTGGTCACCCACTCCCTCTCTGCCTGCATACTGTTAAGCTGTGGGGTGACCACATCGATAAACATGTTATCCACAAACCTCTCATCCTCACAGATGAACCGCAGTAACACCAGCTGCTGCAACTGACAACACTTCCTGCACATATGGTTACCCAGAACCTGAGAAGCATCCTGGAGTTCCCACATAGCATAGGATGTGCACTCCTGAGGTTGCAGCTGCCCTGCCATTCCTCTCTCTATTAGATAATAAACCTTGATACAATAAGTAAACCCTGCCACAAATAAACCCTGATACTACTAATACTAATAACCACACCAATAGTAATAATAACCTCACTACTGCTAATACTAAACTTTGCCAATACTAACCTACCTTACCACTATTCATATACCCTACAAATACTAAAATGCTACCAAGTTTGATTTTTTTCTTCTCTTTTTTTCAAACTCTGGCGCATAGAGGGAATAGATTCCTCGTAGGTCCGCTGCTGCTGCTGCCACTCCCGACTCTCTCCAGGTTAGTAGAAGGCTCTGAGACTGGATCTGGATTTATTCTCTCCCCAGTAGGTTCCTCGCAGGTCTGCTGCTGCCATTGCCACTCCCGACTCTCTCCAGGTAAGTGGAAGGCCCCGAGCCTGGGTCTGGATTTATTCTCTCCCTGGTAGGTTACTCACAGGTCCATGGCTGCTACCACCACTCCCGACTCTCTCCAGGTAAGTGGAAGGCCCCGAGCCTGGGTATGGATTTATTCTCTCCCTGGTAGGCTCCTCGCAGGTTTGCTGCTGCCATCACCGGTCCTGACTCTCTCCAAATAAGAATAAATATGTCATGCTGCAATTATATTGGGCCTTGTTGAAACCACACCTGGAATACTGGGCTGAAACTAGGGAAGTTGGCAGGGGTCCCGACAGCGGGCCAAAAAGATGAAGGGAACTCCACCTCGGCCCTTTGGAGCCGCCCGCCACTCCCCGCTCAGATCTATTTAATGACACTCAGGTACTCAACTGCCCAACGCTGGGGTCCCCGTCCCTTTCAGGGACCCTAAGTAGCTGTGGCGGGGTCGCCAGGCCAATCTGGCAGGCCCTGGCGTGGGGGAGGGCATGGTCATTGAGGGTGGGGGGTGGGGGGTGCTGTCAGTGGAACTGCGGCCTTTGTCACCGGGGCTCCTCCATAGGCCACAGATTGCCCACAGCGGAGGCCCCCCCAAACCCGCAGGGAGGCTGCCTTGTTTTACTGAAAGGCCTCCCCACATGGCTAAGGCCCACCCCCATCACCACTGCCACTGGTATCATTCCACTTAAGGGCCCCAATTGGCCTCTAGGCAGGAAGGCCGTCTTTGGCCTTTCCCGCCTCTGACTTAATCGCAGGGCGATGAGAAGGCGACGGGCACTTTGCCTGCCCCCCGCCCACCTTCTGCCACTATTTTATGGGACCACCCCACCTCCAATCCTGTCTTCCGGAGCCCTTAAGATTAGACTTGCTGCGTGCAGTTTTGGTCTCCTAACCTAAGGAAAGATATACTTGACTCAGATGGAGTGCAATGTAGGTTGAATATACTGATTGCTGGAATGAGAGGATTGTCCTGTGAGGAAAGTTCATTAGACTGGGCCTATATTCTCTGGGGTTTAGAAGAATGAGAGGTGATCTAATTGAAACATTCTTAAGGGGCTTGATAGGGTAGATGCTGCGATGATGTTTCTTTCCCCTGGCTGCGTGTCTAGATCTAGGGGTCACAGTCTCAGAATAAGGGGTTGGCAATTACAGACTCAGATGAGGAGAAATTCTTCACTCAAAAGGTTGTGAATCTTGGAATTCTCCACTGCAGAGAGTTGTGGATGTTCAGTTGTTGAATATATTCAAGACAGAGATCGCTAGATTTTTGGGTACTAAGAGAATCAAGGGCTATGGGGATAGTGTGATTAGATTACAGGACAATGGTAAGATGCGCGGAGTAGTGGCAAATGGAATTTAATCCTGAGAATTGTGAGGTGATGCATTTTGGGAGGACTAACAAGGCAAGTGAATATACAATGGATGGTAGGATCCTAGGAAGTACAGAAGATCAGAGGGACCTTGGTGTACTTGTCCATAGATCATTGAAAGCAGCAGTACAGGTAGATAAGGTGGTTAGGAAGGCATATGGGATACTTGCCTTTATCAGCCGAGGCATAGAATATAAGAGCAGGGAGGTTATGATGGAGCTGTATAAAATGCTAGTTAGGCCACAGTTGGAGTACTGTGTACAGTTCTGGGCACCACATTGTAGGAAGGATGTGATTGCACTGGAGAGTGTGCAAAGGAGATTGACCAGGATGTTGCCTGGGCTGGAGCATATCAGCTATGAAGAGAGACTGAAAAGGCTAGGGTTGTTTTCCTTAGAGCAGAGAAGGCTGAGGGGGGACATGATTGAGGTATACAAAATTAGGAGGGGCATTGATAGGTTAGATAGGAAGAAACTTTTTCCTTTAGTGAAGGGGTCAATAATCAGGGGGCATAGATTTAAGGTAAGGGGCAGGAGGTTTAGAGGGGATTTGAGGAAAGATTTTTTTGCTCAGAGGGTGCTTGGAATCTGGAACACACTGCCTGAAGAGGTGGTAGAGGCAGGTACCCTCACAACATTTAAGAAGTATTTAGATGAGCACTTGAAACATCATAGCCTACAAGGCTACGGGCCAAGTGCTGGAAAATGGGATTAGAATACTTAGGTGCTTGATGGCCGGCATGGACACGATGGGCCTAAGGGCCTGTTTCTGTGCTGTATAACTCTATGACTCTATGACTCTAGGTGGAGTTGAGGTCGAAGATCAGCCATGATCTTACTGAATAGTGGTGCAGGCTCAAACAGCAGAATGGTCTAGTCCTACTCCTACTTCCTATGCCCTTATGTTCTAATTTTGTGTCGCAACCTCTTGTATGGCATTTAATCAAATGCTTTTTGAAAATGCAAATATACTATAGCCACTGGTTCCGTCTTATCTGGATTTATCCCTGCTAGTTACAACTTCAAAAAACTCTAACAGATTTGTCAAATGTGATTCCCTTTCATAAGACAATGTTGACTCTGCCTAATCATATTATGACTTTGTAAGTGTCCTCTTAACATGTCCCTAATAATAGATTCTAGCATTTACTCTACCATTGATGTCAAACTAAAAAGACATATAGGTCCAAATTTGCCAGACATAGAATTTTTTGAAGGACCACTTATAGGTCTGTAACCCAGCTGTGATGCTCACATAAAGTGCAGCAATTGAAACTACAAGAACGCAAACTAAAGTTATAAAAATTGACTTTTCTTTTTAAAAAATGGACAATACTGCAAAAGGTGACCACATGTGTATTTGAACATTGTCACACTGTCTGTTTAGCACAAAGGATGCCTAACCAGGTTGAGACGTGTCAATTACACCCATCCTGAAGCATTCCTAAATTGAATAGGTTCTACTGAAACAAAGAAGGTATGAAGTGGAAGCATCATAACTGGACTATTCTCATCCTGGGCCATTGTGTGACCACCATGTGGGAGAGACCAAAGCATCTCCTACTAGAATCTGATGTGACAAACTTTTACCTTAAAAAGACAGTCCTTGAGGCAGAGAGGGAGACCCAGAAAGAAGCATCACCAAAAAAGCTTGTCAAGCAGCGAGCTGGGGAAAAAAATCTAATAAGCCAAGAAGGAAAGCGCCCTGCTGTGAATTCTACAATTTCAACTTGTACAGCAGTCAATTGGAAGTGATCCTCTGTCTTCAAACTGAGCTTTCAACCGAGAAAGAAATCTACAAACATCTCAGGCTTACAACCAAAGAGAACTTGACCTCCGAAAGAATTCAACAGGTTTACCATGAACCCTGATATCCTACCTCATTTAAAAACCATTTACCCTTTTCCTCTCTATCTGTCTCTTGTGGCTGTGTGTGTGTTTGTGTGTGGTGCAAGTGAATGCGTGAATGGATGCAATTGAGACAATTTCGGGATAAGGCGTATTGCTCAACAAATAATTAATCTTCTGTTTTAAACCTACAAGAAAACCTGTCACTGTCTGTTTATTTGACAAATGAAACACAAAGGAGTTAAACCCTAGTAACAAAAAACACTTGCTGTGGTTAGGTGGGAGTTGAACAGTGGGAACCAGCCACACCCTCACCACATGGCCGTAACACCAGCCATCAGAGCAGCGCACCTTCTGGGTCATGTTTCGGGAAGCCAACCAATAGGCTGCCTCCAGGCGTCATAATTTAACCCTTTTAGCCCCAGTATCATTCTGGTGAATCTATGCTGCACCCCCTCCAAGGCTAATATATCTTTCCTGAGGTGCTGTGCCCAGAACTGAACACAATACTCTAAATGGGATCTAACCAGCACTTCATATAACTGTAACATAACTTCTACCTCTTTATATTTCAGCCCCCTTGAGACAAAAGCCAATATTCCAATAAATGACACTCTAACTATTGAAAATACTCGACCTGCCTTCAGCCTGTCAAAACCATTCATGAGTTAAAAACTTGTAATTAAATTTCCTCACTTTAGTGGAAATAGTCCCAGTATTGCAAGTCATAATTATAACTTCTCATCTTATATAGAGGAATGGAGAGATACAGCACTGAAACAGGCCCTTCGAGTCTATGCCAACCATCAACCACCCATTTATACTAATCCTACATTAATCCCATATCCCCTACCACATCCCCACTTTTCCTCAATTCTCCTACCTACACTAGGGGCAATTTACAATGGCCAATTTACCTATCAACCTACAAGTCTTTGGCTGTGGGAGGAAACCGGAGCACCCGGCAGAAACCCACACAGTCGTAGGGAGAACTTGCAAAGGCAGTACCCAGAACCAAACCCAGGTCACTGGAGCTGTGAGGCCACTGTGCCACATATGTGATCTATGGCTTTAGTGTCCTTCCTATAATGAGTGTGTTCATCCAGTTTAACTAACTCATAAAATTATACCCATTTTAAATCACAGGTAAGTCTTCACTTATGTCCAGATAAATTTTATATCTGTAGTTAAAGTAACCACGCGAATATATCTAATTTAGACAACTGGGAGTACATCCAGTTTAGATCACAGGTGAATGTACACATATGACTACATGTAATTTAGATCACATAATAACAGCTTGCATTTATATTCCACCTTAAATGTAGTAAAACATTCCAAGGCCCTTCACAGGAGCATAATCAGACAAAAAGTGACACAGAGCCGAAGAAGGAGACATATTAGCTTGGTCAAACAGGTAGATTTTGAGTAGTGTTTTAAAGGAGGATAGAAAGGTGGAGAGGTTTTGGGAGAAAATTCCAGAACTTAGGGCCTTTGTGGCTGAGGGCATGACAGGCAATGTGGGGCAAAGGAAGTGTGTGATGCAAAAGAGACCGGAATTGGAGAAATACAGTGTTTTTCAGAGTTGTAGAGCCAGAGGAGGTTACAGAATTAGGAGGGGATAAGGCCATGGAGAGAGTTGAACACAAGGATGAAAATTTTAAAATGGTGGACCAGACATCAATGCAGGTCAGGGAACACAGGGGTCACGGGTCTGCAGGGCTTGGTGTGAGATAGTGTAATGCAGGAAAAAGCACACTGAACAAGTGAAGGTTCCAGCTCAGTGTTTCTTTATTCCACTGGCACCAAACATGAAAATACACTCATGAAGAAAAAAAACTTATCTTACAGAAACAAACTCGCCACTCCGAAGCAGTCGAACCATTAAGAGTTCAAATCCTTGTCTCAAATTAGCAGGGTTGCAGATTTGTTGGTTAAACAATGGGACGCAGGAATTCTTTGCTCTCAGCAGGAGTGCAGGTTTGTGATCCTGAACCTTTGTTTCTCGAACTCTCATCCCTACTCTTTGCAAGGGGTTTTAGACTTAAATACTGCACTTGAAGCACAACAAAAACAAAGTTGAGAGCAGGTGCACTCATAGCCTCCCTGTTGCTAGTTCCACTTGAATGTGTGAGCCACAAATTACTTTGGTATCCAGATCACCAGAGACCTCTTCAGCATCTCAGGGCTCCTCGATCTGTGGGGCTTCCATGCTCCCTAGCTGGTCCTCTGTGGACCTTGTAGCTGGGTGCACACTCCAATCCACCTTGCCGATACTGTGTCACAGCCGCCAATGCAGAACTAAGACTGCTCCCTCTGGCTCCTTCTTCTCCTGCCCAGGCTTTGTCTTCTCCTCATGCCTCTGTGGCTTCACCCATCAAGCCTGTCAAAAACGTCTCTCGTCCCTGAAGGGGACCACCAACGCCATCGCCACCTATTGGCCTGGAAGTGCACACATGGAGAAGAATGTCCGACAAAGCAGCAGGCAACAAAAGACAGCGCGACCTTCCTGCTACAATAGGATACAAGCAGCAGAATTTGGATGAGCTTAAGTTTATGGAAAATGGGGGACCAGTCAGGAGAACAGGATTACAATAAATTTAAATGACTGGTTGGTGTTTTCATGAAATTATGTCTGATTTAAATCACAGGTGAGTGTGTTTACAAAATGATACTCCTTTTAATTCACAGCTGAGTTTGCACATGGCACACCAGGCAAGTTAGATTACAGGTGAGTGTGCTCCCAAGGCTACATCCAATTTAGACTGGAGGTCAGTGTACATGAGACAACTTCCATTTTAAATCACCAATGAGTGGCTGACCAGATTGCAGCCATTTTAAATCACAAACGATTACAAGTCAGAAGTTTGATGGAATAACACTCAAGAAGCTCAACATCATCCAAGACAAAGCAGTCTGCTGATCGGCATCCCATCCATCACCTTAAATATTCACTCTCTCTACCCCCAGCAGATAGAGGCTACAGTGTGTACCATCTACAAAATGATACATGTTGTATACATGAGATTAATGCCAATTAAAATGACTAGTGAGTGTATCCCTTTGAATACATGCAGTTTGACTGTTGATCTCATTAGACTGCACCTAGTTTACATCCAGTTTAGAACACATGTGGTCCTACATTACCACAATCACTATGCTTCAAAATTACTTCTTTGGCTGTAAAGCACTTTGAGGCATCCTGAGGTCATGAAAGGCACTCTATAAATGCAAGTCTTTCCTTCTTTTTGTGTTCATTGCAAACAATTTAGATCAGGAATCAGTTTTGTCATGAGATTATATCTAGTTTGGAGCATAGGTGAATGGACTCACAGCACTAAATCCCGAAGATGCTCCAGGTAATATGTATTTTATGCAACAGCTGATTCTGGCTTGGCATTTACAGCAGGTGAGATTATCCTCAATTTATATGACAGGGAATGTACTGATGTGAATGTGTGCATTTGAGTTCTAGTCAGCCATGGCTCCATGCCAATCTGCTCTCTGAGCCTCATTCCAGAGACTTGAGTACCATATCTAGCTGACAGGTCAGTGCAGTACTCAGAGAGCAACTGCTTTTCAGACGAAACATTAAACCAAGGCCCTGCCTGCCCTCTCAGGTGGATGTAAACGGCCCGATGACACTAATTGAAAATAAGGAGGGAAGTTCTCCAGGCCAATGTTTACACATCAGCCAACATCACCATACAGGTTATCTGGTCATTATCTCAATGCTGTTTGTGGGACCTTGCTATGCACAAAATGGCTGCCACACTTCCTACTTTACAGCTGTGACTATACTTCAAAAATAATTCTTCGGCTGAAAAGCACTTCGGGAGGTCCTGAGATCATGAAAGGTGCTATGTAAATCAAAGTTGTTCTTTCATTTTAAATCATAGATGGATACATGCAATACAGATTGCAGGTAAGAGAACTTGTGAGAAAATATTAAGCAGTTACAGACAAGAGGAGCAGCTACATTCTTGAAGCCGTTGTTTGTATTTCGTTTTAGTTATTTATTGGATCATCCCAAAATGGCTCATATACTCAATCACTCTTTTCAGGCAGTTAGTTGAAATGGACTGGAGGCTCGTGTGCTCCCAATATTTTAGAAGAGGAAGAAATTGGTTCCTGGGAATTATAGGCTTATCAGTTGGACATCAGGGGAAGATGCTGAAAGGGACTATACTTGTTCACAGGGATTAGGCATTCAGACCAAATCAATAGGTTACAGTTAGGAACTGGGCTGAATAACACTGATGTCCTCCCATGTGGATAAGTAACTGGTGTTGGGAAACATTTTTTTATTCATTCATAGTGTTGTGGGGGTCGCAGGCTAGGCCAGCATTTATTGCCCATCCCTAATTGCCCTTGAGAAGGTGGTGGTGAGCTGCCTTCTTGAACCACTGCGTCCATGTAGTGTTGTACACCCACAGTGCTGTTAGGAAGGGAGTTCCAGGATTTTGACCCAGCGACAGAGAAGAAACAGCGATATAGTTCCAAGTCAGGATGGTGCATGACTTGCAGGGGAACTTGCAGGTGGTGGTGTTCCCATGCATTTGCTGCCCTTGTCCTTCTAGGTGGTAGAGGTCATGGGTTTGGAAGGTGCTGTTTAAGGAGCCTTGGTGAGTTGCTGCAGTGCATCTTGTAGCTGGTACACACTGCGGCGACTGTGCATCGGTGGTGGAGGGAGTGAATGTTTGTAGATGGGGTGCCAATCAAGTGGGCTGTTTTGTCCTGAATGGTGTCGAGCTTCTTGAGTGTTGTTGGAGCTGCACTCATCCAGGCAAGTGGAGAGTATTCCATCACACTCCTGACATGTACCTTGTAGATGGTGGACAGGTTTTGAGGAGTCAGGAGTTGAGTTACTCGCCTCAGGATTCCTAGCCTCTGACCTGCTCTTGCAGCCACGGTATTTATATGGCTACTCCAGTTCAGTTTCTGGTCAATGGTAACCACCAGGATATTGATAGTGGGGGCTTCAGTGATCGTAATGCCATTGAACATCAAGGAGAGATTGTTAGATTCTCTCTTGTTGGAGATGGTCATTGCCTGGCACTTGTGTGGCATGAATGTTACTTCCCACTTCTCAGCCCAAGCCTGGATATTGTCCAGGTCTTGCTGCATTTCTACATGGATTGCTTCAGTATCTGAGGAGTCACGAATGGTGCTGAACATTGTGCAATCATCAGCGAACATCCCCACTTCAAGTTGCTAAAAGCAGTAACATAGCTGATAAAGCCATAATGAGCATAAAGTACTGGAGCTCCTTTCTAAAAGAACAGAATACAGAACAATGAGGTAATGTTAAATTTATATAGAACCTTGATCGAACCACACTTTGGTGTACTTTGTGCAGTTCTGTTCTCCCTACAAATAAAAGGATGTTAAAGCACTGAAGAAAGTACAGAAAAAATTTACAAGGATGGAACCAGGATTGAAAGGATGCAACTATTGGGAAAGATTGAGCAGGCTGGGGCTCTTTTTTTCTAGAAAAGAGAGGATTAGGTGAGGACCAGGTAGAGGTCTTTAAAATTATGAAGGGGTTTAATATAGTGGTTGTGGAGAATCTGTTTCCACTTGTGGATGAGTCCAGAACAAGTTATCATGAACAAATTATAGCCACTAACAGATAAAATAATTAAGAAGCAATTTCTTTATTCAGAGAGTGGTGAGAATGTGGAACTTACTGCCACCTGAAGTGTTTAAGGCAGATAGCATTGGTGCATTTAAGGGGAGGCTTGATACATACATGAAAGAGAAGGGAATAGAGGGATATGGGGGCAGGGTGGGATGAGGAGTGGGAGGAAGCTTGTGTAGAGCATTAACACTGACAGAGTGCAGTTGGATCTAATGGCCTTTTCTGTCCTGTAGTTTCGATGCTGTATAACCATGCAGGGATTGCCACTGAAGATTGCAGATCAAGAGAAGGACCTGGGGCAGCAGGGCAGCACAGGTGATTAAGCCATTAAGAAGGAAAATACAGTCTTCGGTTGTATTACAATATACAATTAAGAACTCCTAGGCTGTACAGAGTACTGTGACCAATTTTGCTCGCTAAACATGGAGAGCATATTAAGATCCTGATGAATATATAAAAAGGAGGACAGACAAAATGATACCCAGTATTAGAGCTCTTAGTTGTCAGGTTAGGTTTCAGGAATTGTTGCTATTTTCATCAAATAAACACAGAGATATAATTCAAGTTGTTTAAATGCTGAAGGGATTAGATTCTGACCAGTTACATCAATTATTTGAGATGCTTAGGGACAGGAGAACTAGGCAGCATGAATATAAAACCATTAGACAAAGAGCTAGGTTATATGTTAGAAACTATTTCTTTTTATAGAGTTGTTACTTTCTGGAACAGATTACTGAAGCATGCAGTAAGCATGGGTTTCCTGCTATCCTTCAAAAGGGAGCTGCACATGTCCTTAAAGGAGATCATTTCCCGTTATAGAGGGTAAACTGCTGGTTAGCTGGGATCAGACTGATTTATGGGTTACCGTGGTTTCCTGAAGCATTGCTTCATTGCCTTAGAGAGTCAGAGATGAATTTCCCAGAGTTAAATTAGCCTCAGATTTCTTTCCTTTCTTTGCCTTGCCCTTTCCAGAAGATTTTGTGATGGGGGATGGGAGGAGGTCAACAATGTACAAGGATGCACCATGTCTGGATGCAGAAGACTTGATGGACCTTGATGGTTAATTTCCTGGACTCCTTTTCATACATTTGTATCAATTACTAGTCAGTCCATGATTAGAACACATGGGTATAAAATGGTTTTGAGCAGTAGCATAAAACAGGCAGTAACAGATCGGCAGCCTGCATACAATTAATTTTTCCATTAAAGTCAAAGGAGGGTGAAACGGGCTCCCAATTCACTATTGCCCATTTTGTGCTATTGCCAAAGACCAATCCATACTTAATTTTGTCTCGTTTAGGTGCCCTCCTTAAGGAAGGATGTCAAAATCATGAAGTGGGTGCAGAAGAGCTCTAATAAGATAATACCAGGGATGAGATATTTAGTTATGAGGAAAGATTGGAGAAATTGGGGCTTCTTTCACTAAAAGGGTTTAAACAGAAATGATAGAGGATTTCAAAATTATGAAGGATTTTGATAAGACAAATAGAAAAAATCTATTTCCATGTTCAGTCATTTGGTAATTTGATGACGTAAATTTTAAGACCATCAACAAAGGAAGAGGTTAAGTGATTTTTTTTAATGCAGAGGGCTTTTAGGACATGGCATGGCCGACCAGAAATAATAGTGGGTGCAGAATCCATAACAGTATCTAAAAAGGAACATAGAACATAGAACATCGAACATTACAGCGCAGTACAGGCCCTTCAGCCCTCGATGTTTTGCCGACCTGTGAAACCATCTGACCTACACTATTCCATTTTCATCCATATGTCTATCCAATGACCACTTAAATGCCCTTAAAGTTGGCGAGTCTACTACTGTTGCAGGCAGGGCGTTCCACGCCCCTACTACTCTCTGTGTAAAGAAACTACCTCTGACATCTGTCCTATATCTATCACCCCTCAACTTAAAGCTATGTCCCCTCGTGTTTGCCATCACCATCCGAGGAAAAAGATTCTCACTATCCACCCTGTCCAACCCTCTGATTATCTTATATGTCTCTATTAAGTCACCTCTTCTCCTCCTTCTCTCTAACGAAAACAACCTCAAGTCCCTCAGCCTTTCCTCGTAAGACCTTCCCTCCATACCAGGCAACATCCTAGTAAATCTCCTCTGCACCTTTTCCAAAGCTTCCACATCCTTCCTATAATGCGGTGACCAGAACTGCACGCAATACTCCAGGTGCGGCCGCACCAGAGCTCTGTACAGCTGCAGCATGACCTCGTGGCTCCGAAACTCGATCCCCCTACTAATAAAAGCCAACACACCATATGCCTTCTTAACAGCTCTATTAACCTGGGTGGCAACTTTCAGGGATTTATGTACCTGGACACCAAGATCTCTCTGCTCACCTACACTACCAAGAATCTTCCCATTAGCCCAGTATTCTGCAATCCTGTTACTCCTTCCAAAGTGAATCACCTCACACTTTTCCGCATTAAACTCCATTTGCCATCTCTCAGCCCAGCTCTGCAGCCTATCTATGTCCCTCTGTAACCTACAACATCCTTCGGCACTATCCACAACTCCACCGACCTTCGTGTCATCCGCAAATTTACTAACCCACCCTTCTGCACCCTCATCCAGGTCATTTATAAAAATGACAAACAGCAGTGGCCCCAAAACAGATCCTTGCGGTACACCACTAGAAACTATACTCCAGGATGAACATTTGCCATCAACCACCACCTTCTTCTTTCAGCTAGCCAATTTCTGATCCAAAGCACTAATTCACCTTCAATCCCATACTTCTGTATTTTCTGCAATAGCCTACCGTGGGGAACTTTATCAAACGCCTTACTGAAATCCATATAGACCACATCCACGGCTTTACCCTCATCCACCTGTTTGGTCACCTTGTCAAAAAACTCAATAAGGTTTGTGAGGCACGACCTTCCCTTCACAAAACCGTGCTGACTATCTCTAATGAACTTATTCTTTTCAAGATGATTATAAATCCTATCTCTTATAACCTTTTCCAACATTTTACCCACAACCGAAGTAAGGCTCACAGGTCTATAATTACCAGGGCTGTCTCTACCCCCCTTCTTGAACAAGGGGACAACATTTGCAATCCTCCAGTCTTCCGGCACTATTCCTGTCGACAATGACGACATAAAAATCAAGGACAAAGGTTCTGCAATCTCCTCCCTGGCTTCCCAGAGAATCCTAGGATAAATCCCATCTGGCCCAGGGGACTTATCTATTTTCACACTTTCCAAAATTGCTAACACCTCCTCCTTGTGAACCTCGATCCCATCTAGCCTAGTGGTCTGTATCTCAGTATTCTCCTCGACAACATTTTCTTTCTCCACTGTAAATACTGACGAAAAATATTCATTTAACACTTCCCCTATCTCCTCCGATTCCACACACAACTTCCCACTACTATCCTTGATTGGCCCTAACCTATCTCTAGTCATTCTTTTATTCCTGATATACCTATAGAAAGCCTTAGGGTTTTCTTTGATCCTATCCGCCAATGACTTCTCGTGTCCTCTCCTTGCTCTTCTTATCTCTCCCTTTAGATCCTTCCTGGCTAGCTTGTAACTCTCAAGCGCCCTAACTGAGCCTTCACGTCTCATCCTAACATAAGCCTTCTTCTTCCTCTTGACAAGCTCTTCAACTTCTTTAGTAAACCACGGCTCCCTCGCTCGACAACTTCCTCCCTGCCTGACAGGTACATACTTATCAAGGATACGCAGTAGCTGCTCCTTGAATAAGCTCCACATTTCGATTGTGCCCATCCCCTGCAGTTTCCTTCCCCATCCTACGCATCCTAAATCTTGCCTAATCGCATCATAATTTCCTTTCCCCCAGCTATAATTCTTGCCCTGCTGTATATGCCTGTCCCTGCCCATCGCTAAGGTAAACCTAACCGAATTGTGATCACTATCACCAAAGTGCTCACCAACTTCTAAATCTAACACCTGGCCGGGTTCATTACCCAGTACCAAATCCAATGTGGCATCGCCCCTGGTTGGCCTGTCTACATACTGTGTCAGAAAACCCTCCTGCACACACTGGACAAAAACAGACCCATCTAAAGTACTCGAACTATAGTATTTCCAGTCAATATTTGGAAAGTTAAAGTCCCCCATAACCACTACCCTGTTACTCTCGCTCCTGTCAAGAATCATCTTTGCTATCCTTTCCTCTACATCTCTGGAACTATTTGGAGGTCTATAGAAAACTCCCAACAGGGTGACCTCTCCTCTCCTGTTTCTAACCTCGGCCCAGACTACCTCAGTAGACGAGTCCTCAAACGTCCTTTCTGCCGCTGTAATACTTTCCTTGATTAACAATGCCACACCCCCCCCTCTTTTACCCTCTTCTCTGTTCTTAGTGAAACATCTAAATCCCGGAACCCGCAACATCCATTCCTGTCCCTGCTCTACCCATGTCTCTGAAATGGCCACAACATCGAGATCCCAGGTACCAACCCATGCTGCAAGCTCACCCACCTTATTCCGGATGCTCCTGGCGTTGAAGTAGACACATTTTAAACTAAGCTCTTGCTTGCCAGTGCCCTCTTGTGTCCTTATAACCTTATCCCTGACCTCACTACTCTCAACATCCGGCACACTGGAACTACAATTTAGGTTCCCATCCCCCTGCTGAATTAGTTTAAACCCCCCCGAAGAGCATTAGCAAATCTCCCCCCCAGGATATTGGTACCCCTCTGGTTCAGGTGAAGACCATCCTGTTTGTACAGGTCCCACCTACCCCAGAAAGAGCCCCAATTATCCAGGAAACCAAAACCTTCCCTCCTACACCATCCCTGCAGCCACGTGTTCAACTCCTCTCTCTCCCTATTCCTCACTTCGCTAGGAAGTGGTGTCATCAACCATATTCTTGGTTTCGGCAGGTATCCCCTGTCTATGTGGCCCTTAAAATAACACTAGTATGAACTGCTGCGAGAGAATCATGAGAATTGCCAGGATAATAGGAATTCATATGCATAATGTTGTTCCTGTGGTCACATTCAGTGGGTGCTCACCTTTTCTGTCCAAGAATGGAATAGATCGGGTCACATGAGCAGAGCCAATCATTCACTGCATCTGACAATCCTGCCATGTGGTAGAAGTGGAGGGCTCTTGCATGTTTCTGTCTGCTTTATTTTAAAAAAACTGGCTCTGCCAAACAATGCACTGCTGACACGCACAATGTAAGTGTGCACCGATGAATGGGAGATGTGTCTGAACACACCTGTGGTTGCTTGGAGTCTGTTGTGTAAAAAGTTCAATGCAGCTGTAATCTTCAGAGTTTCTGACCAAGCTGTCCTTGTCATGGAAATGGTTTCTCAGTCTTGCTGCACCATTCTGTTTTGGCTCTTTTGGGAATGTTAGTCTCTATTGCAGGTGTCTTCAGACTTGTCCACCTACAAGAGCCTGGTCTTGTACACACTGTGGCATCAAGACAGATATTAATGGAGTGTCTTCAGTGACATAACACATTAGCTGCTGGCTTCCCAAATCATGTCCTGTGACCTGCTCCTATGCATCATGCCTCCTCTAATCCTCTTCTAAAACCACCAAATACAGAAGCGTGCTCACCAGCAAATCAATACTGTTTGCTCAAAAAGTAGGCAAAGATGACAGACGCAACAATGCTTTAAGAAGCTCCAAGAAGTTTCCCTACTTTCCATTCAATGGCAGCAGCAATATGACAGAGAACAGTGCAATGCAAACAGATACATCAAAAGCAGCAATTTACCTTGAAAAGCAGGAACCCAATTGAGTGGAGGAGGCCTCCCTTGCTGTGCCTATTTTACATCAGTGATTAGTCTCTGACGTACATACCCCAAATGCATTATAGTAATCTCCTCTCATTTGCATGAAACTTAGCCTTTACTGATGCTTTGACGTCAAGCACCAAATTTCTGTACACAGCAGGTGCTCCATCGGCCTTAGGCCTCAGCACTACATGATATGGGAAGTCAGCGCCCAACTTGCTCTGGGCACTGAAGATCCCATTATTAGCTCCATTGCATAATATCACATTAATATTTACTAGCCTTCACTGGTTTATGAACTTGATTGTATCAAGTTACCATTCAGACACATGGAATGCAATTTTCCTCAGGCTACATTCTAATTAAATTATATTTTACATGGTACACTGCTATAAATGTTTGTAATGGAACGAGGAACAGGTGGGTAATTTAGCTGGTCACCATCGATGCTTCAACTGTGTATTGCCTGTGATCTTCCAGCTGGCTTCAAGAAAGGGTAGAGTTTCATTTTAACCAATTAAAATATCGGGGTATTACAATAAATGCACTACATAAATGCAATTTGTTGTTATGATTTAGTGCTCTCAGTGCAGAGCTTTACTTGACAGGTGCAGGACAGGTTGCACCTGAACAGAGCTGGGACAAATTTCTTTGTTCAGTGATTTGCTACTGCTATTGGGGAGGGTTTAAACTAACTTGGCAGGGGCGTGGAAACCAGGAGATAATACAAGAGGGGAAAGCCAAGGTGCACAGAGAGCTGAAAGAGACTGATAGCACTAGATAGGAAATAGCAAAGTAGTAGGTGGGGTCAGAGTGAGAGTGTTAGACAGTACTAGAGAAGGGAGTAGTTCTGCATTAGATGAGAGTGTACTGAGAAGGACTGCAATGAATGTGTGTAAATGCACAAAGAGTAGTGAATAAGGTTGGTGAGCAAATATGATAGGAACAGTAACAATAACAGAAACGTGGCTTAAAAATGGTGATGACTGGGCTTTTAATATACAAGGATATGAAGTGCTCAGAAAAGAGAAGGAAAAAAGGGTGGCAGTACTGATTAGGGAAAGCATTGTAGTGTTGGAAAGGGAGGATGTCCTTGAAGGGGCAAGGACAGAATCTATTTGGTTAGAGTTGAGAAGCAAAAAGAGTATGATCACACTACTGGGGGTATTCTATAGGCCTTCAAATAGCGAGAGGGAGATAGAGGAGCAAATCTGCAGGGAAATCACAGAAATGTGCAGGAGCTATAGAGTGGTGATATTCGGGGACGTTAATTACCCAAATATCGATTGGGATAATTTTAGAGTAAAGGGTAAGGAGGGTGAGGAATTTCTGAAATATGTTCAGGGGAACTTCCTTGATCAGTATGTTCTCAGCCCAACTAGAAAAGAGACATTGCTGGATCTAGTGCTGGGAAATGAGGTGGGCCAAGTGGACCAAGTGTCTGTGGGGGAGCACTTGGCTTAAGAGTGGTTATTCTATTGTAAGGTTTAGACTAGAAATGCAGGAAAGCAAGGAACAATATAAAGGAGAATGTCTCGATTGGAAGAGGGCTAATTTCAAAGCAATGAGAAGGGATCTAGCAAGGGTTAAATGGAACGAAAGACTGGCAGGAACAACTGTATTGGAACAATGGGTTATCTTTAAGGAATAGATGCTTCAGGTACAGGCTAGGAACATTTCAACAAGGGTGAAGGGTAGGAAAACCAAGAACAGTGCTCTTTGGTTGACAAGAGAGATAGAGATGATGGTGAAACAAAAAAAGACGGCATATGATGTCAGGTGAACTCATCAAGTGAGAACCAGGCCATATACAATAGTTTGATAGGGAGGTGAAGTGAAAACAAAGATTGGAAAAGAGCGAATATGAAAATAGAATGGCAGTCAACATAAAAGGGAACCCAAAGATCTTCTACTGACATGTAACTAGTAAGCGAGTAGTAAGAGAGGAGTGGGGCTTATTAGGGACAGAAAGGGTAATATATGCAGGGCAAGGCTAATATAATTAATGAGTACATTGTATTAGTGTTAACTAAGGAAATTGAGGCTGACAAAATATCAGTAGAAGCAGAGAGAGTAGAGGCAATGGATAGGATATAAATTGAGAGGGGAAGGTACTGAAAAGGCTGGCTATGCTTGGATAAGTCACCTGGTCCAGATGACTTGCTAAAGGAAGTGGGGATGGAGATAGTGGAAGGGCTTGTCATAATCTCCCAATCTTCCCTGGAGGAGGTGCCAGAGGATTAGACAGTGGTAAATGTGACACCCTTATTCAAGAAAGGATGTAAGGACAGTCCTAGTAACTATAGGCGGTCAGTTTAACATCAGTGGTGGATAAGGTTTTAGAAACTATAATCAGGGAAAATATCAATGGACACTTAGAGAGGTTAAAGTTAATTAAGGAGAACCAGCATGGATTTGTAAAGGGGAGATCATGCTTGACTAATCTAACTGAATATTTTTTGATGAAGTAACAGAGAAGATTGATGAAGGGAATGGGGTGGATGTTGTTTCCATGGATGTTATGCAAGCATTTGACAAAGTACCACATGAAAGTCTGGTTAAGAAAAGTGAAGCTCAAGGAATAGGAGGGTCAGTGTCCAATGGGATAAGAAATTGACTTATGGACAGAAAACAGCAAGTCTAAGTAAATGGTTGCTTTTCAGATTGGAGGATGGTAGACAGCCATGTTCCCCAAGGGTCTGTGCTGGGACCACTGCTTTTTCTTTGCTATATATAAATGGCTTGGATCTTGGAATACAGAATAGAATCTCAGAAATTTCTGACTACACCAAATTTGGATGCGGGGCAAGCAGTGGGGATGATATGAACCGCCTGCAACAGGACATAGATAGGCTAGCAGAATGGGCAGAGAGGTGGCAGATGCAATTTAATATGGACAAGTGTGAGGTGATGCATTTTGGCAGAAGGAATAAGGAGAGGAAGTCGATGCTTAATGGCACAGGTCTAAAGAGTATGCAGGAACAGAGGGACCTGGGGGTGCATATGCATAGATCTTTGAAGGTGGCAGGACATCATGAGAGGGTGGGACCCTGGGCTTCATAAATAGAGGCATTGAGTACAAAAGCAGGGAAGTTATGATGAACCTTTATAAAGCTCTGGTTAAGCCCGAACTGGAGTATTGTGACCAGTTCTGGTCACCACACTTCAGGAAGAATGTGAGGGTCCCTGAGGGGGTGCAGAGGAGATTTACCAGAATGGTTCCAGGGATGGAGGATTTTAGTTACAAGGTTAGTTTGGAAAAGCTGGGTTTGTTCTTAAAACAAAGGCAACTGAGGGGAGGTTTAATAGAAGTGTACAAGATTATGACAGGCTTAGATAAGTTAAACAAGGAAAATCTATTTGCATTAGCAAATGGTACAAGGACTAGGGGACACAGATTGAAGGTTTTGGGCAATAGATGCAGGGGGAATATGAGGAAGCACATTTTTACACATCAAGCGGTAATGAGCTGGAACTCGCTGCCCATTAGGGTGGTGGAAGTGGAGACAATCAATGACTTCAGTTGGATGGCCACCTGAGAGAAATAAACTTGCAGGGCTATGGGATTCAAGCCAGGGAGTGGGACTGACTGCATAGCTCTGTGGAGAGCTGGCTGAATGTCCTCCTTCTGTACCGTAAATTACTCCATGACTCTATGACTCTATGACCACCTATTGGGTCATTGGGCAGAGATCAATGGGACCAAAAACAGCCAGTACAATGGAGGGACATAACCACTGTCCCCAAATTCCTAAACTACACTCCAACTGTACAATGCCCTGCGACTGGACTGTCAACCCATGAAATTTACCTCAACTGTGTAAATCAGCACACAAGTTGACTCCTAGTTTTCTCCTCTTAATGTGATCCATGTTCAATTTCACCATATAAGTCAGGCCATGAAGGGCAGACATGTTCTGGAGTGACAGGAAGTTGATATTTAAAGGGAGAGAAAGCATCAGGATTTTTTTTACTGTAATATCTATGAAATTGGACTTTATCCTTGCGTTGATGAAAGCTGAATTTTGATGGGCAGTGTGGTGCAGTTTGTGCCATGAATGGATGGGTGGGTGAGTTGGTGTCCGTTATCTCTTTTCTTCCTTTCCCATTTCCTTCGACACACACTTGAAGAAAACATAGTTCTGAATCTCTGTTGTGCTGTTCTAGAGAGGCGCCATGTAGAAGACATGCTTCTCCACAGAAACTGGCCACGCTGGCCTGGCTGCCTAACATGGTGTGTACAATAAGGAGATGGTTAGGAAGAGGAAATAGAGAGGCGGGATGATTAATCTCATCCTGATCACCCTCTGTATATCGGTTTATGGGGGGTTAGGTTGAGGGAATTGAAACGGGGACCTAGAACCCAAGGCCTCAGCAGCCTTTGCACTGGATGTCCATTTGCAGGAACACACCACGGGCGGGAAGCTTCCCGTTTTACATTAATGACACAGAACGGTCACCTATGCCCCCATATTTCTTTCTGCCCAGCATCCTTTTTTTGGACTTGCATCAAGGTAGAATTTTAAATTTAGTTCGGCCAGCAAAGAAGAATAGGAGAAGCTGGCAGGCCAGCTGGCTGCTGTTCCTGACTTTCAGGCCTGCACCATGGCTTAACGTCCCTTTCCCAAACTGAACCAACTGTCAATTTACTGGCACACAGTCTCACCTGGTACAATACCAACCCACCCAATCACCTGGCCTCAAGTGCAGCTGGGTTTAGGTATGTTTACTCCAAGCACACACTGCATTGTCCAATTTACACTGGGGTGGAAGTAACAAAGATATCATCACATCAGTGTCTTATACTCAAGAGGAAGAAAATAATAAGCAAATGCTTGATTGGAATTATATCTGCTTTTCTCAATGGCTGTGTATGCTACAGCAGAAAAAAAACTAGTGGAAATAGTGAACCATTATCCAACTCCCCTTCTGCAGAATATGGTCTGTTCTCAATGAGCAGCCTTGGGCAGGAGATTAATTATTGAATTCCAGGAAGTTACATCCAACACTGAGTCTCACCCACAAATCACTCATTGCTGGTAATAATTGATTCTTTATTGGTTATAGCTCATGAAACTCTGTGGGCCCAATAATCACACATTTGTAATTACAGTCACAGGTAGAAAGTTGCATAAGGTTACTTTTGCTGGCATCATTACAGTCTTACAACCTCCTACATTCTTTTCCTATGGGTTTGGCATAGTGATAAATGTTTGGTCTGGTGAGTTGGAGCTACCTATTTGCTACTACCTACGAGGAGACAGGTCCCATTATCCTGAGTGATGCAATACCATCGGTGTTCTCAGCTCTTGCTGCCATTGAAAATGCTGGACACGCTGCCCACAGTCCTTTCCGATCTTGTTAAATTGGCACTGGCGTGCCTGATATGTGCGAATGGCCAATAGATTGATTCCCCTAAAAGCTCAGTAAATGTGTTGTGATGTTTGCTGCTTGATCATAGATTATGATATATTTCAAGTCTGGGCATCCTTCCCATCTCCTCCCTACCACTCCTCCCTCTCTCCCCATCTCCACCCTCCCTCTCCTCCCTCCCTCCCCATCTTCTCCCGCTCCATCTCCTCCCGATCTCTCCTCCCTTCCTCCCCATCTCCTCCCTTCCTCTCTTCCCTCCGTCCCCATCTGCACCCTTCCTCTCCTCTCTTCCTCCCCATCTGCACCCTTCCTCTCCTCTCCCTCCCCATCTCCCTCCCCCTTCTCCCTCCCTCCCCATCTCCTCCCGATCCCTCCTCCCTGTCTCCCCATCTCCTCCCTATCCCTCCCTCCTGCTGTCCTGGCAGCAGCCACGATGCCCTCATCCTGATGCAGTCTGCTATTCCACCATCTTTGGGCCACCATAAAGAGCCAGAGGCTGTGACAAAGGATACCTACTATACACCTGGTTCATAATCCCCACTGTCACTATCCCACTGGCTTATAATAGGAGCCATGCAACCACAAGTAACATCATGAAGCAGACCATTGGCATCCTGAAGTAATGGTTTCACTGCCTAGACCACTCAAGAAGAGCCCTCCAGTACTCACCAGAACAGGTATCCAAGTTCATGGTGGTCTTCTGCATCCTCCACAACCTTGCTATCATGAAACTGCAACCCTTGCCACCAGGGATTCAGAGGCCTCCTCAGCAGGAGGAGGAAGAGGAGGAGGAGGAGGAGGAGGCAGGGAGGAGGCATCCGGGACCCCTGCGCTCTGGACGGGCTGTCTGTGAGCAACTACTGAGACTCTGGTTTCTTTAAGATGTTATCTCATCATCACCATTGCTCTACAATTGCTCACCTTTCAATCCATCTGCTACGTACCATACAGCGTCCTCTTGACTAAAATCCTGAAATAAAATCCATCCAAAAAAAGCATTCCATAACAACTTTATCCAACAATACTTCCAATAATATATACATAAGCGAACTATTCACCCTTATATATCCCCATTGTGCCTGATTTGCACGTGCCTTTGCCTGGCCTGCTCCAATGCAGTGCTACCCCAATGGCTGCAGCATGGGCTGGTGGAAGGCTGCTGACTTTCACTGGGACAGACTGCAGATGGCCTTGCAGAACACCCTCAAGCAGCTCTGGGCCTTGAGGGCCTGACTTCAAACTCCTTGGCATGTGTGGCAGCAGTCTGGGCAGGCTGGCTGAGAAGCCACAGGAAGGGCATTGGCAGAGTGGCAGTGGTGGGAGTATGAGGTTCAGCAGGTTCATGCTCCACGGAGACACTGTCACTTCCTTGGGGCAAAGCCTCAGCAATCCTAGTAATCTGTTGGAGAGCAGATTTCTGGACTGTGTGAGACCCTGCAAGCCTCTTTGAGCCATGATGGAAGCAGTCTGAACCTGGCTGGCAGCAAACATGGATCTCATAACCTCAGTCTGAACTTCCACTGCAGCACTGAGACATTGGGAGGCTTTTGCTTGTGCTGCAATGGAAGCTGAGACTTCAGCCACCAGACGGTGCATCACAGGTGGATCTGCAAGTGTGGTCATGGAGTTGGCCACCACTTCCACGCTGCTAAGGATGGGTTCCAAGCTCATCACGATGCCCTGTGCCAAGTTGAAGCTGAACTCCTCTTTGCTCCTTGACAGTGATAACAGGCTGTCTGGTAAGCCTGCCAATGCACCAAGTATCTCAGTGTGCATGCTCATCAGCATTCCCATGTATGCCGCCCTATTGACACCCTCATCCGAGACCCTTGCAGCAGAACTTATCTGTGACCTTAAACAAAAACAAGAAATGCTGGAATCACTCAGCAGGTCTGGCAGCATCTGTGGAAAGAGAAGCAGAGTTAACGTTACGGGTCAGTGACCCTTCTTCGGAAGGGTCACTGACCCGAAACGTCAACTCTGCTTCTCTTTCCACAGATGCTGCCAGACCTGCTGAGTGATTCCAGCATTTCTTGTTTTTGTTTCAGATTTACAGCATCCGCAGTATTTTGCTTTTATTATCTGTGACCTTGCCGTACGGGGACCTGTTACACAAACTGTCCATTCTCCCTGGCCTGGCTGCAGTCCACTCCTGTTCTGTGACTCACCACATGCAGATACCAAATCTATACTACTCTCTGAGGTATGCGCAGTGACGGTGCTTCTTCCTCAAAGATCTGTAACAGCTCTTGCCCTTCCTCATGAGGCTGCACTGATTGGTCAGACACTGGCTCTTGGGGCTCTTAAAGCAGTAATATAGAAGGGGAGGGTTAGAGTGAGGGAGTCTGGGTGGGGCGGAAAGCAAGAGGTTCATGGTCACACCATCTGCAGCTTTCACTTCTTGCCAGATAGCAGGATGAGGGTGAGATGGGATTTGAGAAGGTGCTTAAGGCAGGAACATACCGTCATTCTGTATATTCTTGGCAGCTCCAGATACAACAGGCTCTGTCACAGCTGTCCCCATGATGCTGAGCACCGTCTCCTCCTGGCTTAGGTGATACAGCCCTGCCTGTCCCCCTCCAGTTCTACTCTGTTCCCTCCTGTTGAAGGCCACCTTGTCCTGCAAGAGAGAGGGAAGAATGTCAGTGAATGTGTTGCAATGTGTTTGGATGATGTGCCTGTCATAGCTGAACAGCTGAAGGTATGTGGAAGTAGAGAGAAGTAGGTGTGAGGCTGACAGTATTGGTAAGTGTGTGAGGGTGAGGTGGAGTTTCTGAATGTTAGGTATGAGTCCCGATTGCTGATGGGTGAGTGAGGGGGCTGTGGTACATTGAGCAGTGTGGGTAATTGGTGACACAGTGGGGAGGAGATGTCCTGTGAAAATGCAGCCACTGACATTGGCCACTTGTATGAGGTCATTAAACTTCTTGTGTCACTGCTGCCAGGTCCTCGGGAGTAGACTCCAGGTTTTGCCTAAGGAAACATTACTTCTCTCCTCCTTTCCACCTCCTGTACTAATGCCTCCAGTGCCACATTGGAAAACCTGGGAGCCCTCTCTCTCTTGCCTGCTGCTCCATTTTCTGTGCTTCTTCTTGCAGCAACTTCCTTCTCAGAGAGTCAGCAGCAGCTTCTGTATGAGTGTACCTCCTCTTTAAGAAGGACAGGCTACCATTAATACCATTAAGATGTCCAGACTAGATGAAACATGTGCTAGCTAACACTTCTTGCGCACACCACCAGCCACCCCACCACCCCCCCACCCCACTCCCACCCCATTGAGCATGCAGCCAGCCAACAGCATGTTTGGCATTGGACTGCATGTTGAATTCATTGGAATGGGGATTCAGTGTGAAGTTTGCGTGCTGCCTGCCTCAACAGGACTGGGCGCAGGGTAATTGGAAATCACGACGGCAGTGCCTGAAAACAGGAGTACTCGAATCTTTCCCCCTTGCTTCCCCCAGGCATCCACCATTTTTTGGGGGGACTCCAGCTGGAGTTATGCCCCACAAAAGCATTAGAATCCCTGTGGAATTTGGAAGTCACAGCCTTTCATCTGGGCCCAAAATCAAATCTCGATGTAACTTCATAAACTTTCAATGGAGATAGAAGGGATCGAGTGGTACAGCAAGAGAGTGGGTGAGCCAGGTGGTCAATCTATGGGTCAGTGGAATCTGAGCTGAACAGGGACAGAGTGGCCATACAGTACATTGGGAAATTGATCCTTGCTCTGTATGATCGGTGACTCTGTCCATGAGAATTATGAGGAATCCCTGCCCTTCCAGAGCAATCACTCCAGCCCTGCGGGTGACGACAACGGCTATCAGTTCTCAAGGTCGATTCTTAGACCCCATGATTTTGTTTTCCTTTTTCTATTTAATAGATGGAATACCTCACAGGCTGTGAATCTGGTGATCTGACATCCGCACTCTGCATTGTAAAGTTTACCCCAGGGTGTGAGGTGGTGATTTCTGAAGTTTGGGACTGGTCAGCTGGATTGCCATTGGGTCCATCCCACTCTACATTCCTGTCTTCCTGTGAAGATGTCCAAATTCCCTTCTTACATAGAATGGAAACATTTGAAGTCCTTTCTTCAGGGTTTGAGAGATGTTCTTTTTTCTGTCAATGGCCTTAGCTATCAATGATTTTCGAAGGATGCACTTATCTATTAATTATTTTCCTTACTGTCATGCAACAGTTTTGAAATGTAAGTTTGTTCACACTGGTAGCCCAGGACATTTGGCTGCTCTCTATTCTAGACATTTTGGGGAGAACTTTAAACTCCCAGGTGCAGCATTTCCTGACCAGTGAACATAGGAAACAGGATCAATGCAATATGGCTATTAATATTGTGCCATGCAAGCTCTCTCTGATCAGCTCATGTTGTTCAAGTGCCCAGTCACTTCATCTTTAATGACTGATTCTTCCAGCTACTGCATAACTGACATTAAACTGGAAGGCCTATATTACCTAGTTTCTCTCTCCACCCTTCTTGCATGATGGAGTGACACTAGCAATTTTCAGTCACTATTCCCAAATCAAAATAATTTTGGATAAAGACTGGGCTCATTTACATTCTGCCTGCCAGCTGCCCGTACAAATCAGGCATGAAGAGCCAGCTGGCCAACTGCTGGCCAGCAAATATTCAGAACTCAGATATATGGTGTGCTGGAAGGGCAGGGGTGAGGGCAGGTTATTGTTGGTGGTGATTTGGTACTGTCCCATAGGGTGGCAAAGGATTGAAGTCAAGGGCAGCAGAGGCCCAGACTTAATTTGTGGGGCCTGGAGTAGCATGCCTGCTAGGATAGGTATAAAGCTGAACTCTGTTTCCTCATCAATAGGTTTTACTGTGTGGGATACTCAAGGTAGCTGCTGAGAAAGGAGACCCAGAGTGTCAATCGGCTTGAGCAAAGATAGCATGTTAAAGCACTTTGGGATGTCCTGAGGTCACAGAATCACAGAATCACAGAATAATACAGTGCAGAAGAGGCCTTCGGCCCATCGAGTCTGCACCGATGCATTAAAGACACCTGACCTGTCTACCTAATCCCATTTGCCAGCACTTGGCCCGTAGCCTTGAATGTTATGGCGTGCCAAGTGCTCATCTAGGTACATTTTAAAGGATGTGAGGCAACCCGCCTCTACCACCCTCCCAGGCAGGGCATTCCAGACCGTCACCACCTTCTGGGTAAAAAAGTTCTTCCTCAAATCCCCCTTAAACCTCCCGTCCCTCACCTTAAACTTGTGTCCCCTCGTAACTGACCCTTCAACTAAGGGGAACAGCTGCTCCCTATCCACCCTGTCCATGCCCCTCATAATCTTGTACACCTCGATCAGGTCACCCCTCAGTCTTCTCTGCTCCACAGAAAACAACCCAAGCCTATCCAACCTCTCTTCATAGCTTAAATGTTCCATCCCAGGCAACATCCTGGTGAATCGCATTTACACCCCCTCCAGTGCAATCACATCCTTCCTATAATGCGGCGACCAGAATTGCACACAGTACTCCAGCTGTGACCTTACCAAAGTTCTGTACAACTCCAACATGACCTCTCTGCTTTTGTAATCTATGCCTCGAATGATAAAGGCAAGTGTCCCATATGCCTTTTTCACCACCCTATTAACCTGCCCTTCTGCCTTCAGAGATCTACGGACAAACACGCCAAGGTCCCTTTGTTCCTCGGACAAACAATAGGGGACCCAGCACAGATCCCTGTGGTATGCCAGTGGACACTGGCTTCCAGTCACTAAAACAGCCTCTGTCATCACTCTCTGTCTCCTACAGCTAAGCCAATTTTGAATCCACCTTATCAAGTTACCCTGTATCCCATGTGCATTTGCTTTCTTGATAAGTCTCCCATGTGGGACCTTGTCAAAGGCTTTGCTGAAATCCATGTAAACTACTTCAACTGCACTACCCTCATCTACACACCTAGACACATGCTCAAAAAATTCAATCAAATTTGTTAGGCATGACCTCCCTCTGACAAAGCCATTCTGACTATTCCTAATCAAACTTTGCCTCTCCAAGTAGAGATAAATTCTCTCCTTCAGAATTTTCTCCAAGAGTTTCCCTACCACTGACGTGAGACTCACAGGTCTGTAGTTCCCTGGCTTATCTCTACAACCTTTCTTAAACAGTGGGACCACATTAGCTATTCTCCAGTCCTCTGGCATCTCCCCCGTGGCCAGAGAGGAATTAAAACTTTGGGTCACAGCCCCTGCAATCTCCACCCTCGCCTCCCACAGCATCCTGGGACACAAATCGTCCGGACCTGGAGATTTGTCCACTTTTAAGCCTGCCAAAACCTCCAATACCTTGTCACTCCCTATGACAATTTGTTCAAGAACCTCACAGTCTCTCTCTCTGAGTTCCATATCTACATCCTCATTATCTTGGGTGAAGACAGATGTGAAGTATTTGTTCAACACCCTGCCAATATCCTCTGGCTCCACCCACAGATCTCCTCCTTGGTCCCTAATGGGTCCTACTCTTTCCCTGGTTATCCTCTTCCCATTGATATACTTATAGAATATCTTGGGATTTTCCAAAGCCAGAGCTTTCTCATATCCCCTCTTTGCTCTCCTAATTGCTTTATTAAGCTCCATCCTTCGCTTTCTGTACACCACTAATGCTTCTGTTGATTTGCTCTCCTTGTATTTGCTAAAAGCCTCTCTTTTCCTTCTCATCGTACCCTGAATGTTTCTGGTCATCCATGGTTCTCTGGGCTTGTTGCTCCTACCTGTTACCCTAGAAGGAACATGTTGGGCCTGTACCCTCCCCATTTCCTTTTTGAATGCCCCCCACTGCTCTTCTGTAGATTTCCAGACAAGTAACTCTTTCCAGTCTATCTTGGCCAGATCCTGCCTTATTTTACTAAAATTCACTCTCCCCCATTCCAAAACCTTTTTTTGCAACTTGTCTATTTCTTTCTCCATAACAAGCTTAAATTGTACCATGTTGTGGTCACTATCACCAAAATGCCCCCCCCCCCCACCAACACATCAACCACCTGTCCAGCTTCATTCCCCAGAATTAGGTCCAGCACTGCACCCTCCCTTGTTGGAACCTCTACATATTGAGCTAAAAAGTTCTCCTGTATACTTTTAAGAACTCCACTCCATCTAAGCCCTTAACACGATGACTATCCCAATTAATGTTGGGAAAGTTGAAATCAACTGATATAATTACCCTATTATTATTTTTACACACCTCTGCGAATTGCGCACATATTTGCTCCTCAATTTCCCGCTGACTATCTGGCAATGTGGCTGTCCCTTTTTTATTCCTAAACTCTATCCATAAAGCTTAATTTGATGCCCCCTCCAAGATATCATCTCTCCTTACTGCAGTAACTGACTCCTTAACTAATATTGCAATGCCCTCTCCTCTTTTACCTCCTCTGTTTCGCCTGAGATTCTATATCCCGGGATATTGAGCTGCCAATCCTGCCCCTCCCTCAACCATGTCTCCGTGATGGCTACTATATCATAATTCCATGTGCTAATCCTTGCCCTTAACATCCATTTTACCTGTAATACTCCTAGCATTAAAGTAGAGGCCATCCATCCTGGTCTTACTCCCTTGAAACTTACTTCCGCTGTATTCCCTCTGACTTGTTTGCTTTCCTGTGTTTAGCTGTGTCCCTATTCTGCTAGGAGTCTGCGTCCCCTCCCCCTGCCAAATTAGTTTAAACTCCTCCCAAAAGCACTAGCAAACCCGCCAGCAAGGATGTTAGTCCCCCTCTGGTTCAGATGTAGACCGTCCCGCTTGTACAGGTCCCACCTTCCCCAGAAATGGTCCCAGTGGTACAGGAATCTAAAACCTTCCCTCCTGCACCAACTCTTAAGCCACGCATTCATCTGTGCTATTCTCCTATTTCTATATTCGCTAGCACATGGCACTGGGAGTAATCCAGAAATTACAACCCGAGAGGTCCTGCTTTTTAGTCTACTGCCTAACTCCCTGAATTTTTGATGCAAGACCTCATCCCTCTTTCTACCTATGGCATTGGTACCAACATGTACCATGACCTCTGCCTTATCACCCTCCTCCTTCAGGATGCCCTGCAGCCGTTCAGTGACATCCCGGACCCTGGCGCCAGGGAGGCAACACACCATCCTGGAGTCACATTGACAGCCACAGTAGTGCCTATCTGTTCCCCTGACTATAGAATCCCCTATTACTATTGCTCTTCCTCTCTTTCCCCCTTCCTGTGCAGACAGGCTGCTTGTGGTGACAGAAGCTTGGCTGTGTCCACACTCCCTGGAGGAATCAGCCTCATCAGCTTCCAAAATGGAATACCGATTTGCAAGCGAGACCCCAGGGGACTTCTGAACTACCTGCCTGATTCTCTTGGACTGCCTGGTGGTCACCCATTCGCTTCCTTCCTCAAGTCCCTTCAGCTGCAGTGTGACCACCTCTCTAAACGTGCTATCCACGATGCTCTCAGACAAGCGGATGCTCCACAGTGTTTCCAGCCGCTATTCCAGCTCTGAAACCCGAGCTCCCAGGAGCTGCAGCTGGAGACACTTCTTGCACACATGCTAGTCCCGGGGACTGGAAATGTTCCTGGATTCCCACATGCAGCAAGAGGAGCAAACCATGGCTTTAAGCCCTCCAGCCATGACTAAACCCTTTAAATTTAAAACTTTATAAGTCTGTTATAATAAAAAAAAATTAACTAAGTCTTGCTAAAACAATGACTTACAATTCAATCCAGTTTGAAAAATACCCACCAGGACTTACTCACCAGTCAGCTGTACTCTTTGGAAACTCTCGGCTCCCCTCATGCTCTTTGAGGACAGGTAGGAAATGAAAGGAGCTCCTTGCTCCCTCCTCACTGAACTCCCTCAGTCACAAAACTCCCACCTTAGCACTCTAATGCAGCCCCAAGTCAGCACTCCAGTGAAAACGATGTCAGCACTGTAAGATGGCCCGCTTTTATACTGTCTGACTCTAGCCCCCTGAAAACTGGTTTAAGCCAGTTATCTAATTAACAAGGTGCAGCTGCAAGCAGAGCCTGAGCGAACTCTGTTTAAAGCTGGTCTAAAACTAACCTTCTCCAACCCAAACAGCAACTGTTAAGTTAATTTGCTAAATAAAAGACTAGACTTTAGATAAAACTAACCCTTAATTACCCTCAGTCACAAAACTCCCACTTTAGCACTCTAATGCAGCCCCAAGTCAGCACTCCAGGTCAGAAAAGGTGGAATCTAAATGCACGTCTTTTTATGAGTTTCAATGTGCAGTGCTTGTACCTTGTCACACACTTGCGAGATACAAGACATCAAGGCTTCCTAATGGGGAATTTGTGTTTGGCTGGAAACAGGATCATTGCAATTAGGCTATTAATATTGTGCTGTGTCAGCTACGCAGGAAGAGGTTTCTCTGGTCAGTGACACAGTTGTGGTGGTGTCAGATCCAAACTGCAAGTCATCATCAACAACAGCACAAGTCATTCAGTACTTCTGTAAGTTGAGGTCAGTGCAGCAAGACCAAAGCACAGGCGGGCTAAAGCTCACTGACGTCTCAATGGGCTGAACTGCTCGGGTTTTCCGGAGTCAGTCTAATAAATTATTCATGGTGAGCTCCTGGCCTATATTCAGCCTGGTGCTGGCAGCCTGCCAAGTTTCGGAAGGAGGGGAGGAAGGGAATAACTTTAAAAGGTTTCTGCTAAATTTTCAAATGATGCACGTATCTAAAGATAATTGGCCACATTTGGGGTGAACACTTGTTGGAGCCTTTATAAAGGTTGCGAATAGAGTTATCGAATCATTATGCAAAAAGGAGGACAAATCAAACCTGGTCAATTACCGCCCCACCAGTCTACTCTCAATCACCAGCAAAGTGATGGAACATGTCGGTGACAGTGCTATCAAGCAGCACTTATTCATCAATAACCTGCTCACTGACGCTCAGTTTGGGTTCTGCCAGGGCCACTCAGCCCCTGACCTCATTACAGCCTTGGTCCAAACATGGACAGAAGAGCTGAACTCAAGAGGTGAGGTGAGAGTGACTGCCCTTGACATCAAGGCAGCATTTGACCAAATATGGCATCAAGGAATCCTAGCAAAACTGAAGTCAATGGGAATCAGGGGGAAAACTCACCGCTGGTTGGAGTCATACCTAGCGCAAAGGAAGATGATTGTGGTTGTTGGAGGTCAATCATCTGAGCTCCAGGACATCACTGCAGGCGTTCCTCAGAGTAGTGTCCTAGACCCAATCATCTTCAGTTGCTTCATCAATGACCTTCTCTCCATCATAAGGTCAGAAGTGGGAATGTTCGCTGATGATTGCACAATGTTCAGCACCATTCGTGACTCCTCAGATACTGAAGCAGTCCATGTCCATATGCAGCAAGACCTGGACAATATCCAGGCTTGGGCTGATAAGTGGCAAGTAATATTTGTGCCACACAAGTGCCAGGAAATGATGATTTAGAACAAGAGAGAGTCTAACCATCTCTGCTTGACATTTAACAGCATTATCATCACTGAATCCCCCAATATCTACAGTATAAATACTATGGCTATAAAGGCAAGTCAGAGGCTGAGAATTCTGCAGTGAGTAACTCATCTCCTGACTCCCCAAAGCCTGTCCGCCATCTACAAGGCACTGTCCACTTGCCAGGATGAGTGCAGCTCCAACAACACTCAAGAAGCTCGACACCATCCAGGACAAAGCAGCGCGCTTGATTGACACCCCATTCTGCACCTTCACCATTCACTCCCTCCACCACTGATGCACTATGGCAGCAGTGTGTACCATCTACAAGATGCACTGCAGCAACTCACCAAGGCTCCTTCAACAGCACCTTTCAAACCCGCAAATTCTTCCACCTAGAAGGACAAGGGCAGCAGACATCTGGGAACACCACCTCCTGCAAGTTCCCCTCCAAGCCACACACCACCCTGACTTGGAACTATATCGCCGTTCCCTCGCTGTCACTGGGATAAAATCCTGAAACTCCCTCCCTAACAGCACTGTGGGTGTACCTACACCACATGGACTGCAACGGTTCAAGAAGGTGGCTCACCACCACCTTCTCAAAGGCAATTAGAGATGGGCAATAAATGCTGGCCTAGCCAGTGACGCCCACATCCCATGAAAGAATAAAAACAAGGAGATCATTTGACCCATCGAGTCCATGCCAGCTCTCTGTGGAGCAATCCAGTCAATCCCATTTCCCCACTCTATCCCCATAGCCCTGCAAGTTTCTCTCCATCAAGTGCCCATCCATCATTCATCATCTACGCTTCCACCACCTTTGTATGCAGCAAGTTCCAAGTCAATACCACTCGATGTGTAAAAAGGTTCCTTCTCACATCCCACCAGTATATCCTGCCCAAAGCCTTAAATCTGTGTCCCCTAGTCTTTGTACCATCACCTAATGGGAACAGCTTTTCTTTGTCTACCTTATCTAAACCTGTCATAATCTTGTACATCTCAATCAAATCTCCCCTCAAATCTCCTTTGTTCCAAGGAAAACAACCTCAGCTTCTCTGACCTAACCTTGCAGCTAAAATCCCTCATCCCTGGAACCATTCTGGTAAATCTCCTCTGCACTTTTTTAAGGATCCTTACATCCTTCGTAAAATGTCACGACCAAAACTGGATGCAATACACTAGTTGTGGCCAAACGAGAGCTTTATAAAGGTTCAGCATAACTTCTTTGTTTTTGTATTCAATACTTTTACTTATGAAGCCCAAGATCCCATATGCTTTGTTAAGTACTCTTTCAATATGTCCTGCTACCTTCAAAGAGCGATGCACATGAACCCCCAGGTCCCTCTGTCCATGTACACTGTTTAGAACTGTGTAATTATCATGGGTTTTCTCTCTCTATCGAGGGTTTTCTCTCTCTCTGTATCCTGGGTTTTCTCTCTCTCTAGCCTGGGTTTTTTTCCTCTCTCTCTCTATCCCAGGTTTTCTCTATCCTGGGTTTTCTCTCTCTCTCTTTCCATCCCAGGCATTTTCTCTCTCTCTCTCTCTCTCTCTCTCTCTCTAGCTTGGGTTTTTTTCCTCTCTCTTTCTATATCCCAGGTTTTTTCTATCCCAGGTTTTCTCTCCCTCTCTATCCCAGATTTTTTTTTCTCTCTCACTGCCTATCCTGGGTTTTCTCTCTCACTATCCTGGTTCTCTATCTTTATCCTGGGATTTATATCTCTTTCTATCCCAGGTTTTCTATCTTTATCCTGGATTTTCTCTCTCTATCCTGGGTTTTCTCTCTCTCTCTTTTCTGGGTTTTCCCTCTTTCTTTACCCAGGGTTTCTCTTTCTATCCTAGGTTTTTCTCTCTATCCTGCATTTTCTTTCTTTCGCCCTTTCTCCCTCTCTATCCTGGGTTTTCTCTCTCCATCCCAGGTCTCTCTCTCTCTCTAACCCAGGTTACTTTGAAATAATTTTTTAGCCTTTATAAAGGCTGCCTGGGGGGAAATAGTGGCCAGCAAAATAAACATGGAGGCATGGAATAGACAATTGATGGATGTGTGCCAAACTCAAACTCCTGCTTGATTGCTGGAAAAGTGGAGGTGCTGCTGCATCAGGTGGAGCGTGGGGGTGGTGTGGTTGTGGGATGAGGGGTGGGGGGGAGAGGGTTGACCTGCATGGCACCCCAGGGCATCCTCCACACAGGTGGCAGTGCAGTGTGACTGTCAGATTGAAGGCTTGTGCACAGTACCTGCAGGACTTTGGAACAGATGGAGGAATAGATAAGGAACCTGGCATGGTAAAGCATCAGGTGGATAGCCTAAGAGTGCATGCTAAAACGTAATGCCAGTCAATTTGTTCCATGTTTACTGGCTGTTAGTGCCAAGCTGCCAAGCATACTTACAATGCTTTTTATAGCATTTAGTACATTCCCATACACTGGGGCACATACATTCATACTGCAAGTTGCCACATAATATGAAGAGGGGCTCAGAAATCACAAATCTTTGGCTCCCTTGGAGGATGGCACTCTAAGGGTTGGATTTAGTGTTGTGGCTTGTGGCGGTGGACCCAGAAATGCGCACAGTGGCCGCTCAGCACACGTGTAGCTGGCCCACAGCAATCACCCGGTGGGGGGGGGGGCAATTATACTATTGGAGATGTGGGGCCTGGCCAATTATGCGACGGGAACGGGATTCGAGGTGCAGAATGCAGGCGCCAGATTTTAAACATAGCAACATAGAAAATAGGAGCAGGAGTAGGCCATTCGGCCCTTCGAGCCTGCTCCGCCATTCATTATGATCATGGTTGATCATCCAACTCAGTAGCCTGTTCCCGCTTTCTCCCCATACCCTTTGATCCCTTTAGACCCAAGAGCGATATCTAACTCCTTTGTGAAAACATACAATGTTTTGGCCTCAACTGGTTTCTGTGGTAGCAAAGTCCAAAGGTTCAACACTCTCTGGTTGAAGAAATTTCTCCTCACCTCAGTCCTGAAAGGTTTACCCCATATCCTTAGACTATGACCCCTGGTTCTGGACTCCCCCACCGTCGGGAACATCCTTCCTGTATCTACCCTGTCAAATCCTGTTAGAATTTTATAGGTTTCTATGAGATCCCCCCCTCACTCTTCTGAACTCCAGTGAATATAATCCTAACCAACTCGATCTCTCCTCATACGTCAGTCCCACCATCCCAGGAATCAGTCTGGTAAACCTTTGCTGCACTTCCTCTATCGCAAGAACATCCTTCCTCAGATAAGGAGACCAAACTGCACACAATATTCCAGGTGTGGCCTCACCAAGGCCCTGTATAACTGCAGCAAGACATCCCTGCTCCTGTACTTGAATCCTTTCGCTATGAAGGCCAACATACCATTTGCCTTTTTTACCTCCTGTTGCACCTGCATGCTTACCTTCAGTGACTGGTGTACGAGAACACCCAGGTCTCGTCGCATATTCCCCTCTCTCAGTTTATAGCCGTTCAGATAATAATCTGCCTTCCTGTTTTTGCTACCAAAGTGGATAACCTCACATTTATCCACATTATACTGCATCTGCCAGGCATTAGCCCACTCATTTAACTTGTCCAAATCACCCTGAAGCCTCTCTGCATCCTCCTCACAACTTACCCTCCCACCCAGTTTTGTGTCATCTGCAAATCTGGAGATATTACATTTAGTTCCCTCATCTAACTCATTAATGTATATTGTGATTTGCTGGGGTCCCAGCACCGATCCCTGTGGTACCCAACTAGCCACTGCCTGTCATTCGGAAAAAGACCCATTTATCCCTACTCTTTGTTTCCTGTCCACCAACCAATTTTCTATCCATTGCAATACACTACCCCCAATCCCATGAGCTTTAATTTTACATGCTAATCTCTTATGTGAGACTTTGTCGAAAGACTTCTGAAAGTCCAAATAAACCACATCCACTGGCTCCCCCTCATCAACTCTACTAGTTACATCCTCGAAGAATTCTAGTAGATTTGTCAAGCATGATTTCCCTTTCGTAAATCCATGCTGACTCTGCCCGATTCTACCACTGTTCTCTAAGTGCTCTGCTATAAAATCTTTGATAATGGACTCTAGAATTTTCCCCACTACCAACGTCAGGCTGACTGGTCTATAATTCCCTGCTTTCTCTCTACCTCCCTTTTTAAATAGTAGGGTTACATTAGCTACCCTCCAATCTGTAGGAACTGTTCCAGAGTCTATAGAATCTTGGAAGATGACCACCAATGCATCCACGATTTCTTAGGCCACTTCCTTATGTACTCTGGGATGCATACCATCAGGCCCTGGGGATTTATCGGCCTTCAATCCCACCAATTTCCCCAACACCATTTCTCTACTAATACTGACTTCCTTCAGTTCCTCTCTCTCACTAAGCTCTGTGTTCCCCAACATTTCTGGTATGATATTTGTGTCAAAGAACAAAGAACAAAGATAATTACAGCACAGGAACAGGCCCTTCGGCCCTCTAAGCCTGCGCCGATCCAGATCCTCTCTCTAAACATGTTGCCTATTTTCTAAGGTTCTGTATCTCTTTTCTTCCTGCCCATTCATGTATCTGTCTAGATACATCTTAAAAGACGCCATCGTGCCCGCATCTACCACCTCCGCTGGCAACGTGTTCCAGGCACCCACCACCCTCTGCGTAAAGAACTTTCCATGCATATCCCCCCTAAACTTTTCCCCTTTCACTTTGAACTCGTGTCCTCTAGTAATTGAATCCCCCACTCTGGGAAAAAGCCTCTTGCTATCCACCCTGTCTATACCTCTCATGATTTTGTACACCTCAATCAGGTCCCCCCTCAACCTCCGTCTTTCTAATGAAAATAATCCTAATCTACTCAACCTCTCTTCATAGCTAGCGCCCTCCATACCAGGCAACATCCTGGTGAACCTCCTCTGCACCCTCTCCAAAGCATCCACATCCTTTTGATAATGTGGCGACCAGAACTGTACGCTGTATTCCAAATGTGGCCGAACCAAAGTCCTATACAACTGTAACATGACCTGCCAACTCCTGTACTCAATACCCTGTCCGATGAAGGAAAGCATGCCGTATGCCTTCTTGACCACTCTATTTACCTGCGTTGCCACCTTCAGGGAACAGTGGACCTGAACACCCAAATCTCTCTGGACATCAATTTTCCCCAGGACTTTTCCATTTACTGTATAGTTCACTCTTGAATTGGATCTTCCAAAATGCATCACCTCGCATTTGCCCTGATTGAACTCCATCTGCCATTTCTCTGCCCAACTCTCCAATCTATCTATATTCTGCTGTATTCTCTGACAGTCCCCTTCACTATCTGCTACTCCACCAATCTTAGTGTCGTCTGCAAACTTGCTAATCAGTCCACCTATACTTTCCTCCAAATCATTAATGTATATCACAAACAACAGTGGTCCCAGCACGGATCCCTGTGGAACACCACTGGTCACATGTCTCCATTTTGAGAAACTCCCTTCTACTGCTACTCTCTGTCTCCTGTTGTCCAGCCAGTTCTTTATCCTCCTTTATCCTCCTTTGTGAAGACAGAACCAAAGTATGCATTTAGTTGGTCAGCCATTTCTTTGTTCCCCATAATAAATACCCCTGTTTCTGACTGTAAGGGACCTACATTTGTCTCCACCAACCTTTTTCACTTCACATACCTATAGAAACTTTTACTTTTTATGTTCCCCACAAGCTTGCTCTCGTACTCTATTTTCCCCTTCTTAATCAATCCCTTGGTCTTTCTTTGCAGAATTCTAAACTGCTCCCAATCCTCAGGTCTGTTGTTTTTTCTGGCAGATTTATATGCCTCTTCCTTGGATCTAATGTTATCTCTAATTTCCCTTGTAAGCCATGGAATGGCTACCTTCTCTGTTTTACTTTTGCGTCAGACAGGGATAAACAATTGTTGCAGTTCATCCATGTTTGTCATTGTCTATCCACCGTCATCCCTTTAAGTAACGTTTCCCAATCCGTCATAGCCAACTCGTGCCTCATACCTTCGTAGTTTCCTTTCCTAAGATTCAGGACCCTAGTGTCAGAATCAACTACGTCACTCTCCATCTTGATGAAGAATTCTATTATATTATGGTCGCTCATTCCCAAGGAGTCTCGCACCACTAGATTGTCAATTATTCCTCTCTCATTACACAATACCCAGTCTAGGATGGCCTGTTCTCTATTTGGTTCCTCAATGTATTGGTCTCGAAAACCATCCCATATACACTCCAAGAATTCCTCTACGGTATTGTTACTAATTTGATTTGTCCAATCTATATGCAGATTAAAGTCACCCATAATTACAGATGTTTCTTTATCGCATGCGTCTCTAATTTCCCATTTAATGCCATTCCCAACATCACCACTGCAGTTTGGGGGTCTATATACAACCCCCACTAACATTTTTTGCCCCTTAGTGTTTCTCAGCTCTACCCATGCAGATTCCACATCATCAGAGCTAATATCTTTCCTCACTATTGTGTTAATTTCCTCTTTAATCAGCAATGTAACCCCACCGCCTTTTGCTTTTTGTTTGTCCTTCCTAAATACTGAATATCCCTGGATGTTCATTTCCCATTCCTGGTCACCCTGCAGCCATGTCTCCGTAATCCTGACTATATCATACCGGTTTACATCTATTTGCGCGAATAATTCATCCACTTTATTGTGAATGCTCTGCGTGTTAAGGCACAAAGCCTTAAGGCTTGTCTTTTTAACATTACTTGTCCCCTTCCCACTATTTTTCACTGTGGTCCTGTTTGATTCTGGCCCTTGATTTCTCTCCCTATCACTTTTCTTATTCCACTTACTGTCTTTTGTTCTTGTCTTTGATTCCCCCCTCCGCTGTCTCCTTGCAAAGGTTTCCAACCCCCTGCCATTTTAGTTTAAACCTTCCCCAACCACTCTAGCAAATACTCTCCCTAGGACTTCAGTCCTGGTCCTGCCCAGGTGTAACCTGTCCAGTTTGTACTGGTCCCATCTCCCTCAGAACCGGTCCCAATGTCCCAGGAATCTACAACCCTCCTCCTCACACCATCTATTCAGCCACGTTTTCATCCGATGAAATAGCCCTGCTTTCACTGCTGCTTTAGAGTAATTTGCTGTTTACTGCTGATACTTATTCTGAAGTGATTCCTCGACCACCCCCCCGACCCCCTGTCAAGGAAACCGCAGGATGGCGCAGGCAAGACACTGGGTGGCCCCACAGTTTTGCCATGCCTCCCTGGAAATTCTCCTCCAGGCTGCAAGGGAGGTCCTCTTCCCCAGCGATGGCAAGAAGGGGTCCTCCCACCTGACCAAGCAAGCCTGGACAGAGATCGCAGAAGAGGTCAGCAGCCGTGAGGTCACCCCAGAACTGGGTCCAGTGCAGGAAGAGAGTCAACGACTTCCTTCGCTCTGTCAAGATGAGTGCTGTGTACCGCTCCTTTTTGGGGATTGCATGTGACTGCTCAGAAGAGTGTGTGACATGGGGAGGGAGGCACCACAAAGGCGCTGGCAAAGTGGGTTAGGCGTCAACACATCCTGGCAGATGCATGACGGCATCTCGGCCACAGGCCGCCTTCTTTCAGAGCTCAGCCCCATTACGCCCCCTGAGAGCTGAAGTGGAGATGAATCATGTAGGAAAGCCCCACAGGGGACGAGGGACTGCCACTAGCACACTAGTAGTTCTTCCTGTGAAGTATGACTATCTCCCTCTTTCCACTTGCAGGACAAGAGGCCCTATTATAGAGAGACCTCGCAGACTGGCAGAGGTATTGCAGACAAATGGCCTCTCTCAGCAGCTGAGAATGAAGCACTGGAGTTAATGTGGACACAGGGTGGCCGTTCATATGGTCATAGAGTCATAGAGTCATTTATGGCACAGAGGAGGCGATTCAGCCGATCGAGTCCATGCCGGCTCTCCATGGACCGATGCTGTCAGTCCCACTCCCTGGCCTGATCCCCGTAGCCCTGCAAGTCAATAGTGAAGTGGTGTCTCTGTGCAAGAGAGTGAGTATTGTCTTCCATCAACATCCAACACACTTCTGGAGGTCTGCATCACGATAAGATCATGATAAGATCTGCAATGTCTAACCCACGCATGTTTGTGTTCTCTCATTCAGGTCGGTGTCTGCAGGAAACTCAATGAAAAGGGGGACAGCAGTCAAGCTCTGAGGAGGAGCAGTCAGAGGATGCACCATCACATGGCTCTCCTGCACCTTCCAACTCAGTGGATAACCACTCGGCTGTAGAATCAGTGTCACAAGCTGGTGAGAGCACTGTACACATGCCTGAGCAGCTGATGACGCTAAGATAGCCCAGGTCTCGGACAGTCAGAGGACTGTGGGTGGCCAGGCACATGCTGAGCCACAGGGTGATGACGAGCCTCTGGTGTCGACAGCACAGGGCATGCTGGAGTTGCAGAGAGAGGGAAGGCAACATCGGGTGGTGATGCCGGAGGCCATACGCAGCCATAAGCTGACGATGTAGGAGTTCATCCATGCTATGACTGCTGCCATGTCCCAGGCAAGTGAGCACATTGCTTTCTCTATTGAGAGGTTAGCGACCTTCATGGAGACCCAGATCCCACAGATGCATGCAGACCTGCACACCATTCCCTGGGCCATGAGCTCAAAGCAGCAGTAGGAAGGCGAGAGAAAAGTGAGGCGAACGGAGTCTTCTCCAAGTCATTGTCCTTCTTTGGTCAGTAGGGCGGTTCAAGTGAACCTTGAAAAGGAGGAGGAGAGGCTGACCTCTTTGGTGGGGGCTCTCCTCAGGGCAGTCCGAGTGTGCACAACGGCTTCTCAGCCCCTCCGGCAATGAGCCCAGCTCCAGTAGCGGTGACGCCTGAGGAGAGTCCTGTACCTCTGCAGGAAACCCTCAGGCAGCCGGGGCCCTCCAAGCCTCAGGCAGTCAGAAAACGCCCACCAAAGTCATCCTAGACCAAGGGGCAGCATGATCTGCAGCCTGCCTCCAGCCCAGCTGCTAACAAAGGGATCGCAATGCGTAGAAGCACTCAAAAATGTGTTAAACAAAACACCTAGCCAAATATGGATTTTCATGTGTGCTTGCAATTTGCAGTTTGTTCTATGCTATAAAGTTTATTCGCTTTTTAAGTTATTGTGGAAAATGTTTATTCTTTCATGCCTTAATTGTGAGATTCTGACTTCACCCTTCTCACTTAGAGGGCTGCCAGTTTAAGCACAGCCCTCCTTTGGTAAGTGCATCTGATGTGCCAGTGTGCATCGTTAAGCTGGGCGGTAGGCACGGAATGCTTTTAGGTAAGTTTTTATTACTTTCACTCTGAGAGGCCATCATGGTGGCTGGAAGCAGGTAAGTATGAGACTGTCTCTTGCCTCCTGGCCTTCCCTCCTTTGGAGGTGCTACGTCACAACAGGGGGTCCAAATATACAGGGTGTATGAGACCCATACCAGCTTATCATTAGGCCTCCAAAGTGCTGTCCTTGCAGCGACAAAGTTGCCCTGGCATCTTTGCCTTTGCTACTTCTATTGGCTTGTGTGCTGGTGGTCCTCAGCGCCCACCCTTACTGATAGCCAATGTTAGAAAAACTTCCAAGGCTGTTGTGAAGAAAAGACTGAGACTAGGATGTTTTGGTGGAGATTGTTTATTGCTTGCCGCAGAGCTTACTTCTGCACTCTGAACAGCACCCAGCCAGTGTTGGCTGGCTGTTTATATATACCCATTTGAGTGCAATTAACTAATCAACACTCAACACCTGTTCACCCTGTTACTTCAACTACTAGGTATTTAATATCCGTTAAGAGAACTTAGACACTAACAGCCAACCCTCTCACCCAAGGGTATGGCACCTGACCATTTCACCCAATAGTTATGTACACTCTACCCTTTCACCCAGTTGGAAGACACCCCTGCCAACCGTGCAAGACCAAGTCCACAAGGCAGAGCACACAGCACTACAGGCTGACAGTGACCTCTGCTATCCTCTCTTCCCCTATCCAGTGCAGTTCATGGCTGCCTTTTCATCGCAAAGGAACATAGGGACATAGGAGCAGGAGTAGACCATTCAGCCCATCGAGCCTGCCCCAACATTCAATATGACCATGCCTGATCATCCACTTCAATGCCTTTTTCCCACACTATCCCCATATCCCTTTAAGTCATTGGTATTTAGAAATATGTCAATCTCTGCTTTAAACATACTCAATGACTGAGCTTCCACAGCCCTCTGGGGTAGAGAATTCCAAAGAGTCACAACCCTCTGAGTCAAGAAATTTCTCCTCATCACTGTCCTAAGTGGCTTCCCCCTTATGTTGAAATCGTGTCTCCTGGTTCTAGACGCCCCAACCAGGGAAAACATCTTAGCTGTATCTACCCTGTCGATCCCTTTAAGTACTTTGTACGTTTCAATGAGATCACCTCTCATTCTTCGAAACTCTGGAGAATACAGACCCAGTTTCCCCAATCTCTCTTCACAGGACAGTCCCGCCATCCTGGGAACAAGTCTGGTGAATCTTTGTTGCATTCCCTCTATGGCAATAATATCCTTCCTAAGGTAAGGGGACCAAAACTCCACACATTACTCCAAGTGCGGTCTAAGCAAGATTCTATACAATTGAAAACAAGAAATGCTGGAAATACTCAGCAGGTCTGGCAGCATCTGTGGAGAGAGAAGCAAAGTTAACATTTCAGGTCCCCCACAGGAGGTTGGTTAGCCAAATTAAAACACTTGGGATTGGAGATAATATATTGGCATGGATTAAGGATCGATTAACAGGCAGAAAGCAGAGAGTAGGAATAAATAGATCATTCTGGCATTGGCAGGCTGTGACTAGTGGGGTACCACAGGGATCAATGCTTGGGCCCCAGCTGTTCTCAATATATATCAATGATTTGGATGTGGGGACCAAATGTAATATTTCCAAGTTCGTGGATGGCACAAAACTAGGTGGGAATGTATGTTATGAGGAAGATGCAAAGCGGCTTCAAGGGGATTTGGACAGACTTAGTGAGTGGGCAAGAACATGGCAGATGGAATATAATGTGGAAAAATGTGAGGTTATCTACTTTGATGTGCAGAGTATTTCTTAATGGTAAGATAGTCTGATCCCCTGACTATCGAATCCCACTCTTCTTCCTCCCCTCCTGTGCAGACGAACCACCCGTGGTGCCACGGACTTTGATGTGGCTGCACTCCCCCGAGGAACCATCATTCTCAGCAGTATCCAAAATGGAAAACCGAATACAAGCAAGATAGACTCAGGGAACTCCTGCACTACCTGCCTGGTTCCCTTAGACTGCCTTGTGGTCACCCTTTCCCTCTCTGCCTGCATGCTCCTAACCTGCAGTGTGACCACCTCCCTAAATATGCTATCCACATAGTCATCTGCCTCGCAGACACACAACAGTAACTCCAGCCGCCACTCAAGTTCCGAAACCTGGAGCTCAAGCTTCTGCAGCCGGTGACACTTCCTGCAAATGTGTTCATCTAGGACACATACTGCAGGACATACATTCCACTTGGCCAAGCTGATCTGCCATACCGTAACTATAAAAACCATTTATTACAATGATAAGTAAAATAACTTACCAGTTACTCACCAATCAACTGCTTCTCCTGTGCTGGAGAGGCAGCTACTGGAGGCTAAAAAAGGTAGAAGAAAGAAGGGAACTCCTCCCTCGTGCACCAAACTCCCATTTAACACTTTAAGTAGTCAAATTTATTTTCTGCTTAATTTATGTTCCCCTGCTTACCGAACTCCTTCAATTACCAAACTCCCTTAACACTCTGTGCCCTCCAGCAGTACTCAATGCAGACAAGCAGCACTGAGAGTTCCCTGAATTTATACACTGAAAACAATGCTGTATCAGCGCCGCTAAAGCTCAGAAACCAGTTTAAGCTAGCTACCTAAATAACTAACTACAGCTATTCTCAGAGTGTGAGTGTACCCTGTTTAAAACTGCAAGAAACCTAACTTACCTCTTAACTGAAACAGGAATTTCAATTAATTGCTAGATGTAAACAAAACAAAAACTAGTTTTGAGCAATTAACCCTTAAAATTCACTCACTTACCAAACTCCCTTCTTCACACTCAGTGCAGGCCTTGCATCGGTGCTTCCACCTTTCAATGGCTAAGGTCCAAAGGCACATGAAGGCTGCCCTCCATCAACTTAATTCCACACCCCTTATTGAATCGCATTCAATTGCATGCTAATGGATATAGATAGGTTAAGTGAGTGGGTAAAAACTTGGCACATGGTGTTCAATGTGGGAAAGTGTGAAGTCATCCACTTTGGTAGGAAGAATAAAAAGGCAGATTATTATTTAGATGGAAAAAGACTACAACATACTGCAGTACAGAGGGATCTGGGTGTTGTTGTACATGAAACACAAAACGTTAACATGCAGGTGCAGCAAGTAATTAAGAAAGCAAATGGAATTTTGGCCTTTATTGCTAGGGGGTTAAAGTTTAAAAATAGGGAAGTCTTGTTACAACTGTACAGGGTGTTGGTAAGGCCACACCTGGAGTACTGTGTGTCGTTTTGGTCCCCGTATTTAAAGAAGGATATACTTGCATTGGAGGCAGTTCAGAAAAGGTTCACTAGGCTGATTCCTGGGATGAAGGGGCGTTGTAGAGGGTGGTGAATCTCTGGAATTCTCTACCTCAGAGAGTTGTGGAGGTTGGGTCACTAAATGTATTTAAGGAGGAGGTGGATAGATTTTTGAAATCTCGGGGAGTCGAGGGTTATGTGGAGCAGGCCCGAAAGAGGAGTTGAGGACTAGGACAGATCAGGCTTAGAACAAAGAACAAAGAACAAAGAAAATTACAGCACAGGAATAGGCCCTTCGGCCCTCCAAGCCTGCGCCGATCCAGATCCTCTATCTAAACCTGTCGCCTATTTTCTAAGGGTCTGTATCTCTTTGCTTCCTGCCCATTCATGGATCTGTCTAGATACATCTTAAAAGACGCTATCGTGCCCACGTCTACCACCTCCGCTGGCAATGTGTTCCAGGCACCCACCACCCTCTGCGTAAAGAACTTTCCACGCATATCCCCCCTAAACTTTTCCCCTCTCACTTTGAACTCATGACCCCTAGTAATTGAATCCCCCACTCTGGGAAAAAGCTTCTTGCTATCCACCCTGTCTATACCTCTCATGATTTTGTACACCTCAATCAGGTCCCCCCTCAACCTCCGTCTTTCTAATGAAAATAATCCTAATCTACTCAACCTCTCTTCATAGCTAGCGCCCTCCATACCAGGCAACATCCTGGTGAACCTCCTCTGCACCCTCTCCAAAGTTTGAGGGGCTGAATGGCCTACTCCTGTTTCCATTTCTTATGTTCTTATGGTCTAATGTATTTAAATTAACTGTTTAGCAATTCAAATGGAAATCCCGTTGTGTTGGGGTGAAAATGCTGCCTTGGTGCTTTCCTACCGCTGATTAAATCCGGAACCGACGTCATGATGTCAGATTTCCAGGCGGACACATCCCTCGTTATTCGTCGGCACCCCCCCAGCCCCCAACCTACATTCCCGCTCCAAATGGCCTCACTAAATTCCACCCTAAGCATTCTTCCACATAAGAACATTGAGGGAGTAGAGGCATGCTATGCTACAAATCTCACCAAGCTCAGGATAAGTACCAATCTGCTCTTATATCTTTCCCCCTGTCACAGTTACTCCAACACAGACATTTATACAATGGCACAGTCCATCACAAGACAAGATCTGTTTGAGGGTATACTTCAAAAGTATTTGGTTGTTTGTGAAAATTGCTACATAAATGAAAGTTCTTTTACTTTCTTAATACAGTGTGGTGAAAACTGGTTGCCTTTCTCTGTTGACTGACCAGTTACCTGTTTGATACATGTGTGTCTTCTTCCATCTTGTTCCACCTCAACCATCCAAAGCTGTATCTGGAGTGTGGGCAAACCAATCCCCATCATTAATTTTACCTTCACTTGTCACCTGCCTTGAGACACTGCCAATTGCACTTGGATGATTTGAGACTCCCGGAGCTCTCTGACATGTGACAGAGGAACTCCTTTTCATGCATTCATCAATTTTTCCAGTAAAAGCTTTACTCAGAACCACTTATGAAGCTTAATGAGTAATAATGAGAATCAAACTTCCCATGATGAGTTAATGAAAATGACTCCCACTAAAATTATTGAAAAATAGATAATATTATCAATATATTTCAGAAATATTAAAACATCTCTCAGAAAATAAGTGCTGCTCTTTATAGCTGTATTGCCTCCCTGGTGTCTGTTCAAAATTGGCTTTGTAGAGAAAAAATAAAATTTTGCGGCAAAAGCTGGGAATTTGTATTCGGTTTCATTTAAGTATTTTGTTCATAGATTCTATAGAATTTTAATGAGGGGTATTATTTTATAAGCAAGAGTTCCTGTGGAAAGCCTTGTTTGAAGGTCAGTAGATCAGGCAGGGGTCAGTACATCCAATTCCCAGTTATTGATCTGAATGATTGGAAACTTAAGAGTGCGCAAATCGTGTGCACCTAGATTGTTGCCTGATGGGTAGGGCCCTACCAAATTCACAGTTAAATTTTACCACTTTCATGGTCACAGCATTTTAAGAATTGTGAATTTCATGATTTCAAGTATTTAAATAGTAAATTTCACAGTGTTGCAACAAAACATGAAAATGATCTATTTTAAAACAAAAGAAATACAAGGGAGGTTTCTGGTGTCAAATGGCATTTCTTGTATACTCAAAAACTATTGTAAAAAGCTGACTCTAAACAGGTCATATTCTCTACTCACTAAAGTCAGTGGTTGAATGTGAGTATGGAGTAAGCTGCAACTGTCTCTTTCTTCATTCCCTGTCTCTGCACTGTGAACACCTGTCCATGTTTATACACAACTCTCTCTGTGTCCACAGAGTTTCTTGGAATTGTCAGACAGCACCATTCTAGCCTTGCAAGGTGGGGAAATCTGCATTCCACAGAGTTCCAAAACTGCAGCACAGGCAAAGTACAATCTGCTTCTTCTGCAATGCTTTTATAAGCAGGAATCTCCAGCCTACAGTTCTTGTCAAAGCCAGGAAACAAATCAAATGAGTTTAAATCCACCATCAACAGGTGCAGTTGTGCAGGGTCAAAGATACACACAGCTTTCAGGAATGCCACAGAAGGTTGTTGAGCTGCTTTTTCTTCACTGCTTGACTCTTCCCCATAGAAGTAATGTTGTTTAAGCTTCTTTGCCATGCAAGAAAATACCTGTTGAGCACAGGCATTTAATTCAGCATCATCAGAGTATTCTTTGTTTGACTATGCTTCAGCCCAGAACAGTACATCCATTACTTTATTGTAAGCTTTGTGGATTGTGACATGTCAAGATTCAAACCAAATGATTAAATTCATCAATCCTGTAGCATTCTTGGCAACAAACTGAACCTCCTCATTAAGCTGAGCATCATTTAGAAGGGTTACAATGTCTTTTAAAACCTGTGTTTCCGATGTCAGTGTAAGCTCTTCTGAGATGAAGTCTGAGTAGTATTTCAGGTGAGCTGCATGATACTGTACTGCCCGAAACAAAGAATTCCAATGTGTAAGTACTGGTTCTGGAGGAAGGGTGATGAATTATTCTCCAATTTCAGCCATTTCAGCCACATTTGCAATGTGTTGCCTGTATTGAAGCTTGCAGCTAGGGCAGTGTTTGAAGATCTTTTTAATTTAGCTGACCAGTTTTTTGACTTCACCAAACTTGCTTTTCCACATCTCACTGACAAGAGAAATTATATGTGCATTACCTGTATTATGGACAGCATTAGGCATTACACCTTGAAGCACAGGTTTGAAAGATTATGTTATTGAGTTGCATTGTCACTAATGTAACCAGATTTACTTTGTTGAAATCTGCACTGTATTTTGAAACGGTTTTGATTATCACTTGCGAAACTGTGTAATTAACAGCTTCTAAGAGGGTGCAGTCTGCAAGCACTGTTGTTAACTTTCCTGACTGTACATCTTCGGCCTCACCAGACATAAAATCAAACAAAACATGCAGCACCTAGTTGTCTTGCTTATCAGTGGACTCATCATAAATAATTGCCAAAGACTGACATACATTAATCTGAGACATAGGGCTGGATTTTACCAGCCCCCCCAACACAGGAGTCATGGTGGGGGTCCCGGAAAATACCTCCGGGAGAGGCCGGCCACGGACCGGGAAAGCCCCACCTCATATTACCGGCAGCGGCGAGGCCGCATGGCGGCACCCCACTGTTTGGCGACGGGAGCCTGATTAAATATTTTAATTTATTTAAATAAGGGAATAAATACTTACCTCATCACAACGGCCATCCTGCTGCGATATTCCAGCCGATTGCTGGAACTCCCGCACCGTCGGATCTCTGTTTGAATTTCTGAGCCAGAACACTGGTTGGAAAGAGGGAACAGCTAATTTTTCAGGGCGGGGGATGGGGGAACAGGGAAAACTAAAGTGATTGGTGGAGGGAATGGTGGGAAGGGGGTTGAAGGTTTGAAACTTTGTGGGGAAGGAAGGTCAGGATTGCGAGATTAGTTTTGTTGGGGGAGAGGGCAATTATTAAATTAATTAGTCATTAGGAGGGTGGGAGAGGTGATTGAAACTTTGAATAAATTTTTAACATTAATTTTTTCTCCTCTACAACTTTAAAATGTAAATGATTTGGAAAGGCCTGAAGCCCTTTAAAAATGGCACCGGCACCTGCATGGTGGCACCGGACGCTGCTGCCAGGGACTGAGCATCCGCCCCCTCTACATCATCAGCAGTGGGCTGACCGCCCCGGCCATGTAAATGAGCCGCCGCACCAAATATCACGGTGGTTCCACGTTGCACATCTCGCACATTCGCCGCGCCATTTATGAAGCTCACTGCCGCCCTTCATCTCCTCGCAATGTGTAGCAAAAACCTTTGGGAGGTAGTCCTGTCATAGTTTATTTGCACTTGGCAAGCAAATACTATTTTGCATATTACTTTGAATGAATATACGCAGCTTTGGGTGATCAAGTGTTTCCAACAGTATGTTGGAGCTCGCAAAAACAGCCACAAGTTCCACTGCAACCGACTGAAGATTTTCAGAGCTCTCTGTTGACTTCTTAAAAGATGAAATTGTTGCTTTTTTCTGTGTGTTTGTTTTCCAGCAATACGGTGTTGGTGCTCTGAGTGCTGCTTTGGCGTCTGCGCTGAGTGCTGCTTTGAGTGCACGGAGCATAACGTGAGAGTTTGGTGAGGGACGTGCTTCTTTCTTTCTTTTTCTACCTTTTTCAGCCTCCAGTAGCTGGCTCTTACTTCAAAACCGGGGAAGAAGCTGATTGGTGAGTAACTGGTAAGTTATTCTACTTTTTCAAATTGTAATAAATAGTTTTTAAAGTTATAGTATGCCAGATCGGCGCGACCAAGTCGAATGTTCAGCCTGTGGTTTGTGGGAAGTCATGGATGCACCATGTGTCCTAGACGCACACATCTGCAGGAACTGTCACCGGCTGCAGAAGCTTGAGATCTGGGTTTCAGAACTCAAGCGGCAGCTGGAGTCACTGTTGTGTATCCGCGAGGTGGAGGACTACGTGGATAGCATGTTTAGGGAGGTGGTCACACTGCAGGTTAGGAGCATGCAGGCAGAGAGGGAAGGGGTGACCACCAGGCAGTATAAGAGAACCAGGCAGGTAGTGCAGGAGTTCCCTGAGTCTATCTTGCTTGCAAATCAGTTTTCCATTTTGGATACCGGTGAACGTGATGGTTCCTCGGGGGAATGCAGCCAGAGCAAAGTCCGTGGCATAACGGGTCGCTCAGTTGCACAAGAGGAGAGGAAGAAGAATGGAAGAGCAATAGTGATAGGGGATTCGATAGTCAGGGAAACAGACAGGTGTTTCTGCGACAGTAAACGTGACTTCCGGATGGTGTGTTGCCTCAAGGATGTCATGAAGCAGCTGCAGGACATCCTTCTGGGGGAGGGTGAACACCCAGAGGTCATGGTCCACATTGGTACCAATGACATAGGTAGGAAGAGGGATGAGGTCCTGAAAGCAGATTTTAGGGAGTTAGGAAGGAAATTAAAAAGCAGTACCTCAAAAGCAGTAATCTCAGGATTACTCCCAGTACCACGTGCTAGTGAGCATAGGAATTGGAGGACTGATCGATTGAACATGTGGCTGGAGAACCGGTGTAGGAGGGAGGGCATCAGATTTCTGAGGCATTGGGATCGGTTCTGGGGCAGGTGGGACTTATACAAAATGGATGGGCTACACCTTAACAGGACTGGGACGAATATCCTCACAGGGAAACTTGCTAGTGTTGTTGGGGAGGATTTAAACTAGCTTGTCAAGAGAATGGGAACCAGAGGGATAGCTCAAATTGGAAGAAAGCAAAGCTGGTAACAGGAAGTAGAAAAGTAGCAAGTGAAATTAGAAGGCAGGCAAAACAAAGGCGAGTATCAGCTAGGCTTAGAATGCAGAATAATGTCAAAAAGACAAGGATAAGAGCACTGTCATGAGCAGGTGAGAAAAAGGTCCAGGGGTCCCTTACAGCCTTCACCTGATTTTACTGTAACAGGGTTTAATTTTTAACAAGCACCATGTTTTTTTAGCTCCCTCTTGGTGAATACTTGAAACCAGCACAAACAGGCTTTCTTAGGTTTAAAGAAGAAAAGTTGAAATTTATTAAACTTAAACTCTAATTCGGTTGACACCATCAGATACAAGATGCGCCCACACTAGCATGCATACGCGATACACACATGCAAATAGAGACAGAAAAGAGCAGAAGAAATAAAGTGGAACATTTTTGAGGCAATATCTGAAGATTTTTTGTTACGGGTCTTCAAGCTCACTGCAGAGTCCTTGATTGTAGTAGATCTTATTTTTCGTTGGGGTCCAGTATTCTTCTTAAAGCTTGTTCACTGTAGGAGACTTATCTTTCTTGAGGTTCATATATCTTCAGTGGATTCAGAGGCTTGTGAGAAAGAGATGGAGCAGGCAGACAGGAGAGGCTGTGGCGAGCCAGCCAGGAGACATCTTCTCAGTCCAGGAGCATTCTGCTTTCTGCCCAAACTGTTTGAACAAATTCAAAAAACTCAGGTTGCCCAGCAGGTTAATCACATGACTAGCTGGTTTGACCATGTCCTTTTGTGTATTCAGCCATTTTAACAGTCAACCTGGAATGCAAGCTCCCCCACCTTCAACGTCTGGTGATCAAAAGTCCATTGTGGGTTGAACGTGTCAGGGAATAGTCCTTTGTCCTTTCCAAGCACTGTGTGTTAATATGCAAATGTCTTTGCAGCCAAGGGTCCACTGTGGGTTGACTGTGTCAGGGAATAGTCCTTTGTCCTTTCCAAGCACTGTGTGTTAATATGCAAATGTCTTTCCAGCCAAGATCTGGCACTTTTTTAAAGCAAGTCCTTTCTTCACTTCAACAACAGTTTGAAATTTAATGTGAATGTGGCAAAAGTAATATGCCTCATGCTTGGCAGGTGGGGGCCTGCATGACAGGCACTGTACCTGAATGCACGCAGCATTCACAACAAAGTAGATGATGTAAAGGCAGAGGGCCACTCAGCTCCTGACCTCATTACAGCCTTGGTTCAAACGTGGACAAATGAGCTGAATTCAAGAGGTGAGGTGAGAGTGACTATCCTTGACATCAAGGCAGCATTTGACCGGGTATGGCATCAAGGAGCCCTAGCAAAACTGGAGTCAATGGGAATCGGGGGAAAACTCTCCACTGCTTGGAGTCATACCTAACGCAAAGGAAGATGGTTGTGTCTGTTGGAGGTCAATCATCCCAGCACCAGGACATCACAGCAGGAGTTCCTCAGGGTAGTGTCCTAGGCCCAACCAGCTGCTTCATCAATGACCTTGCTTCAATCATAAGGTCAGAAGTGGGGATGTTCACTGATGATTGCACAATGTTCAGCACCATTCGCAAGTCCTCAGATACTGAAACAGTCCGTGTAGAAATGCAACAAGACCTGGACAAAATCCAGGCTTGGACTGGTAAATGACAAGTAACATTTGCGCCACACAAATGCCAGGCAATGACCATCTCCAACAAGAGAGAGTCTAACCAACCCCCCCTTGACATTCAACGGCATTGCGATCGCTGAAATCCCCCACTATCAACATCGTGGGGGTTACCATTGACCAGAAACTGAACCGGAGTAGCCATATAAATACCGTGGCTACAAGAGCAGGTCAGAGGCTAGATATCCTGCTGTGCATAACTCACCTCCTGACTCCTTAAAGCCTGTCCACCATCTACAAGGCACAAGTCAGGAGTGTGATGGAATATTCTCCACTTGCCTGGATGCGTGCAGCTCCAACAACACTCAAGAAGCTCGACACCATCCAGGTCATAAGCAGCACGCTTGATTGGCACCCCATCCACAAACATTTACTCCCTCCACCACCGATGCACAGTGGCAGCAGTGTGTACCATCTACAAGATGCACTGCAGCAATGGACCAAGGCTTCTTCCAAACCCACGACCTCTACCAACTAGAAGGACAAGGGCAGCAAATGCATGGGAGCACCACCACCTGCAAGTTCCCCTCCAAGTCACACACCATCCTGACTTGGAACTATATCACTGTTTCTTCATTGTTGCTGGGTCAAATCCTGGAACTCCCTTCCGAACAGCACTGTGGGTGTACAACACCACATGGACTGCAGTGGTTCAAGAAGGCAGCTCACCACCACCTTCTCATGGGCAATTAGGGATGGGCAATAAATGCTGGCCTGGCCAGTGAGGCCCACATCCCACAGAAACAAATTTAATAAACAAATAGAGGTAAATGGGTATGATTTTAGTGGGCGGCATAGTGGCGCAGTGGTTAGCACCGCAGCCTCACAGCTCCAGGGACCCGGGTTCGATTCCGGGTACTGCCTGTGTGGAGTTTGCAAGTTCTCCCTGTGTCTGCGTGGGTTTTCTCCGGGTGCTCCGGTTTCCTCCCACAAGCCAAAAGACTTGCAGGTTGATAGGTAAATTGGCCATTATAAGTTGTCACGAGTATAGGTAGGTGGTAGGGAAATATAGGAACAGGTGGGGATGTTTGGTAGGAATATGGGATTAGTGTAGGATTAGTATAAATGGGTGGTTGATGTTCGGCACAGACTCGGTGGGCCGAAGGGCCTGTTTCAGTGCTGTATCTCTAATCTAATCTAATCTAATCTAATCTATAGGTAGGTGGTAGGGAAATATAGGGACAGGTGGGGATGTGGTAGGAATATGGAATTAGTGTAGGATTAGTATAAATGGGTGGTTGATGGTCGGCACAGACTCGGTGAGCCGAAAGGTCTGTTTCAGTGCTGTATCTCTAAACTAAACTAAACTAAAAATCTAATTGCCATTACAGAAACGTGGCTACAGGGTGAACAAGACTGGGAACTGAATATTCAAGGATATTCGACATTTAGGAAGGACAGGAAAAAATGAAAAGGAGGTGGTGTTCTGCTAATAATAAGGGATGGGATCAGTACATTAGTAAGGGAGGATTTCAGATCGGAAGAACAAAATGTGGAATCTGTTGGGTGGAGCTAAGGGGCAGCAAACATTAGTAGGAGTTGTTTATAGGCCACCAAACAGTAGTGGTAGTGTGGGGCATGGCATTAATCAGGAGTTTAGAGAAGCATGTAGCATGGGTAATACAGTAATCATGGGTGACTTCAATCTGCATATAGACTGGGTAAACCTAATGAGCACAAATGCTGTGGAGGACGAATTTCTGGAGTGTGCGAGGGATGGTTTTCCAGAGCAGTATGTTGAGGAACTGACTAGAGCACAGACTATTTTAGATCTAGTATTATGTAAAGAGAAAGGGCTAATTAATAACCTTGTTGTAAAAGAACCTTTAGGGATTATTGACCATAATATAATAGAATTTTACAATATGTTTGAAAGTGAGGTAGTTCACTCGAATCCAGGGTGTTAAATTTGAACAAAGCAAATTATGAAGTTATGAGGGGCAAATTGTCTCAGGTGAGTTTGGAAAATACATTAAAACATATGACAGTACATAGGCAATGGATAGTCTTTAAAGTATTTATACATAGTTTTTTTTTATTCATTCATGGGATGTAGGCATTGCTGGCCAGGCCAGCATTTATTGCCCATCCCGAATTGTCCTTGAGAAGGTGGTGGTGAGCTGCCTTCTTGAACCGCTGCAGTCCATTTGGGGTAGGTACACCCACAGTGCTGTTAGGAAGGGAGTTCCAGGATTTTGACCTAGCGATAGTGAAGGAACGGCGATACAGTTCTACGTCAGGATGGTGTGTGACTTGGAGGGGAACTTGCAGGTGGTGGTGTTCCCATGTATTTGTTGCCCTTGTCCTTCTAGTTGGTAGAGGTCGCGGGTTTGGAAGGTGCTGTCTAAGGAGCCTTGGTGCATTGCTGCAGTGCATCTTGTAGATGGTACACACTGCTGCCACTGTGCGTCGGTGGTGGAGGGAGTGAATGTTTGTAGATGGGGTGCCAATCAAGTGGGCTGCTTTGTCCTGAATGGTGTCGAGCTTCTTGAGTGTTGTTGGAGCTGTACCCATCCAAGCAAGTGGTGGGTATTCCATCACACTCCTGACTTGTGATTTGTAGATGGTGGACAGGCTTTGGGGAGTCAGGAGGTGAGTTACTCGCCTCAGGATTCCTAGCCTCTGACCTGCTCTTGTAGCCACAGTATTTATATGGCTACTCCAGTTCAGTTTCTGGTCAATGGTAGCTCCTAGGATGTTGATAGTGGGGGATTCAGTGATAGTAATGCCGTTCAATGTCAAGGGGCGATGGTTAGATTCTCTCTTGTTGGAGATGGTCATTGCCTGGCACTTGTGTGGCGCGAATGTTACCTGCCACTTATCAGCCCAAGCCTGGATATTGTCCAGGTCTTGCTGCATTTCTACACGGACTGCTTCAGTATCTGAGGAGTTTCGAATGGTTCTGAACATTGTGCAATCATCAGCGAACATCCCCACTTCTGACCTTTTGATTGAAGGAATGTCATTGATGAAGCAGTTGAAGATGGTTGGGCCTAGGACACTACCCTGAGGAACTCTTGCAGTGATGTCCTGGAGCTCAGATGATTGACCTCCAACAACCACAACCGTCTTCCTTTGTGCTATGTATGACTCCAGCCAGCGTCGGGTTTTTCCCCTGATTCCCATTCTCAGTTTTGCTCGGGCTCCTTGATGCCATACTCGGTCAAATGCTGCCTTGATGTCAAGGGCAGGTTTACAGCAGCTATACATTCCTTCAAGACACAAAAACTCAAAAAGAAAAGTCAGTCAACCGTGGCTAACAAAGGAAGTTAAGGATTGTATAAGATTAAAAGAAAAGGCCTATAAAGTTGCCAGACATAGTAATAAACCTGAGGATTGGAAGGATTTTAGAATACAGCAAAGGAGGGCCAAGAAACTGATAATGAAAGGGAGAATAGAATATGAATGTAATCTACCAAAAAATATAAAAACGGACTGTAAAAGCTTCTATAGGTACGTAAAAAGGAAACATTTGGCCACGACAAATGTTGGTCCATTACAGGCAAAGTCAGGAGAATTTATAATGGGGAACAGAGAAATGATAGAGAAGTGATTAGTGGTTAGCACCGCAGCCTCACAGCTCCAGCGACCCGGGTTCAATTCTGGGTACTGCCTGTGTGGAGTTTGCAAGTTCTCCCTGTGTCTGCGTGAGTTTCCTCCGGGTGCTCCGGTTTCCTCCCACATGCCAAAGACTTGCAGGTTGATAGGTTAATTGGCCATTATAAATTGCCATAGTATAGGTAGGTGATAGGGAAATATAGGGACAGGTGGGGATGTGGTAGGAATATGGGATTAGTGTAAGATTAGTATAAATGGGTGGTTGATGGTCGGCACAGACTCGGTGGGCCGAAGGGCCTGTTTCAGTGCTGTTTCTCTAAACTAAACTAAACTAAAACTGAAATGATTACTTTGTGTCTGTCTTCACTGAAGAAATCTCCCAGAATTAGAGATCCAAAGGACTAAGGAGAATGAGGAATTGAAGGAAATTAGTATTAGCAAGAAGGTTGTATTGGAGAAATTAATGGGGCTGAAGGTTGATAAGTCCCTGTGACCTGATATTCTACATCCCAGAGTGTTGAAAGAGGTTGCTATGGAGATAGTGGATGCATTGGTGATCATCTTCCAAAATTCTATAGATTCTATAACAGTTCCTTCAAATTGGAAAGTAGCAAATGTCACCCCACTATTTAAGAAGGGAAGGAGAGAGAAAGCAGGGAATTACAGACCTGTTAGCCTTACATCAATAGTAGGGAAAATGCTAGAATTTATTCTAAAGGATGTGATAAATGGACACTTGGATAATAATGATCTGATCGGGTATTGTCAACATGGATTTATGAAGGGGAAATCATGTTTGACGTACTTGTTGGAGTTTTTTTGAAGAAGTTACTAATAGAATTAATAAAGGGGAGTTGGTGGACTTTTCAGAAGGCTTTTGATAAAGTCCCCCACAAGAGGTTGATTAGCAAAATTAAAGCACATGGGATAGGAGGTAATGTACTGGCAGGGATTAAGGATTGGTTAACAAGCAGAAAACAGAAAGTAGGAATAAATGGGCCATTCTCGCATTGGCAGGCTGTGACTAGTGGGGTACTGCAAGGATCAGTACTTGGGCCCCAGCTGTTCACAATATATATCAATGATTTGGATGTGGGGACCAAATGTAATATTTCCAAGTTCGCGGATGACACAAAACTAGGTGGGAATGTGTGTTGTGAGGAAGATGCAAAGTGGCATCAAGAGGATTTGGACAGACTTAGTGAGTGGGCAAGAACATGGCAGATGGAATATAATGTGGAAAAATATGAGGTTATACAATTTGGTAGGAGGAATAGATGTGCAGAGTATTTCTTAAATGGTAAGAGATTAGCAAGTGTAGATGTACAAAGGGACCTGGGTGTCCACATCAATAAGTCACTGAAAGCTAGCATGCAGGTGCAACAGCAATTATGAAGGCTACTGGTATGTTAGCCTTTATCACAAGAGGATTTGAGTATAGGAGTAATGAAGTCTTGCTTCAATTGTGTAGAACCTCGGTTAGATCGCACTTGGAGTTCTGTGTGCAGTTTTGGTCCCTTTACCTTAGGAAGGACATTATTGCCATAGAGGGAGTGCAACAAAGATTCACCAGACTTCTTCCCAGGATGGCGGGACTGTCCTATGAAGAGAGATTGGGGAAACTGGGCCTATATTCTCTAGAGTTTCAAAGAATGAGAAGTGATCTCATTGAAACCTACTAAATACTTAAAGGGATAGACAGGGTAGGTGCAGCTAAGATGTTTCCCCTAGTTGGGGCATCTAGAACCAGGGGACACAATTTCAAAATAAGGGGGAAGCCACTTAGGACCAAGATGAGGAGAAATTTATTTACTCAGAGGGTTGTGAATCTTTGGACTTTACCCCAGAGGGCTGTGGAAGCTCAGTCACTGAGTATGTTTAAAGCAGAGATTGACAGATTTCTAAATACCAATGACATAAAGGGATATGGGGACAGTGTGGGAAAAAGGCATTGAAGTGGCTGATCAGCCATGACTGTATTGAATGGCGGAGCAGGCTCGATGGGCTAAATGGACTACTTTTTTTTATTCATTTGTGTGATGTGGGCGTCGCTGGCTTGGCCAGCATTTATTGCCCATCCCTAATTGCCATTGAACTGATTGGCTTTCTAGGCCATTTCAGAGTGCAGTTTAAGAGTCAACCACATTGCTGTGGGTCTGGAGTCACATGTAGGCCAGACCAGGTAAGGATGGCAGATTTCCTTCCCTAAAGGACCCCTGCTCCTCTGTTCCTATGTTCCTCTTTCTGTTGCGATGGCTTTCAGACTCTAGGTGGCGCCGTGTGTGATCCAACAAAACATTACAGCTTGTTCAAAACAGTAATCCACCATCCTCATGCAGAATTTGACTTCCAAATTATTTCACTCCGGCCCGGATTTTGTGCGGCCCCCGGAGTCGTGGTCGGAGGCCGGGGCGGGGGCATGAAATATTGTGACGGTTGGCGGGAGGGGGGTTGGCGGTGGGCGGCGGGCGGCGGGGCGGAGGGCACGTCACCAAGCAATCTACTTGGGGGCAGGATAGGCCGACGACGGTCTTTCGGCCCAGAGGCCAATTGAGGCCCTTAACTGCATGGCCTATTAACGGCCAATTAAGGGCCTCTTCCCACTGCCGGTGGGATCTTACCAGTGACGGGGGGTGCCTCCGCCGTGTGGAGAGGTCGCCTTGTAAAATGAAACACCCTCCCTGTGGCCTTGGGGGGGGGTCCCTCCTTCGTGAGCAATTTGTGGCCCATGGAGGACCCCAACTGCTTCACCCCACCTTTTTGGCACGGTGCCGGGAACCCTGCCTCCAGCACAAAATCTGGCCCTTGATGTGCTGTTGTAATGGCTGTGGCCATTCTTGATTTGCTCATTCTGGCATTCTCACTTGTCTGCTAAAACTTGAGACTGCTTCTCTCAAAACTGGACTAGAAGCCCTCCCTCATCTACCAATCAATAAGATGAGTCTTGTATCAATCATTAAAACGTGCGATGTTTGCAACATGTCCAGCAATCAGCGAGGTGAGCCTTACCTTATTTAAATTTTGGAGCACCCGCAACTCCCATCCTCAGCAAATATGTTTGCTGCAACTTCAATTGCAACAAGAAGCACCAATACTGGGGGGTAGTCATTCTAAAAAAATGGAAAAATGATGCCCCCTGCAGCAATGGAATTTAACGCTGGGAGAAAAATGCAAATGAACACCAATGTTTCTTTATGAAATACAAATTTGGTGTCCCTTGTTCCAATGGAAACCTATCTTAAAGAATCTATCCTCAGCAAACCAGGCCTGAGAGTTAGTCAGGCACCTATTTTAAAAATGTAGGAGATGGGTGTTGGGCAAAGCTTGATTATAGTGTGGATTAAATGTAGAACTGGAAGCTTATGTTAATTGTTGAAATGAACTGACCCTGCAAAGATTGTCCACCATCATCTCAGTGTCAGCCAGAAACCCATCAAGGTAACCGGACTGTCAGGCAACCAGTTAACTGGTCAGCCAGCTTGCTAACCAGTCCATTAGCCAGATAGCCTAGCAACTAACCAGCCAGTCTGTCAACCAGCTAACCAACTAATCGCCCAACCAGTTAACCACCAAACCACTGCACACATTTGAAAGCACTCAAAACCAAGAAATTGGCCCTTGATAGAATATCACTTACGGAAGATTCTGCCACTCCCCGCTCCATACTCTCCTGATTCTCTATCTTGTCTATGATGCACAGCATCAATGGCTATTCCACTTACAAGTGAAACATTTCTGAATTCACAGACATTCCAAGGTCACTGAATCTCTGAGTGTTGTTTTCACACAAAGAATAGTGGGTATCTGGAATGAGCTGCCTGAGGAGGTGGTGGAGGCAGGAACAGGAGCAACATTTAAGAGGCATCTGGCCAGATACTTGAATGAGCAAGGCATCGAGGGATATGGAATTAATGAAGGCAGGTGGGATTAGTATAGATAGGCATTATGGACGGCATGGACGCGGTGGGCCGTAGGGCCTGTTTCTATGCTGTACGACTCTATGACTCGATGACACTTAATCGTATTCTAATTCTGATTAACTCCGACCTACTTATTCCACAGGAAATTATTTGAAGAGGATAGGAATTTTCTCAAGCATATTTGGCCACATCTGCCCCCTACCAGTTATTTTATTTGCTGTTTAAGACCAGTTTCAAAGACTCCAAAAGGTAATGTAAAGTTAAAAACTAGAAAACCAGTAGTGCTGTGAATCAAATATGCCAACATCTACAGCTGTTTTAATGACCCACCCTCCCATTGAGCAAGGCTCCCCACTGGCACACATACTCATATGGGAGGGTATTGCTAAAACATTTCTTATGTTCTTATAATGTGCCGCTGTCCATTAAATAGCATTTATTTGACTCACGACCTGAATTTTGGCTTGGTGTTTTACAGATGTGAAGAATTTATACAAGTTATGTGATAATGATGTTCTATTTTGCTACTTTCGAAAATGTCCACTAAAATTTCTATCAGGTAACTGAGTGCACAAATCACATGTCCCAGTTCTGTCTGTAATGGATGCTTATGAGTTCCTGAAAACGGGCAGCTGCTGGGCAGAGCTTCATTAGCCCATACCACCATGTCTGTGCCACTGAGAAGGTGATTCAACTTTGCAATAATGCCAATGCAACAGCATAACTCCATACTCAGAACCTGCTCTGACATGAGTTTCACCCGACATGCAGTATGAGCATGAGTTTAACAGGTATCTGGGAACCTTCTTTACAAATTCATGAAGAGTTTATTTGTGTTTTAACTCTCCTATCCAGGATCTCAAAGCTATCAAAATCAGGAGTGTGTTGAGCTGTTTTATGGTTACAGGTGTGTAATATGTAGCCACAGGTGGCTCACAGTATAACTCCAATCCTGTTAGCTTTGATGGGCATTAAATAGCCCATAGCAGGGGAGTTCTCCCCAGCGTCCTGGACAACATTTATACCTCAATCAACATCACTAAAACACTGATTATCTGGTCATGATCACATTGTTGATTGTAGGACCTTGCTGTGTGCAAATTGGATACCACGTTTCATACTTTACAACAGTGACTACACTTCAAAAGTATTTAAAAGGCTGTATAGCACTTTGGGATGTCCTGAAGTCATAAACGGTGCTATAGAAATGCAAGCCTTTCAAATCTATCTTTCTTTTCAGTCTCAAACTGGGAGCACAGTATATTGCTGATGTTACAAGTCAGCACAGTTTCCTGTGCTGGGAGTAAATTTTAGAAATTCAAGGATGGAGGCTACTGCAGGATTTTCCATTCATTAATTCCCAAAAATGGGCTCCCAGCTGGCAAAGTTTCCTACCAGGAATTAATAAAATCTACCCATATAACCACAGCCTGGGAGTCCTAACCGGTTCAATCCATGATGATGTGAAACATTCAGATAGGGAATTACTGTGACTTGCTGGTTAGCCTGCAAATTGTTTGAGGCAAAAGTGCAGGAATGGGATCTGATATATTCTATATTCTTCGGCATCAAGGCAAAGTCCAAGAGCACACGCCAGGCAGAAGGAGTTGTGAAAGACCAGAAACCACAGGAATGAAAGTGCCTGAAGCATCAACAGAGTCACTTGAGGCTTGTCTCAGTAGAATATCATTATAGTAAATGGCAATTATATCATTAAGTCCTCCTCAGTGTTGAATCTCTGTTGCAGAATATATAAATGACACCAGGGGAACATTCGCCTTTTAACTTGGGATTGTAAATCGAAACAATTTGTCACAGCAATCAGTAGCTGATGAGTAAGTCATCTATAATCTCCATGTCACAGGAAAATGCACATTTTCAGTCCACTATCAAGTCCATCTAACCTGAATTGTAAATCAGTTATTAAATTAGCTTGCTTATACAATATCCTCACTCCAACAAAAGGATCCCTGGATATGATTTATTCTGTTAGGGTGTCAGCCATGGCTCTGCTGGTAGAATTCTTTTTTTTTATTCATTCATGGGATCTGGGCATCACAGACTAGGCGAGCATTTATTGCCCATCCCTAATTGCCGTTGAGAAGGTGGTGGAGAGCCGCCTTCTTGAACCGCTGTCGTATTACCTGAGTTGGAAGTTTGTGGGTTCAAATCCTGCTCCAAAGGCTTGAGTACATTATCTAGGCTGGCACTTCAGTGCGGGATTGAGGGAGTGCTGGCTTTTGGATGAAATATTAAACCAACACCTGTCTGCTTGTCACAGATGGAATACCACAATCAACAATTGAAAAAGATGTCCTGATCAAGGGCGGCACAGTGGCGCAATGGTTAGCACCACAGCCTCACAGCTCCAGTGACCTGGGTTCAGTTCTGGGTACTGCCTGTATGGAGTTTGCAAGTTCTCCCTGTGACCGCATGGGTTTCTGTTGGGTGCTCTGGTTTCCTCCCACAGCCAAAGACTTGCAGGTTGATAGGTCAATTGGCCATTGTAAATTGTCCCTAGTGTAGGTAGGTGGTAGGGGATGTGGCAGGGAATATGGGATTAAATGTAGGATTAGTATAAATGGGTGGTTGTTGGTCAGCACAGATTCAGTGGGCTGAAGGACCTGTTACAGTGCTGTCTCTCTCTGTGACTGTATATATTTGTGGGACCTTGCTGCCTGCATATTGGCTGCTGCTTTCTTACATTACAATAGTGATTACATTTCAAAGTTACTGAATTGGTTATAAAGTGCAATGTGAGGTCATGAAAGGTGCTATATAAATGCAACTTCTTTCTTACTTCATAATCAAAATGTTTGTCTTAAGAAATGCTGGACTAACAACTGGATAGCTCCTGCTTTTGGTGACGGGGTTACGATTCACGATTAGCCTGCACCTGGTCCTGTTGAGGCAGGCAACACACAAACTTTGTGCACACTCCAATGATTGTAGTGTTCAGACGAGTGCAACCCGTGCTGCTGGCTGTCTGTCTGAATGCTCAACAGGGGGTCCAGCAGGAGGACAGCATTCATGCTCCCACCACTGACACTCCACCAGTGCCCTTTCTGTTCACTCTCAGTGAGCCAGCCCAGACTGCTGCCGCTAATGCTGAGGTGGTGCAGTCTGAAGCCGGGCCTTCAAGGCCCAGAGTTGCTCAAGGGTGTCCTTCAAGGCCAGCTGTAGATTTCCCTAATGAAATCAGCCATGCTGCAGCTATTGGGGTAGCACTATGAAGGAGCACTAGGCCAGGCAAAGGCACTTGCAAGCGAGGTACTAAGGAGATCCAAAAAGTCAGTTTTGTATGTATTGTTGCATGTTATGGAAAGGTTTTTTGTTGGTGGCTTTTAAGTAGGATTTTGGTCAAGAGGATGCTGTGATGGTCTGTAGGATTGAAAGGTGGGGAATTGTAGAGCAATGGTGATGATGGGATGACTTTGTAAGGGAACTCAGTAGCAGCTCACAGACAACATATCCGGAGCAAAGAGGTCCTCGATGCCTCCTTCCTGTCTGTTTCTCCTCCTCCTCTTCAGGTGGCCTCTGTAGAGCTGGTGGCAAGGGCTGAACCCTCATAATAGTGTGATTGTGGAGGAGATAGCAGATCACCATGAATTTGGAGACACACTCCAGTAATTATTGTAGGAATCCCCACAGCAGTCCAGGCAGAGGAATCATTGCTTCAGGACTCCGATGGTCTGATCCACAATGGTGGCTGCTTGGCTCTCATTGTAGGCCTGTTGTTCTCGCATGGGTACTGGAGAGAATTTATGAGCCATATGTATAGGGAGTATCCCTTGACTCCAAGCAGCCAGTCTCTGGTTCTTCATGATGGCCTAAAGACAGCAGGAATGGCAGACTACCTCAGGATGAAGGCGCTGTGGCTGCTGCCAGGATAGCGGGCATGCATTGACATGATGGTTTGGGCATGGTCGCACATTAACTGCATATTAATGGAGTGAAACCCTTTGAGATTCCTGTACCTCTCCCATTTATATGAGGGCCTGCAAAGATATGTGCATACAGTCGATGCCTCCCTGCACCATTGGCAATCCTGCTACCAAGGCAAAGCCAGGCATGCACTCATCCTGCTTCTCTCTGGTTAGACAGAAGACGATAAATTCCCTTCTCCTGGCGTGCTGGGTCTCCATCCCCTCCCTGATGGAGTAATGGATGGCAAATTGGGAAATGTTAGTAATGTCACTTGCTCCTGTCTAGAAGGCTCCGGTTGCACAAAAGTTGAGAATGACAGTGACCTTGACAGCCTCTGGCAGTACCATCCTTACTTTGTTCTGTGAGGCTGTGGGTCCTGTTGAAGGGATGAAGACACATGGGATGAATTTTAAGGGAAAGATGTGGACGGGTTTGGAGATGTGGGGAGATACAGAATCAGGATGGGACACGTCAGACAGGAAGTCTGACGCCGTCACATCCCACCCCAATTTTGTCCATGGCAGTAAATATGGAGGGCGGAGGTCTGACGGCAACGCAGCAGGCAGGTAATTAAGCTAATTAAATGGCCAATTGAAATCAATTTTATGTGTCAGATGCAATTTTATAAATGACGCTCGGGTCTCACAGGGCTTCAGAGTCTCGAGGCGACATCGAGGCAGCAGATCATGGCTGAGTGGAAGTGGAGGCTATCAGAAGGGCAAACATCGAGGGCCTGGTAGGACCATGAAGAAGGGCTGTAATGGGTGAGAATTTTATCATTCTGGATGAATGAACCAAAATGAGCTCAAAGACTCTCCTTATTCTTAAATGTCTTGTGATCATGTGACTACAGCAACTTATATAATAACAACTTGTAATTTTCTAAATTAAGTATATGACTCTATACCAGGAGTTGGTTAGCTCAGTTGGCTCCATGGCTAGAGTGTGGTGTAGAATAATGTCAACAGCATGGTTTTAGATCCTGTACCAGCTGAAGTAATTCTTGAGGCCTGCTTCCTCACCTTGCTCCATAGTGATATCACAGCGTAAGTCAAGATTAGCAACCCTTGGACAACAAGGATACTACAGAGACATATATATCAGCTATCGTCAGTGAGGAAATATGGCACAGAGAGAAAATTCTAATTTCTTCCTGAATCAGAAAGTGTTCATTCAGGCCAATGCATCTATGCCAACCGTTATTCTTCTACTGAAGATGTGTACTCTAATCCCACTTTCCTACCTTCTACCTGTGTCCTTTTCTATTTTTCCTTTTTAAATACTTATCCAGTTTCCTTTTACATGATATAGCCTCTGCCTAGATAGCCAGTTATGGTAAATGATTCCAAGTTTTGATAACCTTTAGCATGTTTTCTCTCCATCATGAACTCCAGGACTTTCTTCCTAAATGGCCATCATAATTATTTTGCAATCTAGTGCTGGGAGTGGGGTAGCAAATGATCCCTGACTGATGACTGATAAAACAAACCCAACCGGAGAAAATAGCAGAGAGCCCCGGAACTTTAACTTGTCACACTCACTGCTCAAGAGTCAGATGGACTTCCAACAATCCGCCTATTTGTGGCTACAGTCAATTATTGTTTTACTTATGACCGTGATGCAAAGAGTATGTTTGTTTTAGTGAGTTGACATTGCTGAAATAGTCCAGCTATCAGTTGGTCGTATTGTTGGCAGGAGTGGTGGTACCAATGAGACTCAACAAGTGAATCTGATCACAGTGACCCTGCACTAACACTGACTTGATGTGAATAACCTCATGGGAATGGATGTTGAGAAAGATTTATTTCAAGGCCGCCAAAAAATTTAATCTCTGCTCAGCTCATGATGTAAAATCCTTTTCTACTTAGAGCAAAAGAAACTGTTAAGACTTCTTTAAAACCTTGTGGAGAAAAAACAGTGGAACGAGCAAATATTTTGTGTTGTTTAAGAAAGAAAATGTCACTTTTTTCTTTCCACTTGGCAAAGCCTGAAAACAATGAACTGTAAAAGTAACTTTTTGAAATTTAATACTCCTTTCTTTGTTTATTGCAGAAAATTATGGTGACACCAAGCAGACTTAAAGACTCCTATGCTATTAGGGATCTGTTATAGGACTGATCTATTTGACTGGAGTTCCACCGGTTGCTTACTTTTTGTGAGTGGAGTAAACAATCATTTTGAAGCATGCAAATCCTTCCAACTTGCTTTAGTGATACAGAATGTATCCCTATTGTGGGATGACTAATGTTACTTTATAAAAGGACCAATTGTTTAAAGCAACTCCTTTAGAATGTAATTTAATATAATAGCTAGCCTGAAACTTTATTCCACAAACCATTTGTTCTGTCTCCCAGAACCACAGCAAATGAGTGCTGTGCTTCAACCAGGGGTAGCATTTGCTTTGTGAGGGCCCTATGTATAGGTTCAGTTTGGGGATGCTACATTTTACCAGACAAGCTCATCGCTTGAGGCCCCAGATGAGTTCAAGCCCCTTACATGGGGTGCACACTCATAACACATACCCTACCTTCAGCCTAAAGCATGCGGCATTCGTCTCCTGCTGTTGTGTCTACGTGGGTTGTTGGTGAGGAGATGGACTGGTCAAGAGAGTTCAACTTGGTCAGGACAGAGAATGACCAGAATTGGTTGCTGGAGGGGTGGGTCAGCTCCATTTTTATTAGGATCACTGATTTCCCCTTTCAAGAACGAAAACAGTGTGGCTGTGTGACCAGGTTGGTGAAATTGGTCTTTTACCAATAATGCAAATGAGGCTCATAATGAATCAGCTGCCCATTTAACTGCACACCCATTTTTAATTGAAAAGAAAATCAGGTGCAGTTTAGAAAGGTCTGCCAGATTGCCATTGCCTATTTCACACTAATGGCAAAGGTCAAATTCATCTACGAGGTTTTGTCTGCATGCAGAGCACCAGCTAATATTTTGGTAATCTTTTTGCTCAGCAGAAAATTACGATTTTAAAATAAATGATACATTACATATCTGTCTCCATGGGCCTGTGTTTTCATTTATTAAAACAAAATTTAAACCATTATTAAACTCTGTCCAACTGATTGATTACCTTTGCCCATGAGCAAAATCCCAGTCGCAGAAAATCATAGTTGCCAAAGCAGCTGGGTGTCTGATGGGCCATGGCACTTTAGTGTAATTAAAGTTAGTGGATAATGCTGGAAGGAAAATACTGATTGTGTCACCTGACACCCACACAAATTATTTAGCTCCTGTTTATGCAGCGCAGGACTGCTAATATAATTCCAGGAACAGATCTCATCTGATAGTATTTGTCATTTTGTTTTTGCCTGGTTCGTTCATTTTCCCACCCAACCCAATTTCTTTCCTCCTCTCCTGGAGATAGTCAGAATTTTAGCATGATAGGAACAGGAGTAGGCCATTCAGCCCCTTTAGCCTCATCTGCCAGCCAGTTGGACCATGGCTGATCTGTACCTCAACCCCATTTACCCACCTTAGCTTCACATCCATGATAAAGTAACTTAACAAAAATCTATTGATCTCAATCTTGAAAGCGCTGATTGTCTTAGCATACACAACCTTTTAGGGAGAAAATTTCAGATTTTTATTACCCTTTGTGTGAAAATGTGCTTCCCTTGCCAGAGGAAATAGTTTCTCTGTTACTATCCTACTAAATCCTTTTAATATTTTAAACATTTCAATCAGATTACCCCTCAATCCTCCTTACTCAAGGGAATACATGCTAAGTTTATGCAATTTGCCGTAATTTAACTCTGATAAATCCGTGCAGTTCCTCCCTTCCAAGGTCCATATATCTTTGACTGAGGTAAGGTGCCCAAAACTGAATGTGGTACTCCGGATGGAGTCTGGCCAAGGCTCTATACAGCTGAAGTATAACTTCCTTCCCTATATATTTCAGCCCTCTTGAGATATAGGCCAACATTCCATTAACCTTTTCGATTATTTTTTGTACCTGTCTTCTGGCTTTTACTAATTGTTGTACTTGTACTCCCAAATATCTTTGTTCTTTACTATTTCTAGTTCCTTTCATTTAGAAAATACTCTGATTTATCTTTCTTACGTCCAAAGTGGATGACCACAGACTTGTACACATTAGACTCCATCTGACATTGTTTTGCCCACACACTTAGTCTGTCTACATCCTTTTGTAACATCATGCTCTCATCTGTGCTACTTAACATCCCTCCTAATTCAGTTCCTTTGGTATGTTCACCTTGATCTACTGGTTATTCTTCATGGGCAAGTCTAGACAATGAGTGTTGGCAGGGCAATATGTAATTGTGGAGAATTTCACAGTTGAGTCTTGGTCTATCCTCAACCAATACACACAACCCACACTGGATTAGGAGTCTAGAGGTCGTGAGTTCAATCCCACCATGGCAAATTGTGCAATTGAATTTAATTAACTTGGTAATTTGTGAGCTGTTACCAGAAAAGGACCATAAAAGCTGCATCCAACTGGTTCATTATTTCCTTCAAGGAATGGAACCTGCCGCTGTTACCTAGTCTGGCCAATAAGTGACTCCAGAGCCACAATGCATGATTGACTGCCCTCAGCGGAACCATGCATGAGCATTAAAAAATACTGCCTTATAGGAGTCACTCACATCCCAAGAACAACTATAGAAACACATATATGTACTTTTCCTTGGGGTCATGCAATAATCATCAGGAACTCTAGCTGAGTTCCCTCTCCTGAGGCCAGAATTGCTGAACGCATTCACAACACACCCACAGTTACTCTGGCTCTAATAAACAATTTAACTCCAGTATGGGACCTTCATCATCTGTATGGCTCAACACCCAGGGTTTCAACAAGGATAGCATCACCATATCAGCAAACAAAACTGCTTTGCCAAAGACATTTCAATGGAACAGTGTCCTGCTTTAATTTTTATTCAACAGACCTTTACATTGCATTAGTTAAATTGTGATAATTTAGTTTGGAGGTACTTCTTCTAATTTCCAGTAATTTAAATCTTGAGAGAAAGGAGCATGTGAGCTGTTGACGTCATGGAGCTCTCATGTATGTGCAACTCAAAAGGAAAATATACATAAACTACGAAGCAGATCACATCCTACACCTACAGAAACCAAAATGGCGTAATCTTATTTGAATCTTATTTCTTCAACTACGAAAAAACTACCCATGACTGTATTCATTCTTTTGTGGGGAAACTGCTCTTTCAAGAACATACTAGCAATCTTTTTCATTTCCTGGTGATGACCATTGATGGGCTGTGTTCCACTGCTTAACTAGTATGAAGTGGGACAACTGAACAATGTAACAGGCTGTTTTCATCAAAGGTACATAATTCAAATCAGGCTGTTTAGTGCAAACACAGATTCCATGCAAATCAACGTTGCCAGCAAACATGACATAGTCTGACACTGTAACATATGCACATTCTGGGCCAGCTAAATTTTTCATGTTACTAGATTTACTGGGTAGTTATACATTGCTCCAATTCTTCTAATCTATTTCCAGTTATTGTCTCATTCTAAACTGAAGAAAGATCACAAATATATTATCAGTCTGCCTTGTTATCGATCATCTATTTACCTAAACAATATAAGCAATTTCAAATTAAGAGGATTAGATGGTATTTTCTCAATGACTTGGCTCAATATGAGCATTTTGGAATTTGTGGGGGTGGATTATGGGTGCGGGGACCCAATTCTGACAGGGTTTTTGCCGCATAATCACAGTTTCCAGTGTGCACTTGCTGCTGCTGCTGCTGCTGGAAGGTCTTTATAATATATTAAAACAGTGCCGGAGTTCTCAAAGTCAATTACTTGTACGTTAAATGTAATCGACAATCAAGAAATAAAGACCTTGTATTTATGTAGTGCCTTTCAAGGGCTCAGGATGTCCCAAAATGCTTTACAGCCAACAAAGTACTTTTGAAGTGTAGTCACTGTAATAATGTAGGAAATGCTGCAGCCAATTTGTACACTGCAAGCTCCCACAAACAGCAATGTTATAATGACCAGATAATCTGTTTTAGTGATGTTTGAGGGATAAATATTGGACAGGTCACCGGGGAGAATTCTCCTGCTCTTATTCAAAATAGTGACATAGGATCATCTACTTCCATCTGAGAGGATAGACTTGGCCTTAGTTCAATGTCTCATCCAAAAGACAGCATCTCTGACACTATAGCACTCCCTCATACTGGAGTGAGAGCTAAAAACACTGTACCTGTTGCCAGCATCACCATTGGAGCCTGCAGCCTGAAGAAACTTGCTGGTAATACAAAAAGCTTTAAAACATTTTTTTTAACATTTCATCTGGGTAGAGGTGGACTTGTGTGTTATGAGCTCACAAGCAGCTTCAAGGGGATTTGGACAGACAGTGAGTGGGAAAGAACGTGGCAGATGGAATATAATGTGGAAAAATGTGAGGTTATCCATTTTGGTTGGGAGGAATAGACGTGCAGAGTATTTCTTAAATGGTAAGAGATTAGAAATTGTAGATGTACAAAGGGACCTGGGTGTCCACATCAATAAGTCACTGAAAGCTAACATGCAGGTGCAGCAAGCAATTAGGAAGGCTAATGGTATGTTAGCCTTTATCACAAGAGGATTTGAGTATAGGAGTAATGAAGTCTTGCTTCAATTGTGTAGAACCTCGGTTAGATCGCACTTGGAGTTCTGTGTGCAGTTTTGGTCCCTTTACCTTAGGAAGGACATTATTGCCATAGAGGGAGAGCAAAGAAAGGTTCACCAGACTTGTTCCCAGGATGGCGGGACTGTCCTATGAAGAGAGATTGGGGAAACTGGGCCTGTATTCTCTAGAGTTTCGAAGAATGAGAGGTGATCTCATTGAAACTACTTAAAGGGATAGGCAGGGTAGGTGCAGCTAAGATGTTTCCCCTGGTTGGGGCATCTAGAACCAGGGGACACAATTTCAAAATAAGGGGGAAGCCACTTACGACAGAGATGAGGAGAAATTTATTTACTCAGAGGGTTGTGAATCTTTGGAATTCTCTACCCCAGAGGGCTGTGGAAGCCCAGTCACTGGGTATGTTTAAAGCAGAGATTGACAGATTTCTAAATACAAATGACATAAGGGGATATGAGGATAGTGTGGGAAAAAAGCACTGAAGTGGATTATCAGCCATGATCATATTGAATGGCGGGGCAGGCCTGATGGGTTGAATGGCCTACTCCTACTCCTATGTTCCTATGCCTCTGAAGCCCTATGTGAACACTGCATAGTTTTGCTCCAACATCCAAAGTAAGAGGTTTTGAGTACCAGTTATTGGATTTCCAATGGGAATTCTCTTGTTTTGCAATTTCGGTTGAGGATGAGGAGGAAGAGCATTCCAGGACGGAGGAAAAGAGAATGAGGTAGCATATGACAAGGATATGATGAGACATTACCACTTTCCAAAAAAAGAACTTACAGGCATCACAAACCATATGAAGAGGTCAGTGGGAATGGGAAGAGTGCCCTTCCTCAAAGAGATAACGGGAATCTGTGCCAGCTGCTACTTGAAGGACATGCGGGCCAGATCATCTGCCTGGTTGGTTCTGCCTGCAGCTGTGAAAGTGACAAAGTGATTTATGCCACAGGTTCATTTCACGCAGTTGTGGGTGGTGGTTGGGGGTGGGGGGGGGGGGAGTGGTGGGGGGAGGTGTTGGGTGAGGGTCTGCATAATATCTTTCAGGATACCATTTAAGCATACATTTGTCAAGTAACAGGTACACGTTTTTGAGGAGCTGGGGATTTCATTCAGTTGGCATGGCAGCAGTGTAATAGGGCCATCCAATTTTATGATATTGCTGGGTTCCCCAAATTGCAGGGTGCAACAGATGGTACTTTTGTACCTCTGCGAGTGTCTACAGTAAACACCGTAAACTTTCTGAATTGGAAGGGATTCCACTTGCTGAATGTACAAATTGTGTGTGACCAGATTCAAAATATCCTGCATGTCAATGTCAGATTTGCTTGAGGTTGCCATAGTGCCTTCATGTTCAGGAATCCTGCCTTTTCTGAGCTCTTCAAGGAAGATGGCCAAGACAATAAATGATTTCAGAGTAATAAGGCACTCCCCTTTATGCTATGGAGTTTTTAATCCTCCAACCAGCAAAGTACCTCAGTTCCACTGTACAAAGCAGTGAAGATCAGGGACAAGCCTAACCACAAACACCAGTCAGTCCTGTCATTCAGATCTGGAGCTTTTGCTCTGTAATGGCCCAAAAAGCTTTGCTAATTGAATCATTTCAAGATCATTCTACAAAGCTGGATTTAAGTATACCATAGGTTTAAAAAAAAACCTCTTCTGCATGGTGTTGTGGTACTATAATGAAATGAAGAAGCTGTTCTGAGTGAGAGGTGATGTGAGGATGGGTCACCAAAAGCTTGGTGAAAGAGGTGAATTTTAAGGATGTTCCTAAAGGAAGAGAAAGACTATCATTAGAATTTCATTTACATCATTAGCATCTCATATATCATTTAGCATTACATGTATATCATATAGAATTTCACATGTATCATTATTATTTCATGTTTATCAAATAAAACTTCTACATTATACATACTTCATATACATTAATAGAATTAGAGAAATTTCAACACAGATAGAGACTACCTGACCCATTCTGTCTATGGTGGTGCTAGCTATATAATTGGAGCTACCTACTCTAATCCCAACTCCCTGACTTCTACCCATATCCTTTACTATTCCTCCTTTTCAAATTTTCCAATCTCTCTTTAAGCGACATAACAGTCTCTGTCTTAGTAGCTTCTTCTGGTGAAGCATTCGATGTTCTGATGCGGTGATATGGGATATGGAGCACAGCTTGTCATCAAAGCCTGAGATTTTCAATACAGAAACAAAGAAAGAAATGCAGCTTTTAATTACCAGAGACCATTTTTCATCTGATAATTTGTACAACCTGGTGTCTGCTCACCTCACAATATCCAACCAACTGAACCACTAGCATTATGCAACATTACATGTTTGCTGGAACAGGAATTCTATGCCATCTGCAGACTGAATTACATTTAGTCAAAATATCTCTATTTACTTTTGAAAGGACCCTAAGTGACCTGAGCAGAACTTGATCTTTGCTCCCCAGAGATTAAAGATGCCCCTTGTCACCTATAGCCACCTAATTATACTTGATCGGCATCAACCCTAAGAAATTAAGGACACAATATCTTGCCTGGGTATTCTTGTACTACTCAGCATTCTAAAAAGGCAGACAAAGGGTGGGAGGGATTACAGACATCAAGGAAATAGTTTGTATCCTTGTATTTAATAGTATTTCACTTACTCAGATAAATGTTACACTTAGCTGCACAACCAACTTGCAACATTTGTTTCTACTGTTTCCTAAACAACACATTATGTGAACTAGCAAATCCTATCACTGGGTAAAAGGAGTCATATAGAAGATGAATGTCAGGCTCTGATTCCTACGCAGATCTCTCAATGAGCTTGCCAAAATGTGTTGAACCTTGGAATTAAATTCAATGTTCAGTCTCCTCAGATTAGCACATAGAAACTCAACTTCTGCATTTGATGCAACACCAGCATTGACCAGACATGGGCATGGAGTGATAAAAGGTTCATCTCATGGGACAAGAAATGCCATGGGGTAATATGGCCTCACCACAATCTCTGGAAGACATTTTTGTTACAGCATTTTGCAGTGATCTAAGCAGGACAGGCCTCAGATATGGAACTCTACAGTAGACAAGCCAAAGACGCTCTGGATTCCAGCATAAACAAAGTGGCCCAAGTCCTCCCAAGTGCTGTCCCTTTGAATACGTGAGATCACATTCCCCCACTGTCCTCTCTCAGATTTGTGATCTCACTCCCTGCATGAGCTCTGCTGATACTTTATTTTCTTCCTTCTTCTCACTAGAAAGTGAGGCCATTAGTTGAGGCTTTGCCAGCATGCACAGCACAAGTGGTTAAATCTAGTGCAAAGCCTATATTTTAGCTGGAGCTGACCCTTGTGCTATGGATGCTGGGATTGCCCTAATTTCACAGGGATTCCAAAGCAGTTGAGACCCACGTGGACTGTGAAAAAGAGAAAAATAAATAGATACAAAAAAAAAACAAATTTGCATTCATATAGCTCCTTTTACATCCTCAGGCATCCCAAAGCATTTTCAAGCCAATGAAATGCTTTCTTTTAAAGTGTAGTCACTGCTGTTTGGTTTTCAAAACATTACTGTGTGACTAGAGTTGGTAATGTTGGGCTTTGGTGGAAAAATATTTAGTTGCATCTGCGCAGGTATGTAGTCATTCTGAGCCTTTCAATTGCAGTATTCATTGGACGTTGCCAGTCAGTCCAAAAGCCTTTCACAGTAATTCACACCAAGGAAAATTGAACAATTTCCTGCACAGTGAATCTTCTTTATAAAGAAAGAGGAAGAGCTTATATTTATACAGCACCTTTCACAACCTCAGGCTGTCCCAAAATGTTCTATAACCAATGAAGTGCGGTCAGTGTTGTAATGTAGGAAACTTGTGCACAGTAATGTCCCATAAATAGCAATCAGTTAAGTGATCAGATAAACTGTTTTAGTGATGTTGGTTGAGGGATATATAATGTTGGAGGAACTGCTCTTCTTCAAATACTGTTATGGGATATTTTAAATCCACCAGACGGCAGACAAAGCTTTGGTTTAATGCTTCATCTGAAAAATGACATCTCCAATATTGCAGCACTCCCTCAGTACTGCACTGAAATGTCAACCTAGATCACATACTCAACCCCCTGTAGTGAGGATGAACTCAAAGGCAAGAGTGCTGCCATTGAGCAAAGGCTGACACCTTGATATTTATATTATATGGCTCTATTATAAAAATGTTGTTTATAGCTCCCAAACAAGGACCTCACTTAAAGCACTGTTTGTATGGTTATCAATGGTGGGGTGAAGGAAATTGGGATTTGTACATCAAAGGGGAATCCTTTTCATCCATGCTTCAGTTTTATATATAGCAATGCACAAACAGAATAAACATGCATCGAGGAGAAAAGATATACCTAAGGAACATTTGAGACATTGCATTTAATTCACAGAAAGTGCAGCCACAGCTCCAGCAGTTGGTGATCTTCATCAGTGACCTTAACAGATTTCCAAACACGGAAGAATTGGCCTTGAATCAAGGTGACATCTTTTATCACAGCTATTATGGGCCTTCACATGAGGCCAGTGCCTGCATTCTTTGAGATAGTATCTATTCTTTTAGTTCATGTTCATAGGAGGAAATAAACTTGAATATATACAATAAAGCTTCTAAACAAATCTTTTCAAACAGGTTAGGGCAGATTGTTCTGTATGTGGCAACACAGCCACTCAAGTATCACCTTTTCACTGGCAGTATCAGCAAAAATAATCTGTATTTATAGAATGCCTTGAGCATAATGTATCATCCCAAGGCACTTCACAGAAGCATAATCAGAAAAGAAAATTAACGTCAACCTAAAGGAGATATTAGAACAGCTTAGACCAAAAGCTTAGGTAAAGAGGTAGGTTTTAAGATGTGTCTTAAAGGAGAGGAGAGGTAGAGAGGGGTAGGGAAGGAAATACAGAGCTTAGCATCTGGATAGTTGAAGGCACAGCCACCAACGGTGGGATGAAGGAAATCAAGGATGCACAGGATGCCAGAATTGGAGGAATGCAAAGTTATTGGAGTGTTGTAGGGCTGGAGTAGATTACAGAGATAGGGAGGGGAGGCTATGGAAGCATTTGGATACAAAACATTACATAGAGTCTACATCACAGCATCAGCCTCCTCCCACCCCCCTTCATCCAACATTATCAGCGTATACTTCTATTCCTTTCTCCCTCATATGTTTATCAAGATTCCTATTAAATGCATCTATGCTATTTGCCTCATCCACTCTTTGGGTGAAGCAGCTTCTCCTCAATCTCCTTTTGAGCTAGAAGCAGGTCACGTGCCATATAAATATAGGCCTCACAAGAGGTCTCTGGGGCTCATGTCTAAAACAGGCACCAGCCACTTTGCAAATGCAAATAAGGGCCTAATGCCTACTTGACATCATCCTTACCAAATTAGTTTTTCCCTGAACGTACCATGCCAAGCAGGCTGCATTCAGGAAAACCAAGTCTACATGCTGCCCAGGTGTGCCCAGCAGGCGTCTGTAGCTTATGAGCCTGCTATAACTGAGACTCGAGACGCCATACGCAGCTGAGCCTCGGGTCTACTCAATCAGTGCAAGGATTAATCATACCTGCCGACTAATTTCTAGACCAATGTTTGTATGTTTCAGGTGGATATAAAAGACACCACAACACAGTGTGAAGTAGAGCAGAAAGAGTTGCTCTAGCCAATAATTACCCCTCAACCAACAACAGCAAAAGAAATTCTCACAGACGAAAATATAATTCCAAAAAAAACTAAATCAATCAAGGTTACTAATAATAAACAAAATTATACATGTAGATCATTTTTAAAAGCCATCAAATGTTCAAAAGAGTTGGCAATTTTATAGTGTCTCGGGTTGTCTGAAGTTACTTTACAGTCAATGAAATACGTTTCAAGTGTAGTCACTGAGACAAAGACAACAACTAATAAGGTCCCAAAGCAGCAGATGAGATTGTCAGGCAAGCCCCCCACCTGCCAAGACTGAGACACAGATTATTTCGCCACATGAACATTAAAACTTAAAATTGTGGTTGGGAAGAAAAGAGGGCCTATCGCAAGCAATTGCCAGGCCCCTGACTGGAAAGACATTTGCATGCTAGCAGACAGTGTTAAAACAAAGGACCCAGTCCTTGCTTCTCCAATACACAGAAGAAGTGGTCAGACCAGTTTAGTCACATGATTAACTGGGTGTTGTTTTTTTAAATTTGAACTGCCCACAGAATTTTTGAACTCAGAAAGCGGTTTGCTCTTGGACTGAGAATACCTCTGTCCTGTCTGCTCTCATCTCATTCTCACCAGCTTCAGAAACCATTGAAAACATGTGAACTCAAAGAGAGAAAAGTCTCCTACGTAACAAGGTTTAAGAAGAATACTGGACCCCAATGAAAAGTAAGAGCTGTCTACAATCAAAAACTCTACGGCGAGCTGGAAACACAGAAACAGTAACAAGAAACAAGGGTCGCTGACCTGAAATGTTAACTCTGTTTCTCTCTCCACAGATGCTGCCAGACCTGCTGAGTATTTCCAGCATTTCTTGTTTTTATGACAAGAAACCCCCTTCAGAGACTGCCTCAAACCTCTTTATTTTTCTTCTGCTCTTTTCTATTTGCATGTGTGTGTCGCGTGTGCATGCTAGTGTGAGTGCGTTGTATATCCATAGGCGTTAACCGAATTAGAGTTTAAGTAAGTTTAATAAATTTCACTTTTCTTCTTTAAACCTAAGAAAACCTGGTGTGCTCATTTCTTTGCCTTATATTTGGAAAGTGGTGAACAAGGTTTCACCAAGGGGGAGCTCAAAACACAGCGTGTTTAAAAATTAAACCCTGTTAGAATAAGACCAGGTGAAGACGGTAAAAGACCCCTAGACACCTTGCTCACCTGGTCAGAACAAAGTGAATAACTATTTAATCTGTTTTTGTGGTGTTATTTGAGGGTTAATATTTGCTGTGACAACTCCCCCTGATCTACTTGAAATAATGTTGTGGTATATTGCACAGGCGGACAGGGCCTTAGTTTAATATCTCATCCAAAAGACAATGGCTTAGAAATGTAATCATGCTGAGTCCATTTTACAGGTGTAAAAAAGGTGCCTTAGGTTCCAAAATGGTGCTGTCATTCCATGGTAGAACTGTGCGACCCATTACATTGGTAAAGGCATTAGGTCTATTGTATATGCACAAAGTGGTCCCTTTTGCAAAATTTGTTTGCACCGTACATACCATGGTCAGTATTCTCAGGGGCTTGGCAGCCAAATTAGTGATTCTTAAAGGGAAGAGTTTTAATTTTTTTTACTTACCTTATTGTGGAATTGGGTGCTGTAGGAGTAAGGATATGGCATTCATGGACCTTGGCCACTCACGTGCGGTCATTGATCTTTTTACAGCACATGAACTTGGGCCCCCTGCTGAAACGTGCAGCCGATCAGCAGCACGTTTAGCTCTGGGCTGTACACCACTATCATTATAATTAGCAGGTAGCCCAAAGTTTGCACATTGCCTGCATTACTTTGAATAGGCATGGGTTAATCATGCAACATGATCCCCGTGGGGGTAATCACATTTTTAACCCAATAAGTCTTCAACTAGGATTCACCCTGTCTGTTATCCATATTTGTTTAACAGGAACTGTTGATGCACACTGAGGAATAATACACAAGGAAAAATGATTATTCCCACTCTCCAAAGTCTCATTTGCAAGTTGTCGCTGAGCTATTCCATTATGAGGGTATCCCAAGGGACAAGTACATTCACTGGAGACAGGTTTGTTATCTTCCTTTCGACGTTTAACATTTTTACATTTTGAATATATTTGAGTGGTTATTAGCTTGACTTAAACAGATTTCTGTTATAAAAATGTAAAGGTTTTATATTTGGGTATGTGTAGCAAGCACATGCAAATCACAAAGTAGCACACTTTCCCATTTTAGAATTGGGTGTAAATTGAATTGGGTGATTGTGCCACTTCTTTCCCCTTTCCTTATGTTTGGAAGCAACTGAGGACAAAACATCTCTAAGAGATGAAATATGATTACACACTTTTCCAAGCATTAGCTAGGTTGTGAATTCCCATCCTGAAGACCAAATGAAATAAATAGTTTTAACGTAAGTGTGGTCAGGTCTTTGTTTAAAGTCAGAAATATTAAGGAAATGCTAGTGGTCTAAGGGTTAAGATAAAAAATGTTTACAAGTTCATTGAAGATCTAATTTCGTCATAGCGAAGGCCTTCAGAAGTCAAGAATGCCCGTCGAAGGTATGGGTCGATTACACTCGACATTGGTGTGAGATTGTGTATTTACATTTTTTAGATTTCTGAATTATCAGCACAATTGTTTTCTTGTGCAGCTGAAGGGAACAAAAACACAATTTAAAAAAAGCAAGTACAACAGATTGCATTACAGATTGTATAGACATCAGCTCTGAGTTATCAGACAGTATCTCAATCAGCAGTGGCTGGATAGAGAATGCATAGCTTCAGGCAGGGGTGAAGATGGAAAGTCTGATGCATTCAATATCGCGTCAGCCTTAGCTCAGTGGTAGTACTCCCACCTCTGCATCAGACAGTTGTGATTTTAAGTCCCATTCTAGAGACTAAAGCCCATAATTAAGCATGACACTTCAGTGCAGTACTGATCGAGCATGATACTGTTGGACGCCATGTATGCCAAATCAGATGGATGTAAAAAGATCCCATGGCATTATTTGAAGGAAAAGAGGGGAGTTCTCCAGGCCAATGTTTATATCTCAGCCAACATCACTGTAACAAATTATCTGCCCATTATCACATTACAGTTTGTAGAACCTTGCTGTGTGCAAGTTGTTTGCTGTGTTTCCCTACCTTACAACAGTGATTACACTTTAAAAGTACTTCATCAATTTTTTCTTCAAAAATATACTTTATTCATCAAAATTTGTAAGAATACATTACAAAACAATTCAAATTGGACATTTCATAAAGTGCAATAAAGATCAGTTTCTTTCAATACTTTTCATGAGGTGCCTCATAACCCTTGCCATTTCAGTTTATATTTACACTGTACATTTGCTTTACATACCAAAACATTCTCTGGTACATACAGCCCGAAGGGTTTTACATGGGTTCCAACTTCTAAAAGTATTTCTTCAATTGGTTGTAAAGCACTTTGGCAAAGTGTTTTGTCCTCATTTGCTTCCAAACATAAGGAAAGGGGGCACATTTACTAGAGTCACATATTAGTGCAGATCAGCACTTAGAAACAAGAATCTTGATAATTATTAATATCCTTCAGCACTGTCTACCTAAATCTTTACAACAGGAAGCATTGCAGCAGTGAGATTAGCCCCCATCAAACTCCCTCGACATATATGTAGCGTTTTTTGCAGTGAGGGACTGTTGGTCCCAAAAATGGAACACATTTCAGCAAACAATCCCTGGGCCAATACAACACAGATTAGACAGAGAGTAAAAGTCCCTCTACCTGAGGTTGAGAAATGTGCTATGTAAATGTAAGTCTTTCTTCTTTCTTTAATAGATGGATGACTGCTTGGAGGATTCCCATGATCCTTTTTAACCATTGGGGCTGACACCAATCATTTCTTTTTATTCGTTCATGGTATGTGAGTGTTGCTGGCGAGCCCAGCATTTATTGCCCATCCCTAATTTCCCTTGAGAAGGTTGTGATGAGCCACCTTCTTAAACCATTGCAGTCCATATGGTGTAGGTACACCCACAGTGCTGATAAAGAGGAAGTTCCAGGATTTTAATTCAGCCACAATGAAGGAACAGCGATATAGTTCCAAGTCAGGATGGTGTGGGACTTGGAGGGGAACTTGCAGGTGATGGTGTTCCCATGTGCCTGCTGTCCTTGTCCTTCTAGGTGATAGAGGTCATGGGCTTGGAAGGTGCTGTCGAAGAAGCCTTGGTGAGTTGCAAACTTGCAGATGGTACAGACTGTAGCCACAGTGCACCAGTGGTGGAGGGAGTGAATGTTTAAGGTGATGGCTGGGGTATCAGTCAAGTGGGCTGCTTTGCCCTGGATGTGTTGAGATTCTTGAGTGCTGAGGGAGCTGCACTAATCCAAGCAAGAGGGAGTATTTCATCACACTTCCGACTTGTGCCTTGTGGATGATGGACAGGCTTTAGGGAGACAGGAGGTGTGTTACTTGCCATAGAATTCCCAGCCTCTGACCTGCTCTTGGAGCCACAGTATTTATATGGCTGGTCCAGTTAAATTTCTGGCCAACGGTGACCCAGGCTGTTGAGGATCAGAGATTCAGCAATAGTATTGCCATTCACTCTCAAGGGCCTGGTGGTTAGATTCTCTCTTGTTAGAGATGGTCATCACCTGATACTTGGGTGACACAAATGTTACTTGCCACTGATCAGCCCAAGCCTGAATGTTGTCTAAGTCATGGGCATGGACTGCTTCAATATCTGCAGAACTGATCAGTGATCCTCCCCAGTTCTGACCTTCTGACGGAGGGAAGGTCATTAATGAAGCAGCTAAAGTTGGTTGGGCCCTGGACATTACCCTGAGAAACTCCTGTAGCGATGTCTTGGGCCTCCAACAACCATAACTATCCTCCTTTATGCTAGTAGAGAGTTTCACCCCGAGTTCCATCAACTTCAATTTTACTACCATTCCTTGATGCCACATTTGTCAAGGGCAGTCACTTCCACCTCACCTCTGGAATTCAGTTCTTTTGTCCAGGTTTGGACCAAAGCTGTATTGAGGTCTGGAGCCAAGTAGTCCTGGCAGAACCCAAGCTGAGCATCAGTGAGCAGGTTGTTGGTGTGTAAGTACCACTTGATAGCACTGTCAACGACACCTTCTATCACTTTGCTGATAATCAAGAGTAGATGAGGTGGTATTTGGCCAAGTTACATTTGTCCTGCTTTTTCTGAACAGGACATACTTGGGCAATTTTCCACATTGTCGGGTAGATGCCAGTGTTGTAGCTGTACTGGAACAGAGGGGCAAGAGTGAATCGAATTGGCTGAAGACTGGTATCTGTGATTCTGGGGACCTCAGGAGGAGGCCGAGGTGGCTCATCCACTTGTCATTTCTGGCTGAAGATGGTTGGAAATGCTTCAGCCATTTCTTTGCACTCACTTGCTGACTTTTGCCATCATTGAAGATGGGGATGTTCATGGAGCCTCCTCCTCCCATTAGTTGTTTAATTGCCCACCATTATTCATGACTGGATATGGCAGGACTATGTCATGGTGACAATTCGGCCCAAGATGCAGGATACCAAGAATATAGGTGATAAACAGGACAAAGAGGACTCTGCTGATATGACTGTTGAGAAAGACATCACTGTTAGGGAGATAGCAGCATTATTAGCTACTTTGTGTGTTCTTTATTGAACTCAATAGTTATGGTAGTTTGTGTGCTGGCAGCAGGAAAGCTGACATATTGTTTTTAAAATCCAACTAGTTCCCTACTGTTCTTCAGGGAATGGAAACTAACCTGACTCCTCTATCAACCTATCTGGCCTACATCTGAGTCCAATCCCACTTTATGGCCTGGATTTTAGCCTGGAGATGAGATCTATGTGGGGATGCTGTTGTGAGGTTAGGAAATCCAAAAGAATAGGAGGGTCCCATGATGGAGAAGGTGAGGTCCTGATCAAACCATGAATCTATGAAGGTCTGGGGGGATTGCGATCGCAGGAGGAGGGTCCCATGTGGTTGGGGGTTGGGGGGGGGGGGGGGCGGGGAGCAGACAGATCGTGGGACAAGGGAATGTACCAAGTAGCTTTTTTAATATGGAGGAAGCACACCTGCTTTTCTTGGCTCACAAGCAATGCTGCAAAGGTACTTACTGCATGGATTCAGCCCTTCTCGTCTCCTTTAAGCTGTTATCTCCCAAGGGCCAGCAAATCGTCTGCGGTTAAAAATAGTATGGCTGCTAAAATGAAGGCACGCAGGCTCATTATAATATTTAACTGACCGCCTCACTTCCCACAGGTGGGTTAGTTGCTTGCCCCTTGTCCCGCCTCCATTAAAACCAGAAGTGGGCTGGTTCAGTGTGGGCTCAGTTCCTGTTCCAGGTTTTTTCCATTGTAACCTCTGACACGACCCCAACTCACCTGTTTTTGGCAGTTAAAATTCAGCGTTATGTGTTTGACTATGAATGCCCTCAGGGCAACTAGTGATGGGCAATAAATCCCAAGAACAAATGTAAAAAACGGTCAGCTGGTATGGAGCTCAACACACCAGAAATAGTTAACTTTGGAAAGTTAATGCCTGGAACAGAAGTAGACTTGTAAAACAGGCCTGACTGATGAAAGTACTCTATTTCCATTAAAACCTCACATTGAGTGGGTTGCCTTTTGGACAGGGAGGCCATTGATCATTTGATCGCCTTGTTGATTCTGTTGGTTGTGCTCGAACACTCATCAGAGAGGACTGTGTGGAAGTCCTCTTGACCCTTTTAACAATTCTATGGTGAAAAAAGAACATTTGGAATAGTTACAACATTTGGTTCAGGGCCTGTGCTGGGGGAAGAACTAGAACCTGGTGCAGGAAATGGGATGACTGATCGGTAATTTGGTTGCTTTAATTTCATCCTTATTAACAATCTTGTTTTTTTTTCTGACTGACTCATTCAGACTGGCTGCATGTCATTCACTGTCAATTGCTGTATTTTATTTCCCAATCAGAACACAAACAGCAAGCTCCGGTTCTCAGGGGTAATATTGGCATTAATCATTTATTTGAATTGAATCAGGGGAAAGGTCAAACACAGAGCGACACTGGCAACATGGATTGACCTTGTAACAGGGAACTCCGTGCCAGTCGAACAGCCCCATTTGAAACTGCTTCTGCACCCATGTAAAACCAGACAGACTCCCACAAACCTAAAACAATCAGTCTCACTTTGGAAGATGTATGAAATGCTGACTGGTTGTACCTGCTACTGGGTATCTAATTTGTAAATTTTCATGTTGGATCTCATTACATTCTGGTCTCCAGCTCACTTGACAATTTGTTTGTGGTGTGACGTGTACGGTCCACAGACATGAGGTTGTCTGCACTGAGCACACCAAATGAATGTTTTTGATGCAATCACATCAATGTAAATCCCTACAACTCTTTAATATCACCATGTAACATGCAAATAACTGCTGTTTCAGTAACCAAAATCACTCTCCAAATATGAGATTCAGCTCAGGGTGTTGCAATCTAAAGAGTTTAGGATTTAGGTGTCAATGTAGTTGTGCACATGTGTCATGAATCTGAATGCAATGAGGAGGCACCAAGGCTGGCTGGCTTGATCGCAATGGGAGTCTGGGTGGAGGAGGGAAATTATTTTTAAAGGGAATCACCTCTCTCGCTTCATCAGAAAAACCTGACTCCAGTAGCTATTTTATTCAGTTAAAAAAGGAGCACTCATTCTGAGCACTGCCTCTGTTACCTCCAGACTCGATTATTCCAATGTTCTTCTGGCTGGCCAACCATCCTCCAGCCATTACAAACTTCAGCTCATCCTGAACTATGCTGTCTATATCCTGCACTGCACCAAGTCCTGCTCACCCATCAGCATGTGCTCGCTGACTTTCATTGGTTCCCTGTCAACCAATGCCTCAAGTTTAAAATTCTCCTCCTCACATTTAAATCCCTTCCTTCAACCCTCCCTATCTCTGTAAACTCGTTCAGGTACAACTTCCTCTTCACACCCCAAAATCTCTAATCCTCTGATTCTTCCCTTCCAGCAGCCAGTCTACAACCTCTTCCCACCCATTTCAGGCAAGAAGGCAGCTGTTGGCATTTAAATGAGGTCAAGGGGTTTAAATACCCTGAGCCTGAAACTTAGGCCAGCAACTGCATTTTCACTTGACTTGTGCCTCTGTTCACCCAAAACCTGCTCAGGGTTAAACTCGGCCTCATTGTTCTCGATAGCATTTGAATGAACTTACAACTCTAACTACACCACAATGAAAGCATATCACTCAGTTGGTAGATTCACTGGCAAGCGTGGCACTTGGCCATAGGATCCTAGATTGACCCTTGGTCTGGATTGAATTAGCTGGCAATAGGAACACTACAATTGCCTCCAGGTTTCCAGAACAGATACTTATCAGTAAAGAGAAAGGCAGTTAGGGGGGGACAAGCTTGGGGGGGTTGGGGGTTGGTGGTGACAAGGGGGAGTGCCCTAGGATTTGATATTGGAATTCCCACTGTTTTTAATCTACATTAAGTGTTTAGATTCAGAAACCCAAAGCAAACTGTTTAGATTTGTGGATGAGGCTACAATCAGGGAAACGGTCAATTCAGAGGAAGCAACCGACACCCACAAAAGGAGTTTGATAAAATTTATGAGTGGGCATAAGAGATGTAATTCAATTGTGAAAAATTCAAGCATGCATAGTGGAGAGAAGGGTGGGTGCAGTGCTTTACAGTATAGATGGAGTAGAAACAGCCCTGGTGAAGTTAAAAAGGCTCTGAAGGTGGTAACAGATTCAGAACCTAGTGTATCAAATTACTGTGCAGCAGCAATCGCCAATGCCAACAGCATGTTGAATTACATAAAAATAAAAGAAAAATACTGCAGATACTGGAAATCTGAAACACAAACAAGAGATGCTGGAAATACTCAGCAGGTCTGGCAGTATCTGTGGAGACAGAAGCGGAGTTAACGTTTCAGGTCAGTGACCCTTCATCAGAACTGGCAGAGATTAGAAGTGTAAAAGCAAGTAAACAGGGGGTGGGGCAAGAGGTAACAAAAGAGAAGGTGTTGATAGGACAGGGTCACAGAGAATAACTGACCTGAAGGTCATGGAGCAAAGGCAAACGGTATGTTAATGATATGCTGAAAGACAAAGCATTAGTACCTGGGTCAATGAGTTTAAATCAGAGGAGGTTATACTAATACAACATAGTGCCCTGGTACGTGCAGAAAGTGAGTATTATGTTCAGGTTTGCTTGCCAGGACGTTGTGAACCATTCAAGCTATGGAGGTGATGCAGAAAGAGCTGTGAGGCTGTTCTCTATCATCAAAGGATTCTGTGATGAGGAAAGACTGAAGAAACTGAAGCTCGTTAGCTTTGAAAATAGAATAAAGGGATGAGAACTTTAATCATTATGTAAAATATCAAAAGACATAGAGTACTACTTCAAACAATGTCCTCTTTAAAATTTATTTTTGTGCACAGCATGTTTTTATCAGTGCGCAACCCCTTCAAATTTATTCGTGCGGCCATGCATGTGTTATTTCTTACAGAACAAGGCCTGCATGGTACCTTTCAGGCTACTGCACAGCTGCACACCTGTGCAGCTTCGCGGGAACACTGACTTCAAGCACTACTGTGTTTATTTCTGGGCACTGTACCTCAGGAATGATACATCAGCCTTGGAGTGGATGCAGCTCTGATTCAATAGAATGATACCAGGGCTAAAAGGAATATATTATGGGGACAGTGTGCATAGACTATGCCTACATTCCCTTGAGTATAGAAGATTAAGCACTGATCTAATTGAGGTGTTTAACATTATTAAAGGAGTTGATGTGATAGATAGATGGAAACTAATTCCCCTGGCAGGAAAGTTCAGAACACGGGACATAATCTTAAAATTAGAGCTAAGCTGTTCAGGGGTGGTGTCAGGAAGCACTTCTTCATACAAAGTGTAGTGGAAATCTGAACTTCCCTCAAAAAGCTGTTGAGTCTAGGATTACAGAATCAAGGCGGATGGATGGAATAAAGATACAGATCAGCCACGGTCTAACTGAAAGGCGGAACAGGCTCGAGAGGCTGAATTACTTACTCCTGTTCCTATGTTTAATTTAAGCCAAGACACAAGACCAAAGGGGAATAGATTGAAATTAGTGAAAGGACAATTTGGGACAGATTTCAGAAAGAATACTTCATACAAAAAATAATCAACATTTTGAATGGTCTTGGGTGAAATCTGATGAGTTAAGATTGGTCTCTTGCACTTCTATTCATCTTATGATCTTCTTATCTGATTATCTAATGACTTGTTTTGTTTCTCCCCTCCCATGTACTTTGTCCCTCTCAATCCCTACCCTTAGCCATCACTATTCCTTTGCTTTCCTACTTCCTTGGCATCATCCCAGGTTTGAATATCCTTTGGTGAGGTCCACAGCTACACTCTGTACCTTTCTTGGCATTCTCCAAAGGACACATTGGTCTGAATTTTAATTGTGGCGTGCTTTCAACTCGGCGGCCTTCTGACACGGAAGAGCCGCCAAGGAGCCCCCGTGATATTATGCACGTGGGGGTTCATTTAAATAGAGAGAACCCAGCGGCCGCCCCCAATGACATAGAGGGGGCGGCTGCCGCGTCACTGGCAATGGCGTCTGGTGCTACCGCGCAGGCGTTGACGCCATTTTTAAAGGGCTTTAAGTCCTCAGATGAAGTTTTAATTTGTAATGGCAAAGTAATCAGCATTTTTATTAAACAGGTAATAAAGATATGGAGGCCCTTCCCCAACTACCCCCAATGGCCATTTCAATTCCCCAAAATAACCAGAACATGCCTTTCTCCCTACTCGAACTTTACCCCCCAACCTTCTAACATTTGGCCTATAACCCCTTCCCACCATCCCCACATTCAATAAAAATAGATTTTCCCACTCCTCTACCCCTCCAGCCCTGAAAATTTTATTCCTCCCCCCCTCCCCACCAGGTTCTTGCCTCGGAACTCTGTGTGGCGTTCCGAAGGCGCACAAAGGACAAACGACGGCTGTAAAATTCACGTGGGATGGCTACTGCCTGCAGGTAAGTTTATTTGCATCTCATTTGGTACAATTTGCATATGTATATGAAGGGCCCACCGCCAGGTTGCGGGTGGGCTGCACTGAGGTCCTTCTGCTGCCGGTAATATACGGCGGGCCCTTGCGCTGCGACCGATGGTGTTGAGGGGCTGGTAAAATTCAGCCCATTGAGTCACCTGTTGCTGCCTCTTCATCAGCAGCAACCCCAACTTCTCCGTCCTCCACTCGCATTGACCTTCCTGCCCAACGGGCCTGGTGGGGGTTAATCTCGCCAGCCTCCTTCCTGTCCCACTCACCTCACCCACCACTATCATCCCTATCCTATCCTTTGCTATCCTATACTGTCAAAACCTATATAACCTCTCCTATGTTAACTTATCCTATCCTATCATATTCAGATATATTAAGTCCCATAATATCCTATTCAATTATATACTATAATATATATTATCTTATACTATTCTCTCCTATCCCATTCCATTTCATCCAATCCTATCCTATCCAATCCAAATCTATCATGATACAATATTGTTATCCTATGAAACGCTATCCTACCCCATTAAAAATTCTACAATACTCTTATTCTGTCCTATCCTATCCATTCCATTCCCACTTTCACATCCTATCTAAATCTTATTCCATGCATATCCTATCCTATTCTATCCTATCCTATCCCAACCTATCCTATTCAATGGTATACTGTATTATGATATACTTTTGCATTCTTCCCTTATCATTCCAACCATATCATGCCCTATCCAGTTCTACTTGATCTCATACTATCTTCTCCAATGATGCACTATCAATTACTATGTTACAGTATCCTATCCACTCCCATCCCATTCTATCCTATTCCAGCCAATCTAAATCTATCCCATCCTGTACGATACAATACTGCTGTCTGATGCCGCACTATCCTATCCTATCATATATTACACTATACTGTTGTCTTGACCTATCCCGCCTAATGATATATGACCATATAATATATTATCCTATTCTATTCCATCCCACTCCTTCTCATTCCATCCATATCATATCATGTCCTCTCTGATTGAATTGTTCCCAATGATATACAATTGTATATTATCCTATCCTATCTCATCCCATCCCAGCCTATGTCATCCAATGGTATCCCTTCCCATCCTCTATCCCATGCTATTCTAACAAGAGATTTATTACCATATCCTATACTGTACAATGGATTCATCATAATTTAAATCATTAAAAGTTTTTAGGGGTGATTTCATGACCTAGTGAGGAGCTACTTATTGCGCATAATTCCCTGCAATGAGATAGAGTCATAATATAGTCACTCTTGTAGTTTTTGATCTAGTTACTCATCTCTGCATCCTCACTTCCCCCAGCCCCAACCAGGCAAGGTATCCAGTGCTGATCCATGAGCCCATGACCTGAGTCACTTAGTCACTCTGCTGCTGAACTGATTGAGTATCCAATTCCAATTCCAATTCCAAATGCTTATGCTATATTCAGTCATCACTGCTGTTACATAGATGTGTTCCCTTGTGCACTGTCATAGAGTCTGTCATAGAGGCTTTGAGAGTCTGTCTAAAAGTAAAGCAATCAATTAATTAGCAAGTCTGGTTTGATTGCCATGGTTTTCGATGGATCTGTTATACACAAGCTTACATAAACTACTGCTTTCATTGTGGGTGGATGGGATGTGTTGGATCAGATACACTAAATGAACTGGAATGTCTATGTTTTTCTGCTTCAACATTTCCAGCCACATTTCTTTCATATGATTCACAGCACCATTCTGGATTATATTCTTTATACTATATAGTGCATGCTACTTTATTATATTATTATTACAATTTGTAAAACCATTTTCTCTCTCAAAGGTTTCACAGAAGTTCCCCTAAGAAGGTCTTATCTTCTGGCCTTCTCTTTAACCTTGCACAGTTATATGACCCCAGAAGTGGCAATTGCTTGCAGTAATATAGTTGCTAGATTAAACAATAGTGGGAATTAACCCAAAAGATTTTTGAAACAAAAGCCACCCTCAATTTTATTTTGAACTGACATGAACACAATCCAGATATTGTGACATTTAAAATAAAAACAGAAAATGTTGGAAATACTCAGCAGGTCTGGCAGCATCTGGCAGCACAGTTAATGGGCCAAAACGGCCATGGAGGCAGAACCTGTGGTAGACAGGTCCTCAATTTCCCTCCACCAGCTGGCATGCTAGTTAGCCAGCATGTTCCTGCCTTCGGGCCATTTTGGAACCTGCCGGCTCAGGGAGCAAACAGCTAGCTGCCTGCAAGCAGCAGGTAGTCAAATAGGCATCATTAAGAGCCTATTAAGGCCACTCTGCCAATGCTGACTGGAATTTTCCAGTCGGCATGTGAGCCCCCCTGCTGAGGCCGAAACATAGCCCAGGGATGGAGCAGCCTCTTGGAAGCAGACTAGGGGTCAGCACTCCATCAACCATTTCTAAATTCCTCCACCCCCACAGCCACGATTGCCAGATAGCTAAAGCTGTGTCACAGTTTGCCCTGTGGAGGGACTCTCCCTCCATGGACAGTCTGGCAGCTATGGTCAGTTGTAACTTCACCTTTTTAAAAGTCTTCAGAGAGCATCTCCATCTTGAGGCGCCCCTTCTCTCCTACATACATTGGCAGCTCCCACCTCTAATGGTGGGACTGCTGATTTCTCAGGGCTGGAGGGCCTCCTATTGGTCCTCCAGCCTTTAGAGCCTGCTGCCATCCTTAATTGGATGGCAAGCGCGCTCCCTGGCCACTAATTGGCCAGCTTGTCAAAAATGTCATTGGGCGCGGGCGCCGACACAATGCGGGGTCAGGACCCGGAAATGTGCCTGACGCTCAGGTTCTGAGCCCAGAACTAAAGTTCAGCCCAACGTTTCTGGTTGATGATCTTTCAGCACTTATGTTGTGATACACAAATCTTTGAAGCTGGTAGGACAAGTTGATACGGCCGTTAAAAAAGTAATCCTTGGCCTTATAAATGGGGGCATTGAGGACCAAAGCACAGAAGTTAAGATAATCTTTGTAAATCATTAGTTAGACCTCAATTCTGAGCATCACACTTTAGGAAGGATGTTAAGGTCTTGGAATGGGTGCAGAGGAGATTTAGTAGAATGGGCTGAGGGACTTCAGTTATGTGGAGAGAGTAGAGAAGCTGGGATTGTTCTCCTTGGAGCAAAGAAGGTTAAGAAGAGATTCAATAGAAGTTTTCAAAATTATGAAGGGTATTGATAGAGTAGAGAGACTGTTTCCACTGGTAGTAGGATTAATAACTAGAGAGCACTGATAAAAGATAATTGGTGAAAGAACCAGGGAAAGATGAGGAAACTTTTTTTTTAACCATGGGAGTTCTTATGATCTGGAATGCATGGCAGCTGATTCAACAGTAATTTTCAAACTAACTGATAACTGAAAAGGAAAAAATGCAGGACAGGAAAAGAGCAGGGATGTGGACCTAATTAGATAGCATTTTCAAAGAGCCCGTGAGGGCACAATAGGACAAATGGCCTCATTCTATGCTGCAAGATACTGCAGACACTTTAGCTCAGATTATGTAATGCTATTGTGGGATCCATCCATCACTGCTTCACATGACACCCACTGCCTCCAGAACAAAATGGGCATGACTATCCTTATCTTATACTCTTGTAGAAATGTTTGACGCATTGGGGGCTCAAAGGATAGTAATAAACTGATCTTACAGTTTCCAACATCTCCTTTAAGACTATTAGCTTTTAATACTCTACAGCAATTTTGTTACACCATTCCAGGAGTGTGTTATCATCTATGTGCCACATAAAGGATTATTGCACAAGATAGCTCACGGTATTGGGGGTAATCAATTACCATGGATTGAGGATTGGTTAACTCACAGAGGACAGAGTGTCGGGATTATTGGGTCTTTTTCAGGTTGGAAAGACGTAACTAGTGGAGTGCCACAAGGATCAGTCCTAAGACCTCAATTATTTACTATCTATATTAATGACTTGGAGGAGGGGGCAGAGTGTAATTATCCAAATTTGCTGACGATACAAAAATAGGTGGGAGGGCATGTTGTGATGAGGACATAAGGAATCTTCAAGGGGATATAGTAAGGTTGAGTGGGCAAAAACTTGGCAGATGGAGATTAATGTAAGAAAGTGTGAGGTCATGCACTTTGGTAGGAAGAATAAAAAGGCAGACTATTAATTAAATGGAGAGAGACTCCAAAAAAGTGCAGCAGAGGCGATCTGGGTGTTCTTGTGCACAAAACACAAAATTTAGCATGCAGTGCTGCAAGTAATTAAGAAGGCAAATGGAATTTTGGCCTTTATTGCTAGGGGGTTAGAGTTTATAAATAGGGAAGTCTTGTTACAACTGTACAAGGTGTAGGTGAGGCCACACCTGGAGTACTGGGTATAGTTTTGGTCCCCATATTTAAGAAAGGATATACTGGCATTGGAGGCAGTTCAAAAGAGATTCACTAGGCTGATTCCTGGGATGAAGGGGTTGACTTATCAAGAATGGCTAAACAGGTTAGGCCTTTATTCATTAGAGTTTAGAAGAATGAGGGGTGATCTAATTGAAACGTATGAGATTCTGAGGGGGCTTGATAGGGTAGATGTTGAGAAGATGTTTCCACTAGTGGGGGAATCTCGAACTGGGGACATAGTTACAGAAGAAAGGGACACTCATTTAAAACTGAGATGTGAAGGAATTTCTTCTCTCAGAGGGTGGTGAATCTCTGGAATTCTCTACCCCAGAGAGTTGTGGAGGCTAGATCACTGAAAGTATTTAAAGAGGAGGTAGATTTTTGAAATATTGGGGAGTTGAGGGCTATGAGGAGCTGGCACGAAAGAGGAGTTGAGGTCTGGGGCAGATGAGCCATGATCTTATTGAATGGCGGGGCAGGCTTGAGGGGCCGAGTGGCCTACTCCTGCTCCTATTTCTTATGTCCTTATCTTCTTATGTTACAACACAACAACAACTATAACAAATGCTGGTTCATGTGCTATTCTCTGTGTAATACACTGATGTCTTTGTATTGTCCTTTGTGCCTTCCTCCATGGAATACACTTGAACCAATGTGTTATACAATATGTAAGACACTACAGCCTTTGTGTTATTTGTCTGTTTTTCTTAACTGAACATTCCAAGCACTTTTTCTTCCTATAAATATTTTTGTTACCATTCCTGCATCAAGCCATTGGCTGGCCAGGTCTCAAGATCTGTTCATGTCCATTACTAACAATGGTTTTTATGTTGACTTGCCAGGAGTTATACTTACTGCAGAAACACACAGCTAATATCAAAACCACCTGTCTTGACAGTGGCTGTATTGATGAAAAAAGATACAGGCAATATCACCTTCTGCCAAACCACCCCTCACACTCCCCACCCCTCCAACTTCCCACAAGTAGTTCAAAATACATGGTAATCATGTTAACTTGTTATTGAAACAAAAGCCAGTTCAACGTGCCTGTGTTCAGCTTCCTTTGTGTGACTCACCTCATGGATCCTCATTAACAAGATATGGATAATGAGTGGGCATGGCAATTGACTCAACTCTTTTTTTTCCCCATCTAATACTACTAAGTCATTAATGGCTCGTGTTGTTGTCGGGTTGTAACCAAAATAATGAGTCATCCGTTGTAGGCCTGTGAAGGTGATCCTTCACATGTTCCTACCTGTGCTGTCTGCCAGGGCAACACTCTGGAGTATTTATTAAGGCAAACTGTCTACTGTGGTCAAGACACTGTTTAAATACTACAGGAATGTCTGAGAAGGAGAATACTGTTTGAACCCATATTTGGGAGCTGTTAAACTTGGCAAATATGTTAAATATGTGCTGAGTTACCAGCTGCTCTTTGTTGAACTGCTTCATGTAGTGCAAGGATAGAAAGGCTATTTGCATATCCTAAAGTATGTGCTATGGGCAAGTTTTGCATGACACCATGATATACTTGCCTTGTCAAATTGAGACTTATACTGTTATCACATGCAACAATAGCAAGATATTTCAAACTGCTGAATAATTCTCCTGTGCTCTTTATTTGGTCTTCCATTAAAAGGTGTTAACTGAACATCTTACAATAAAAATGCACACATTCCCAGAAATATGTTACATATCATTTCTTTGCCATTTTTGGGAAGCTGAGTGGTGTTATGCAGATGTCGATCTGTGACTGTTAGTGTGAGATTTGTTGCACATAAACCAGCTTCAGTTATCAACATACATAGCTCAGGCTTTAACATGTTTTCCTAACATGATATTTTTCAAGACAACAACAATTCCTGCAACATCAAGCTTGACATAACAAAGGTTGCCTAACACGAACTTTCAAAAGGGAATTGGATATATAATTGAAAAGGAAAAATTTGCAGGGCTCTAGGGAAGGAGCAGGGGAGTGGGATGAATTGGATAGCTCTTTCAAAGGATAATTGGACCAAATGACCTCCTTCTGTGCTGTAAGATTCGATGATTCTATTTTATGACTGTTTGCAATAGCATACCACAATGCATTATCAAGCTCTTGAAAGTGAAATCCACACAGGCAGCCAGAATTTCAATTATTTAGCAATCAACTCTTGATGATGTGTTAAACTCTGATAAACTAATTTTCCAGATATGTGCAATAAATTATACACTTTGTTTCCTTGTGTTTTGACTGTGGTTTTCAAGTGGAGCAATGACTAAACAGTGCATTCTGGATATAAGTGGTCAGACACGTGGGCAGGACACTGAAATATGGGGAAATGTGGCAGACCTGAAAAAACACAGACAGGTCACAAGTATCAAAACTGTGGTAAGGTGATTGGGCTGTGAAATGAGACACAAAGAGGATGTGAGGTAATGGACGGGGCACTCTGGTGGAAAAAAACAGATCTGGGCAAATACCTGAGCAATACTAACAATGTATAATTCAGATCACAACTGATATGATTACAGCAGTATTAAGAGTTCACTTATAGCCCAGTACAATATCAGCAATGGTTTGCAAATTGACAGCTACATTTGCAGTAATGTAGATAAGAGCAGAAAGCTACAAAGGACCGCGGATATATACGAACATACGAATTAAGAGGAGGAGGCCACTCGGCCCTTCGAGCCTGCTCCGCCACTCAATAAGTTCATGGCTGAACTGATTACTCCACATTTCCACCTACCCCCGATAACCTTCCACCCTCTTGCTTATCAAGAATCTATCTACCTCTGTCTTAAAAATATTCAAAGACTCTGCTTGCACCGCCTTTTGAGGAAGAGAATTCCAAAGACTCACGACACTCTGAGAAAAAATTTCTCCTCATCTCTGTCTTAAATTGGCAACCCCTTATTGTTAAACAGGGACCCCTAGTTCGAGATTCTCCTACAAGGGGAAACATCCTTTACACATCCACCCTGTCAAGACCCCTCAGGATCTTATATGTTTCAATCAAGTTGCTTCTCACTATTCTAAATTCCAGCGGATACAAGCCTAGCCTGTTCAATCCTTGCTCGTAACACAGCTCACCCATTCCGGGTATTAGTCTAGTAAACCTTCTCTGTACTGCCTCCTATGCATTTACATCCCTCCTTAAATAAGGAGACCAGTGCTGTACACAGTACTCCAGATGTGGTCTCAGCAATGCCCTGTACAGCTGAAGCATTACCTCCCTACTTTTGTATTCAATTCCCCTTGCGATAAATGATAACATCCTATTAGCTTTCCCAATTATGTGCTGTACCTGCATACTAACCTTTTATGATTTATACACTAGGACATTCAGATTGCTCTGTATCTGAGAGCTCTGCAATCTCTCACCATTTAGAAACTATGCTTCATTTTTATTCTTCGGCCAAAATGGACAATTTCCAACTTTCCCACATTATACTCCATTTGCCAGGTTTTTGCCCGCTCACTTAACCTATCTATTTCCCTTTGTAGTCCCCTTATGTCCTCTTCACAACGTACTTTCCTACCTATCTTTGTGTCATCAGCAAATTTAGCAACCATACGTTTGGTCCCTTCATCTAAGTCATTTATATAAATTGTAAAAAGTTGAGGCCCCAGCACAGATCCCTGTGGCACATCACTCATTAAATCATGATAACCAGAAAATGACCCATTTATGCCTACTCTCTGTTTCCTGTTAGCTAGCCAATCTTCTATCCATGCCAATATGTTACCCCCTACACCATGAGCTTTTATTTTCTGCAATAACCTTGGATGTGGCACCTTATCAAATGTCTTCTGGAAATCTAAGTACAATACATCCATCGATTTCCCTTTATCCACAGCACATGTAACTCACTCAAAGAACTCCAATAAATTGGTTAAAGATGATTTCCCTTTCACAAAACCATCTTGACTCTGCCTGATTACCTTGAAGTTTTCTAAATGCCCTGCTATAACGTCTTTAATAATAGCTTCTAACATTTTTCCTGAGACAGATGTTAAGCTAACTGGCCTGTAGTTTCCTGCTTTCTTTCTCCCTCCCTTTTTGAATAAAGAAGTTGTATTCTCTATTTTCCAATCCAACGGAACCTTCCCCGAATCTAGGGAATTTTGGAAAATTAAAACTACCGCATCAACTATCTCACTAGCCACCTCTTTTAACACAATAGATTAAGTGGGTGGGCAAAACTGTGGCGGATATATTAGCCTTGGAGGGAGTGCAGTGCATACAAGATTAAGGGTGATCTAATTGAGGCACTTAACATAATTAAAGAAGTTGATAGGGTAGGTAGAGAGAAGTAGATGTGTGCAAAGGAAACCCGATGTGACCCCGAGTTCCGGACCAGGGAGTCTGACCCCACCTGACCCAAACCGGGCACATGTACTCAGGACCCGTCGGGGTTGGGTCGGGTGGCAGGCCTTTACATCAGTACATGGGTAAAGGCCTGCTACCCAACCTGACCCTGACGGGATCCGACGGCATGTGGCGGGCTCGGATCGAGTCGGGTTGGGCTTCCGGGTCCTGCGTTCGGACTTATCGGGTTTCCTTTTCACATCTCTAGAGAGAAGCAATTGTCTCCAGTGAGAGAGTCCAGAATAAGGGGTGTAATCTTAAAATTAGAGCTAGACCACTCATGGATGATGTCAAGAATCACTTCTACACATAAAGGGTAGTGGAAATCTGAAATTCTCTCCCTCAAAAAGCCAATGAGGATGGGTTTATCAAAATTTTTAAAACTGAGATTGACAGATTTTTGTTAGTCAACTGTATTGAGGATTACGGAACCAAGGTGGGCAGATGGAGTTAAAATACAGACCAACCATAATCTAATTGGATAAAAGCAAAATACTGCGGATGCTAGAAATCTGAAATAAAAACAAGAAATGCTGGAACCACTCAGCAGGTCTGGCAGCATCTGTGGAAAGAGAAGCAGAGTTAACGTTTCGGGTCAGTGACCCTTCTTCGGAACTAATTGGATGCTGGAATGGCTCAAGGGGCTGAATTGCCTACTCCTGTTCCTATGCTTAATTTATGCCAAGACACTAGACAAAAGAGGCATAGATTGAAATTAGTGAAAGGACAATTTGGGACAGATATCAGAAAGAAATACTTCATAAAATTACAATCAACATTTGGAATGGTCTTGGGTGAAGGCCGGTGATGGTTAAATATTAGATTCATTTAAGATTTAGTTGGATGATATGATGATTCAGACCCAATTGTACAACAGATATGTACTATCTGTTCAAGAAATTTATGGTATTTGTACAAGCAACTATATATGTTTGTATATTAGCTACACAACAAAACAGGATACCCACCCATTGTTACTGTCGTTAGGTCTAAGCCATTTTGAGGTTGAGGCCACATTTGAATCGATCCATTGAGCTGTATGAACCAAACTGGCACTCCAATGCAGCTCACTGTTGGTGAGGGCAGGAAACCGAGTGACTCTTATGTGCAACCAGCCAATGGTCTGGGCCTGGAGCAGGAGCAGGAGCGATCTCGACAGGGTGGACATACACACATGTACAGGCCAGTAGTGGCCAGAGTATTGTTTTGGGCAATGAGCATTCCTGCTCCTCCTGGCCCCACATAAATAAATGGTTGCTGACATTTTTTGAGAGGCTTCCGGCAATCTTTTTAGAGAGCACTGGATAGGCTGCTCAATACAATGAGCAGAACATCTGTAGCACACGCGCCATCCATTTGTACCTCAAAATTACAAATAGGATCTTATATGTGTCATTGGACCTGGATTTGTATATTGGTAGCTTCTCGCCTGAAACAGACAGGTGCTTCAGCTGCTCATTTAAAAACCTCTACCAAGAGTGCAGAGGCCATTTTCAGGCCACTTCAATCTCACTTACACTGGGTGGCCACAGTTAAAATTGGCCCAGACCTACTGGGGGAGAAATTCTACTTGGGCACAAAATGGTCACCAAAGTGTTGTTTACATGCATCGATCCATGCCGACCTGAAGCCTGTGCCAAATTCAGCCTCAGGCCTTCATTTGAATAGTAGATGTGAGCTGTCCCAAGTTTGTCAGAGCCAGACAAATGCCTAGCTCTGACACTAAGCTGGCCCACAGGTAGGCCCTGGGGGCCGTGTAGAAGTGGGGAGCAGGAGTGAATGCTTAGGCAAAGCTAAGGGGGATGATTCTGGCCCAGCAGCTGCCCACAGTGTTTTTGTGGGGCCGAAGGAAGTTTATTACCCCTTCTGGCTCCACAAAACTATAACCGTACAAACGTTTGGTGACTGTTTTTTCAACGGCCAACATCAGCCCCTTCGAGGCCTGGTACTAGGCCAAACATGTGTAAGCTCTGCCACTTGGGCATCAATGGGGTGGGCACGGTGCCCCCCCCCACCCCATCTCCCTGACCCCGATTTTCAGTTCCTGACCACGGGTTTTTCAGATGCAAAATGGATGACTCTGAGTTGCATTTATCCCCAACAGGCCATTTAAATAAAAGATACATATTATTTGTATTAGAGACATATGCCACTTGTACAAGAAGTACACACTATAAAAAGATACCTGCTGCTTATAAAGAGATACAGACGATTTGTAAAAGTGGTACACACTAGTTATAGAAATACGCACCATAAGATATCTGTGCTGGTGCTTGCTCTTCAACTGCAACTGTCCACTCCAATTCAATTTCCAGCCCTTTCCCCATATCCTTTTATATTCTTCCTTTTCAAATGCCTGTGTAATTTTATGTTAAATATAATGCATGCCTCACTAGCCACTGTGGTAAAGCATTTCATGTTTCAATAATGCTCTGTGTGAAAATTAAGGTTTTGAACTTCCCCTTCCATTGATCTGATCATTGCCCCTTGTTACAAATCCAACAATGAGTGGAAACAATTGTTCACTAATTATCCTTTCAAAACATTTCATAATTTTAAAAACTTCATCAGAACAACCAACACCCACCCCCACCCTGTCCCTCATGGGACAGTCTCCTGACCAATTGTTCCTCCTCCTTCCTCATGCAGACAGGATGGAGCATCTCAGAATCTCAAGGATCTTCATTTACATTAAGAACTGATAAAATTCCCTGTAGGCACAGCCAAGATCAAATGCCAGCAATATCTTTGCATAATCATAATCTGCTCCTGACAGCATTTCAAAAGATCAGATCTATGCCATACTTGTTTTTGTTTCATTTATCCTGTCATAACAGAATCTGTTTATTTTAAAATATTGCTCTTGGTGAGTGTATCTCAGCCAACCACAGGTTGCCTTCATTGAACATGCAAACCTTTTCATCATAGGCATAGGTGTGACTTGCTTTCTAACCCCATCATTATATAAATGTCTCTGGCTATCAATTACTCAACACTGCCTCCTAATTATCTGCCACTGCTTCTTGCGTGCCTCCTTTCACTTTGTGGCTGTTCTTATTTTCTTTGTTTTTATTCTATTTCAATCCCAAAGGAGACACTTTAACCATTGCAACTTGGAGTTTCATAAGCTGTGCATTCCCCCTTGCTAAACATATAGTCCTAGAAATTCAATGGAGCATACCCCTTTCTCAGGCACTAAACGGGCACCTATGCATCCAATATTACCAGCTGCAAGTGTGCAATATTGGATCTGACTTCTCTGTAGGTGTCTGGGAGTTCGCACCAGAAATAGTTAAATCTCTAATTAAAAGATTTAATCCAATAGTGGACTGACCCAGTACCTGACTTCCTAAGCAGTAAGCTCAACCAGCAACTCATGGCACTGACATTTAGGCCCTTCAGGCCTTATCCATTACTTACAGGTTAGTTGCTAGTTTATTATCTGAAACTGCTGGTTACCTTCTGGGTGTTGTTTGATCTGTTTTCTGACTCTGAAATTCTGACTACTGAGGAGAAGGTTTTGCTGTTGCTGCACGGTTTTTGTCTGCTTTCACAACAATTATACTGGAGTCATGGGCGGTCTGGTAGGGCTGCCTTTGGGGTTGGAGGATGAGGGGGAGCAGCAAGAAAGGCAGAAGACAGCGAGATCGGCTGGGACAAGAGGGAAGAGAAGGATTGCCCTGCAAAGGTGACCACATCCACAGCAGTCTGCAGAAAGCACTTCTACATGAACATTTTGGAGGAGCAATGTATGAGGAGCCCTCTCTTCACAAAGGAGGCTGTCACTAAATCATATTACCTGCTGTAGACACAACTCGAGCTTCACACCAGGACATGTACAGCACTTCCTATGGTTGTCAAGAACATTGTGGCCCTTAATCTTTGCACAACAGGCTCCTTGCAGACTGCAGCTGATGACATCAGCAACATTTCATAGCTTGAAGTTCACCATTGTATCTGGGACATCACAGAGGCTCTCTGTGCCAGGAGAAACACCTACATCTCTTTCCCCATGGACAGAGTGAAGGAGAACCTCTCCTTTAAGAGGTGTTGGCTGCCTTTAAGTGGCAGCAGAGATGCCTGATTTCCAGCTTCCCCCAAATGGCATGCAGTCAATGAACAGTGTGCCAGCTGTACATCTCTCATTATAATAAGGCCCACTCACAAATTTTACCTGTCCATTTTCAGGTGCAATTGAATTTCTCAGCCACAAAGTTCCAGCTGTGTGAGCAGTTCAGAGAGTTTAAGTTTCCCCTCCCCCTTCCTGTGAAACTCACAAATTACTGTAAATTGAAAAACAGATAGCATGTTAATCAAAAATCAGATCGTGGGAACATTTGGTCTTTTGAGGTCATTGGCAATCAATCAATCATAAATAAAATTAGTTTTGTGCAATATGAGCAATAGGGTATTTTAACGGGTGTTTTATTTCCTGCAACTTGTCTAGCATTTTATTTCTTTCAATATGGCACCAGGGGACCTTTTGTAATCACCTGCTGTTTCATGTTGGACACTACCTTGGTCATCCCCATGCTTCAGTCTTGAACATGACCTTTCATCAGATCTTCAAGTTGAAATATTGGGCAGAATTTTCCAAGCCAGGTGGAGGCAGGTTTTGGTGCCTGCGGGTGGGAAAGTCCTGGAAAATGACATTGGTCAGGATCCAGCCAGGGGGATGGTGGGTGGGGGGGGGGGGGGGGGGTTAGCGGTTTCCAAGTCCTGTGGGTAACCCTCATGGATCAGCTGGGAAAGCAACTAAGATGATTAAAAAGGCGGGCTGGATTTGTGTTGGAGGCAGGACTCCCGGCACCGAGCTGAAAAGGCAGGGAGATCCCCACCTCAGTCTTTTCACGCCAACCCCCCCTCCCCCACCACCCCACATCAATCCTCCATTCTTTTTAAATCTAAATTTGAGGAGGCAGGATCCCCGTCCTTTTCAAGACAGCAATCCCGCCTCCATGAGCTGCTGGCCAATCAGAGGGCCGGCAGCTGAGCAGAACAGGGAGCAGTGGCCACTGCTGGTACTGCAGCAGCCTCAGACACAGGCCGAGTACTGGAACCTCAGAGAAGTGGTGGGTGAGACGGGGTCACCAGGGCCGGTCCGGAAAGTCCCGGCAAGAGGGGCCTTGGGGGATGGTCTTGCAGTCCAGGGAGAGGGGGGTCCCAGAAGGTGAATTCGCTGCCAGTGGGGGTCCTCTGTGGGCCACAAATTGCCCATGGAGGAGGGGACACCACCCCCCCACAAGTCCGCAGGGAGGTTGCCTCGTGTTACAAGGTGACCTCCCTGCATGGCAGAGGCCCCCCACTGCTGGGCCTCAATTGGTCTCCGGGTGGGAAGGCTTTCGTCAGCCTATCCCACCTCCGGGACGATCATTTGGTGATGGGAAGGCGCCGGGCGCTCCGCCCCACCATCTGACACGATACTCTGTGCCCCCTCCCCCACCTCTGATCCCGCTTCTTTGGGCCACACAAAGTCTAGTCCGGCAATTAGGAGCCTTTTTAACCATGAATTCCTTCTTTCCCAACAGAGCACAGCTTCCACACTGTGGGCTGAATTTTACCAGCCCCTTGATGCTGTGGGTTGTGGTGGGGAGTCAGTAAAATTCTGCAAGGAGAGGCCCGCATTGGCCCCCGACGTCGAGAAGAGCCTGCTGCATATTAGTGGAGGTGGGGGACCTTGGTGCGGCTACATATTCAAATTAGACTAAATTAGATGCAAATTCACTTAGCGTGGCCATCCCACGCGATTTTATGGCTGCTGTTTGTCCCTCACACGCCTTCAGAACTCCATACGGAGTTCCGAGGTGAGAACCCGGTGGGGAGAGGAGAGGAATAAAATTTTCAGGGCAGGAGGGGTGAGGGAGTGGGGAAAACACTTTGATTGGACGTGGGGATGGTGGGAAGGGGTTGAAGAGCAAATGTTAGAAGGTTTGGAGGTAAAGTTCGGGTAGGGAAAAAGGCAAGTTTTGGTTATCTTGGGCAATGAAATAGCCAATGGGGGGGAGGGGGTTGGAGAAGGGCCTCCATCACATAAGTTGTTATTTAATAAAAATTAATAATGATACACCTTTAAAAATTCTAATTTTTGCTCAGGGCTGAAGGCCCTTTCAAAATGGTGCCGGCGCCTGCCTAGTGGCACGGATGCCGCTGCCGGGGACACGGAAGCCGCCCCCCCCCCTCTATGTCATCGGGGGCAGCTGCTTCGTCCCTGCTATTTAAAGCAACCCCTGCGTGTAATATCACGGGGCCTGTGCGGCGGCACTTCCATGATGGAAGGCCACGAGTCGGCGCGTGAATAAAATTCAGCCCAGTGTTTGCACCTCACCCAGAGTCACCAAGTCAGGTGCACAGTGGGAACAGCTTCATTAGTGAAACTGACAAACTGAGAAGTTGATTGGTTGTGCTGAAGAGCTGCAGTCCTGGCCATTGAGAAGCTGCTATTCAAAGCACTTCTTCTCTCAGAGTGTGCTTTCACTGCTTGACAGGTATTTGCCAAGTTCTTGGATGGCATTTTACCTGTTGAGCACTTCACCCACCTTCAGCTGCACCACCCTGTTTCCAGCCTGCAACATGGCATGGGAGAAACCTATGCAGCTCCACCGTCTACCTCTGATGAGGAGCTAAAGCAGAGGCCACACCACTGCCAACAGCTCCAGCAGCCGCAGGAGCAACACCAGCAGCAGCACCAGCTGCCTTCTCCTCAATAGTATAACCCTCCACAGGTCAGATAGGATGGTCACCGAGATCCAGCTGGAAGGAGGTGAGACCCCCAACGAAGGACCAGGGGGGTGAGGCGGTGGAACCAACAGCAAGTCCCCGTCGCGTTAACCCGAAAGAGGAAAGTGAAAGGTGAAAGCAGGGCCGGTTCCTTTTCCGTCTGTCACTGGCCCCACTCGTACTCTGAGATTTACGCTTACATGCAAAGGATCAGCTCTTTCGACAGGTCTGAGCACCAGTGCCTCAGCTGCTGCCATCTGTAGCCTCTTGGATCAAGACCTCCTTCCCAGTGGATCAGGTGGATACATATTGACTCTTCTCTTGCAAGGAGAGAAAGCAGGGAGATGTGATTGGTCATAATGACTTATGGGGAGAGGACAGAAGGGCTCCATTTGTGGAGGGTGACTGTGAGGCATCGATGCGAAAGGGCAATAGGTTGAGGGTGAGTGAGAGTGTTGGCTGTTTAGATGGGGATGTGAGGTGCTGCAGAAAGAGGAATGAGTGGAGCTCCTCTTGTCCTGAGGAGTGCTGTGCAGGAGAAATCTGGACAAGTCAGAGAGTGGGGATTGGCACCTCTAAGTGTTATGCCACTTATCTTTCCTGCCCTCCTGAGATCTTGGATGCTCTTGGGCCACTGTCTCCAGGTTGGAGGGACCACACACCTGCTGCTCACTTCCTCAGACATCTCCATCCATGCCTGTTTGGTTGGAGAGGTTGTCCTCCTCCTCCCGTCCTTAGTAGAACTCACCTCACCGCAGCCCCTCAGATCCCACAGCAGAGTCTCCAGGTAAGAGTGAGATTCCCAGGGAGCAGCCTTTCCATTCCTGTGCTTGCTGCAGTCTCAAAGATCTGAGTGCTGGCAAGCCTCTTGAAACCCATATCGTGGTCCCTTAAATTAGAAATCCTTCATTTGACAGAATGGGTGAGTCATTCTGCCCCCCCCCCCCCTCCCCACCCTCCGATTGTCAGGGAGCTCAGAAGCAGGATGATAATTAGTTTACTCTGGGAAAGAGAATGACAAGTCACACCAATCAGTGAATTGGGTTCCTGACCAGGAAAAGGTCATAGAGAGATACAGCACTGAAACAGGCCCTTCGGCCCACCGAGTCTGTGCCGACCATCAACCACCCATTTTACTAATCCTACATTAATCCCATATTCCCTACCACTTACCTACACTAGGGGCAATTTATAATGGCCAATTTACCTATCAACCTGCAAGTCTTTGGCATATGGGAGGAAACCAGAGCACCCGACGGAAACCCAAGCGGTCATAGGGAGAACTTGCAAACTTCGCACAGGCAGTACCCAGAACCGAACCTGGGTCACTGGAGCTGTGAGGCTGCAGTGCTAACCACTGCGCCACTGTGCCGCCTGGCAGGTGCTCACAGATTATGGAAGGCCCGGAGACAACGTATGATTCCTCTCCAAAGCCACCTGGGCACAGACTGGGCTATGAAAAAGAGACAGGACAGCCAGGGCTATTATCATGGATCTGTGAATGGCCAGGAGCAGAACCATGAGAAGGTCCTCCGACTTGCCCGCCCCCTTTGCTGTCAGTTAGCTATTACCAGGAATGATAAATCTGAGCTATGACAGATAGCCTTCCGCTGCTGGCATGGGTGGAATACTGGGCATGAAGGACCGTGCAACTGTCATGTGGCTCACTTGATTTTCCGTCCATTAACTTTAAGCTGAAAATTTACCTTATAAGGTACCACAACAGGCTTTTAAGAGAGAAAGAGTTTTAAACAAGCTTCTGGATTAGTGTTGAAGACCTGAAGCATGTGGATGACTAAGTGAAGACACAGACATGATACATTTTCTTATTCATTTGTAGTCTGTTATGTCACCAGACTTACGTATGTTAGTTCTGAAGAAGGGTCACTGACCCGAAACGTTAACTCTGCTTCTCTTTCCACAGATGCTGCCAGACCTGCTGAGTGATTCCAGCATTTCTTGTTTTTGTTACGTATGTCTATACTTGATTTAGTCATTCATGTACTATGTAAATATGCCACAAGCACTTCACATAGTGAGAACTCTTACAGCTTAATTTCCTTTCTTTCCTAACATTTACTTCAGCGCATTCCATATTATCCCCTTTCAGAAGAATGCATTAATATTAACAGGACTGTACAGTTCATCACTCCATCATTGAATACAATAGTGAGTGCTTCATTTCCTCTGTCCATTCACATTGCTTTTAATGAAAGAAAACATCAGGGTTATGTGGTCAATGGCTCCATAAAACTGCCTGAGACAGACTGTACTACCTGAGCATTTGAGTGCAGAAGTAGTGCTTGTAGTAATGGATCTTTGACCTGTCATCCAGAACCCATTAAAGGATCTTAACAACAGTGATAAGAGTTATAACATGACACTCTTATAAGAACCAAATGATACCATGGTGTAGACGATTAATTTATAAGGACAGCTTGTATAAATTTGTCTTGTATTCCCTTGAGTATAGAAGATTGAGAGGTGATCTAATTGACATGTTTAACATTCTAAAAGGATTCGATAGGGTCAAACTATTTCCTCTGGTGGGGGAATCAAAAACCAAGGTACCTACGCAGAAAAATTAGCTAAGGCCTGAAAACAGGTGCAGGGATTGTGATGCGCTATTAACCCGCGCCCGTTCATTCAATGCAAAGTTCATGTTGCCTGCTTATTTACATGATTTCAGTATGCAGCGAGTGCTGGGCGCAAAATTGCGAGAGGCTAGCACAAGTTCAAGCTAGCCTGCGCTACATAAAGCCAGCTTGCATCTCTTAAAGGGAAGGTGCATTCTGCCTGGAGCAGGTGCTGAAATTTATTACAGCACCTATTGGAATATTGCAGAAGTGACTTAGACCTGGGGAAGCTACAGGAATGGCACAACATGGCAGAAAGTGAACTCCAGGGTTCTCCACATAGCACAGGAAGCCTTGGTGCAGGAGGACAACAGTGGGATCTATAGGGGTTCAGGAGGCTTAGCAGACGATTTCTGAGAAGGCAATGGGAGCAGATAGTTGTACAGGTCAATTTCAGCAGTGTAGCCCCTAGGACATGGATGCAGTGCCTCAAGAAGTTCAATGGCCTCATGGGAGTGGTCAAGGCTAGTAAACGCATCTTTAAATGCCACATTCTTCCAACTGTATCATTAGCCTCACACACTGCTCAACACACCACACCCCCATCTCTCACCTACCAACCATTCCTATCAATCACGACTCATAGGTCACATTCACAGTTTCACCTTACCCTCACACACTTAGCATTGCTGGAAGCCTCACACGCACATCTCACAACTTGTACACACTGCCAATTATTCAATTATGACAACTACATTACCCAAATACATTGCATGAAACTCACTGACACACTTCCCTCTCTCTTGCCGGAAAGGCTGGCACACAAGCGGAGACAGCAGCAGCTAACCAGCGGAGGACAGGCACAGCTGCCTGTCCTCACTCCAATAGAGTCCATGCTCGCTATCATTGGAGCGGCCATGATGTGACCAACAGTAGGGTGGAAAGAATTCAAGATGATGATATCCTCACACCTAATCCACCTTCTCACATCCCCCTCATCACACAATCTCAAGCTGCACACGGTGGAAGCATGCACCTCCTGCTTTGCCTCCCCCAACTCCCTCACCACAACCCTACCCTTATGCCTTTCTTCTTTCAGACATCCAAGAACTGCCACCTGTCCGGACAGTGGTGCAGGAGTGGGAAGTCGAAGAGGTATAAGAGATTGATGATGACAAAACGAAAATTCGATCTCACACTCGCAGCCACCAGTTCAGATACTGGCAGCACGTTTACTTTAGAGGGTAGCACAGAGATGTGATCTGCATGTGGTGAGCCACTGGGCATGAGTGGCCTGCACCAAGAGAGGGGCAAGGGTAGTGCAGGTACCAGCTCGATGGAGGGCAAGGCCGCACATCAGTTCTGCTGCTGAGGATGCAGAGAACTTCGGTGGGATGGCCTACAGGAAAAGGCTGCTGAGTATGCATACGGAAATGCTTGGAGCATTGGCAGGCTTGCCAGAGAATCTGTTGTCACTATCGAGCAGCATGGAAGAGTCCGGCACCAACTTTGCACAGGGCTTTGAACAAAACGTGCAGCCCATCTTTTCCACTGTGGAAATGATGGACAACACCATGAGAACACTTGTGAACCCAACCATGATGCAGCGTCTGATAGCTGATGTCTCAGCTGCCATTGTAACACAAGAAGAAGCTATGCAATGTCGGAGTGCTGCAGTGGAAACTTAGACTGAAGTCATGAAAATACAGCTGGTTAACATTCAGGCTGAGACTGTTGCCATCATGGCTGCTGATACCAGTGCTCAAAGGAGCTTGCAGGGTCTTACAGCACATTGCATGGATTGCTGAAGTGCCGTCCAGGGAGACAGGCAACAGTTCCTTGGACCAGGAACTTGCTGTCCTCTCTCAGGATGACAGCAGTCATCTTCCCACCATTGTCATTCTGTCAGTGTCCTTGCTGTTGCCATGTCAGCGAGACAACCCAGTCTACTGCTTCCAATGCTGAGATGTTGCATTTCGAAGCTGGGCAATTTAGGGCTTGAGTTGCTTGAGGTCATCCTGCAAGTTCACCTGCAGTATCCCCTATTCAATGTCGGCAGCCATCAACCAGCCATGCTGCAGCCACTGGGGTAGCACTGTGTAGGAGCACTAGGCCAGAAAAAGGCACATGGAAGACAGAAACTAAGGGAATGCACAAGGGTGATTAGTTGACTTTTGAATATTGGATGGTTTGTTTTGTGAAGTTGATTTGGAATGTTTGTTTTGTAGTGGTTTTTATTTCAGCATTGTGGCCAATTGGACACTGTGATGGTCTGTAACAGAGGAAATGTAAGGTGTGTGACTCTGGGTGAATTGGGAATTAGGATTGTTCATTGGTACTGAAATCTGATCAGTCAATCATGAACAGCCCAGTTGAATGGCTGCCTCCTCACTTCCTCCTCCTCCTCCTCCTCCCTCCTCTTCTTCCTCCACCTCCTCCTCTTCTTCCTCCACCTCCTCCTCCTCCTCTTCTTTCTCCACCTCCTCCTCCTCCTCCTCCTCTTCTTCCTCCTCCTCCTCAGTTGATCACCATATACCTGGTGGCAAGGGGTGTGTCTTCATGATGGCAAGCTTGTGCAGGATGCAGCAGACTGTGATGAATCATGAGACATGCTCTGGCGGTTGCTGGACTCCACACAGTGGTCCAGGCAGCAGAAGCATTCATTGAGCACCCCAGTGGTCTGTTCAATGATATTTCGTGTGGCAGCATGGCTCTCGTTATATGCATGCTGTCCACGAGTGCTTGGGTTTCACACTGGAGTCCTGGGCCAGGTGGTCAACAGATAGCAGTTGTCACCCAGTGGCCACCTTTTGGCTTGATCTGGTGACTCAAATAAAGATGGTACAGCTGACTGTTGCATAATAAAGGCACCATGATTGCTGTCAGGATAATGGGCATTCACCTGTACGATGTGCTGAGCATGGTTGCACACCAAAGGTAGATTCAGGGAGTGGAAACCTTTGTGTTAGTGGTACATCTCTGAATTTAGATGCAGCACATGCAAAGCAATATGTGCGCAGTCAATGGCACCCTGCACTATGGGGAAGTCCACTATCCTTGCAAAGCTGCGTGCATGCTCCGTCTACTTCCCTCCTAGTCAGAGAGAACACAATGTACTCTGCTCCCCTGGCAAACAGATGATCAGTGACTTCCCTGATACACCAGTGGACAATGAGCTGTGAGATGTTAGAGATATCACCTGCTCCATCCTGGAAGGATCCCAATGCAAAGAGGTTCATGGCCACAGTCTCCTTTACAGACACTGTTAGTGCTGTCCTCACTCTGCTCTGAGGCTGCAGGTTTACCTGTAACAGGTGGCAGATTTCAGTGAGCACCTCCTTCATAAAACTGAGATGTCGCACATACAATTCCTTGCTGAGGTAGAGGTTAAAGACTAGCTCCTTGAAGACCCTGGGTGGGAAAGGTCTCTGCTGTGAGCTCGTCATTACCTCCATTCATCCCTCTTCAAGCAGCTTGTGCTCCTGTGTGTTACTCAGTCTCCCTGTTATGCTGCAGGCCATGGGGATTGGTAGCTACAGCACCCATGACTGGAGCAAGTGGGGTGAACAGAACCTTTGTAGTGAAAATAAAGGCCTTCACCAGATGCAACACCACTCCTTGTAAACTTCTTCAACTTTAAGTAAGAGTACAAACCACCAAACACTTCTGTTAATTCAGCAATTTCCAGTAAAAATCAATCAGCAATTAACCTGAAAGTAGTTGATGATCCCTTTAAATCATGTTGGAGGAGGGTCTTTCCTGCTGCTGAATTCATGTTCAGCTCATTGAGATTAAGGGAAAGAAAATGGCACCACTAGAGTCAAATCAGCATTCCAAGCTGACTGATGTCACAATCTAGTTGCTGTGCATACTTCTGGTGCAAGCTCCTACACCCGTGTTAAAGTTTCAGCCGGCACAGCCCACACTAGGGCTGGATTTTACCGAGCTCCCGACGCAGGCTCTGTGGCAGGGGGGATCGGAAGATCGTTCCGGCAGAGGCCTACCACGGAGCCCAACGACGGGAGCGCAAGGCCCGACCCTCCTGGTGGCTGCGAGGCTCCGTGGCGGCCCCCCCGCCGTTGGGCAACGAGACCTGCGTCTGAATATGTAAATGAATAAAATGAATACATTAGCATGCACTTACCTGGGATCTTACGGGCCTGCCGCGAACTTCGGAGTGGCAGCTGGCACTCCCACGTCTTCACTTCCCCGTTTGGGGAAAGCATGTGTAAAACTGGTGGGGAGGGAGGGGGAAGTTAAGATATTTAGAGCGGGAGTGGGGGGATAAATAATCGTCATAAGTGTAGGGGATGGTGGGAAGGGGTGAACTTTAAACTTTGTACAGTATGGGGGGGAAGGTCATATTTCAAAGGTAAGTATTTTTGGGGAGGAAAGGGCAAATACCTAATGTTATTGTTATTCGGGATGGGAAAGGGTTGATAGAATATTTATTGCAACAGTTGAGGGGGCGTATGACTTAAAAAAACTAAATTCACTGGCAGGGCTGCTGCCCTTTAAAAATGGTGCCAGAGCCTGCGCACAGGCAGCTGACACCATTGCCAGCTGCGGACAGCCCGCCCCCTCCATGTGATTGGGGGCTGGCGGGACGACCCAGGTATTTAAATGGGCCGACCTGGCTATTTAAATGAGCCGCCGCATGGTAGATTGCGTAGATCGTGGCGGCTCCGCGGCACACAGTCCACATGTGCAAGCCACCATTTTTTCACCCGCTGCCAGCAGCGGTGATGGGCGCTTAAAATCCAGCCCCAGAAGTGTGCATGCACTGTCCAGACTTTATTTTGCACACAACACAGCACCCGTAGCCCTGAAAAAACAGGTGCAATGCAACAGAATTTTGCAGTAATAATCTTAAAATTAGAGCACGGCCATTTGGGGTGAAATCTGTAAGCAGTTTTCCACACAAAGGGTACTAGAAATCTGGTATTGTTTCCCCCAAAAGGCTCCAAATGTTGGGTCAATTGGAACTTTCAAAACGACGATAGATTTTTGTTAGAAAAGGCTATCAGGGGATATAGAGTTAAAGTGGGTCAACGGAGTTCAGATGCAGATCAGCCATGATCTAATTGAATGGTAGAGTAGGTTTACAGCACTGAATGGCGTACTCCTGCTCCCATGTTTCTAACTTTATAAATGTCCTTTAGGGAAGGAAACCTGTCGACCTTGCCCGGTCTGGCCAATATGTGACTCCAGTTCTGCACCAATGTGATTGACTCTTAATGTCCTTCTAAGTAGCCTAGCAAGCCACAGGACGATACAGATGGGCTGGTAAGATGGGCGGAGCTATGGCAAATGGAATTTAATCCTGAGAAGTGTGAGGTAATGCATTTTGGGAGGACTAACAAGGCAAGGGAAGATACAATGGATGGTAGGACCCTAGGAAGTACAGAGGGACCTTGGTGTACTTGTTCATAGATCATTGAAGGCAGCGGTACAGGTAGATAAGGTGGTTAGGAAGGCATATGGGATACTTGCCTTTATTAGCCGAGGCATAGAATATAAGAGCAGGGAGGTTATGATGGAGCTGTATAAAATGCTACTTAGGCCACAGCTGAAGTACTGTGTCCAGTTCTGGTCACCACACTATAGGAAGGATGTGATTGCACTGGAAAGGTTGTAGAGGAGATTCACCAGGATGTTGCTGGAGCATTTCAGCTATGAAGAGAGACTGAAAAGGCTAGGGTTGTTTTCCTTAGAGTAGAGAAGGCTGAGGGGGAACATGATTGAGGTGTACAAGATTATGAGGGGCATTGATAGGATAAATAGGCAGAAACTTTTTTCCCTTAGCAGATGGGTCAATAACCAAAGGGCATAGATTTAAGGTAAGGGGCAGGAGGCTTAGAGGGGATTTGAGGAAAACAATTTTCACCCAGAGGGTGGTTGGAATCTGGAATGCACTGCCTGAAGAGGTGGTGGAGGCAGGAACCTTCACAACATTTGAGAGGTATATATAGGAGCGCTTGAAAAGCCATAGCATACAAGGCTATGGGCCAAGGACTGGAAAATGGGACTAGAATAGTTTGGTGCTTGATGGCCAGCACAGACAAGATGGGCTGAAGGGCCTGTTTCTGTGCTGTATAACTCTATGACTCTATGACAGTTAAGGGCAACTGGGAATGGGCAATTAATGCTAGCCTTGCCAGTGATGCCAACATCACAAGAATCAATTTTTAATATGATCATGTTACATAGAGCAGAACAGCAATGTTCATCAATTGCACTTCATGTTAGTTTAAAAATATACACATTATAGTACCTATTTGTGTTGGAAAAGACAATAGGGCTTCACAGCACCTTATTAACCAGGAACTGGTAAATTGCAAATAATGAGGAAGGACTAAAGATTCTACAATGGTGATTTTCTATCACCTGTTTCCCACTACTGTCCAGACTAGCATGTCAGGATGAGGAATGGAGAGGTCCTTCCAGCATAGAAAAAGGGATTTCCAGCTTTGGTGCATGTCAAGTGTTTACATTAGGCTAAAGAACTTGTAAAATCAGCTTCTGGCTCCCCTCAAGTTTCATTTTCTTTTTTATTTATTTATTTTTTATTTAGAGATACAGCACTGAAACAGGCCCTTCGGCCCACCGAGTCTGTGCCGACCAACAACCACCCATTTATACTAACCCTACAGTAATCCCATATTCCCTATCACCTCCCTACACTAGGAGCAATTTACAATGGCCAATTTACCTATCACCTGCAAGTCTTTGGATGTGGGAGGAAACCGGCGCACCCGGCGAAAACCCACGCAGACACAGGGAGAACTTGCAAACTCCGCACAGGCAGTACCCAGAATCGAATCCGGGTCCCTGGAGCTGTGAGGCTGCGGTGCTAACCACTGCGCCACTGTGCCGCCCATTTAAAGTTAAAAATTTGGATATCAGAGATCCTAACTTTGAAAGTCTCATTTCAGGGTTACACTTTTACAGCCTTCAGTTCATCTTGAAAGATGCAGCTTGAAAGACTCCACACAAGCACACACTTCAGATGTGTGTGACTGCACATGCAGATGATTTTACACCAGTATCCCACCGCTATCCGCAGGCCCCACACTGCTGGGCTAATGGTGGGCTTTCAAAGATTTTAGTCCTCAAGAGCCACATAGGTCTGTACCATGGTGCCTCAGATGGCTACATATTAAACTTAACTTTGTATTTTCACTCATTTCCAACATGCAAATTGCTGATACTAACAAATTTTGGTGTTCTCCTTTAGAATTTACCTATGAAAAACAACTTACAATTTTTGAGCCCTTATTATAGAAAAATGTCTCAAGGCGTTACACAGAGGTGTAATCAGGCAAAAATTAATGCTGAGCCAAAGAAAGAGATATTAGGAGGGGTGACCATAAGCTTGATCAAAGAGGTAGGTTCAAAGGTGTGTTTTAAAGGAGGAGTGTTGGAGAGGTTTAGTGCAGGAATTCCAGAGCTTAGACCCTACATGGCTGAATGCATGGCTGCCAATGGTGGGACAAAGAGAGTATGAGGTGCACAAGAGGCCAGAGTTGGAGGAACGCAGAGATAAGGATACAGAAATGGGGTCGGAGATCCACAAGACCATGAATGGATTTGAGCACAGGGATAAGAATTTTAAATTTGAAGTGTTGAAGGATCAAAGTCAATGCTGGTCAGTAAGGACAGGGGTCATGGATGTGCAGGACTTACAGTTGGATAGGATAAGGACAGCAAAGTTTTGGATGAGCTGAAGTAGAAGTGCTAAGAATAGTTTTTTTCCAAAAATCCAGGCACAAAAACTTCAAACAGGGCAAACCGTGAAGAAATAAAAGTGCAAATAAGACTGAGCTGGTTGAGATGCAAAGGCCAGAGTCCAAGAGCCCATGGGCCACAGTATGAATACCACTGTGCTAATGTAGTTGGTCGCTGCCCAGCATAGGTCACAACTGGAAATTATGCTACTTTCAGGAAATTCTTTTAATCATGTTGAGAAAAATGCAATTCTCATTTCACCTTGTATTAATCTTTAAAAAACATATAAATAGTAAAAGGATAGCTGAAGGAATATTGGGGCTGATTAGGGGCAAAAAAGGAAATCTTCTTGTGGAGGCAGAGGACAGGACTGAAATTAATACTTTGCATCTGTCTTCACAAAAGAAGATAAAGTTAATGTCACAGTAGAGATGGGGAGAGTAGAAATACTGAATAGGATAAAAATAGATAGAAAGGGGGTTCTAATATAGGCTGACACCAATTAAAGTTAATAAGTCATCCCGTCCAGAAGGGATGCATCCTATGTTGCTGAGGGAAGCAGGGGTGGAGACAGCAGAAGCTCTGACCACAATCTTTCAATCTTCCTTGGATATGGGTGATGCCAGAGGACTGGAGGATTGCAAATGTTACACCCCTGTTTAAAATAGGGGAGGGGAATAAACCTGCTAACTACAGGCCAATCAGTCAAATGTTAGAGTCATAGAGTTATACAGCACAGAAACAGGCCCTTCTGCCCATTGTATCCATTCCGGCCATCCAGCACCTAATTATTCTAATCCCATATTCCTGCACTTGGCCCACAGCCTTGTATGCTATGGCATTTCAAGTGCTCATCTAAATATTTCTTAAATGTCGTGAAGGTTCCTGCCTCCACCACCTCTTCAGGCAGTGCGTTCCATATTCCAACCACCCTCTGGGTGAAATTTTTTTTCCTCAAATCCCCTGTAAACCCCTTACCCTTAATCTATGGCCCCTGGTTCTTGACCCCTCTGCTAAGGGAAAAAGTTACTTCCTATCTAACCTATCAATGCCCCTCATAATCTTGTACACCTCAATCATATCCCCCCTCAGCCTTCTCTGCTCTAAGGAAAACAACTCTAGCCTTTTCAGTCTCTCTTCCTAGTTGAAATGCTACAGCCCAGGCAACATCCTGGTGAATCTCCTCTGCACCCTCTCCAGTGCAATCACACCCTTCCTATAGTGTGGTGACCAGAACTGTACACAGTACTCCAGCTGTGGCCTAACTAGCGTTTTATACAGCTCCATCATAACTTGCCTGCTCTTATATTCTATGCCTCGGCTAATAAAGGCAAGTATCCCATATGCCTTCCTAACCACCTTATCTACTGTGCTGCTGCCTTCAGTGATCGATGGACAAGTACATCAAGGTCCCTCTCACCTTCTGTACTGCCTAGGGTTCTACCATCCATTGTATATTCCCTTGCCTTGTTAGTCCTCCAAAAATGCATCACCTCACACTTCTCAGGATTAAATTCTATTTGCCACTGCTCCGCCCATCTTACCAGCCCATCTATATCTCCCTGTAATCTAAGGATTTCCTCCTCACTATTTACAACACCAACAATTTTCATGTCATCTGCGTACATACTGATCATACCTCCTATATTCACGTCTAAATCATTAATGTACACTATAAACAGCAAGGGTCCCAGCACCGATCCCTGTGGTACATCACTGGTCACAGGGTTCCAATCGCAAAAACAGCCCTCAAACGTTATCCTCTGCCTCCTGCCACTAAGCCAATTTTGGATCCAATTTGCCAAATTGCCCTGGATCCCATGGGCCATTACCTTCTTAACCAATCTCCCATGCGGGACCTTATCTAAAGCCTTACTGAAATCCATGTATACTACATCAACTGTTTTACCCTCATCTACACATCTAGTCACCGCCTCAAAAAATTCCGTCAAGTTAGTTAGACACAATCTCCCCCGACAGAGCCATGCTGACTATCCCTGATTAATCCCTACCTCTCCAAGTGGAGATTAATCCTGTCCCTCAGAATTTTTTCCAATATTTTCCCAACCACTGATGTTAGACTCACTGGCCTGTAATTACCTGGTTTAACCCTGCTACCCTTCTTAAATAATGGTACCACATTCGCTGTCCTCCAGTCCTCCTGTGGCCAGAGAGGATTTGAAAATTTGTGTCAAAGCCCATGCTATCTCCTCCCTTGTCTCACATAACAGCCTGGGATACATCTCATCTGCGCCTGAGGATTTATCCACTTTTAAGCCCGCTAAAACAGCTAACACTTCCTCCCTTTCAATACTAATATGTTCAAGTATATCACAATCCTCCTCCCTGATCTCTACACCTACATCATTCTTCTCCATAGTGAACATCGATGAAAAATATTCATTTAAAACCTCATCTATGTCCTCCAGCTCCACACAAAGATTGCCACTTTGGTCCCTAATGGGCCCTACTCTTTCCCTGGTTATCCTCTTGCCCTTAATATACTTATAAAACGCCTCAGGATTTTCCTTTATCTTGCCCACCAGTGTTTTTTCATGCCCCCTCTTCGCTCTCCTAATTACTTTTTTAAGTACCCCCCCTACACTTTCTATACTCCTCTAGTGCCTACACTGTTTTCAGCACTTGGGATCTGCCAAAAGCCTCCTTTTTTTTTCCTGATCCAATCCTCTCTATCCCTTGACATCCAGGGTTCCCTGGACCTGTTGGTCCTACCCGTCACCTTAACAGGTACATATTGGCTCTGAACTCTGACTATTTCCTCTTTGAATGACTCCCACTGATCTGATGTAGACTTTCCTACAAGTAGCTGCTCCCAGTCCACTTTGGCCAGATTCTGTTTTATCACATTGAAATCGGCCTTCCCCCAATTCAGTACCTTTATTTCTGGTCCATCTTTGTACTTTTCCATAACTACCTTAAATCTTACAGAGTTATGGTCACTATCCCTGAAATGCACCCCCACTGACACTTCTACTACTTGTCTGGCTTCATTCCCCAGGATTAGGTCCAGTACTGCCCCTTCTCTTGTAGGACTTTCTAAATACTGGCTCAAAAAGCTCTCCTGTATGCATTTTAAGAATTCCGCCCCCTTTAAGCCTTTTGCACTAAGACTATCCCAGTTAATATTGGGGGAGTTGAAATCCCCTACTATTGTTACCCTATTATTTTTACACCTCTCTGAGATTTGCCTCCATATCTACTCCTCTATCTCTTCCTGACTGTTTGGAGGCCTGTAGTACACACCCAGCCAAGTGATTGCCCCCTTTTTGTTTTTAAGTTCTACCCAAATGGCCTCATTTGGGGAACCTTCTAAGGTATCATCGTCCTTACTGCAGTAATTGACTCCTTGATCAACAGTGCAATGCCACCTCCTCTATTACCCCCTCCCCTGTCACGCCTGAAGATTCTATACCCCGGAATATTGAGCTTCCAGTCCTGTCCCTCCCTCAACCATGTCTCTGTGATAGCAATAATATCATAATCCCATGTGCTAATTAACGCCCCCAATTCATCTGCCTTACTAGTAAGACTCCTGGCATTGAAATAGATGCAATCCAGCCTTGCATTTTTCGCTTGTGCCTTACCAGGTCTATATTTGCTCTGCCGTCCTGACCGACTCAGTTTCTGTTCTATATTACCCTCCACATGTACCTCCACTCTGTATCCCATCCCCCTGCCAAATTAGTTTAAAACCCCCCCAACAGCACTAGCAAACCTCCCAGCTAGGATGCTTGTCCCATTCTGGTTCAGGTGCAACCCGTCCACCTTGTACAGGTCCCAACTTTGCCAGAAACAGACCCAGTGATCCAGGAACCTAAAGCCCTCCCTCCTGCACCATCTCCTCAGCCACGCATTCATCTGCTGTATCCTCCTATTTCTGAACTCACTAGCACGTGGCACTGGGAGTAATCCAGAGATTACAACCTTAGAGGTCCTGCTTTTTAATCTGCTACCTAGCTCCCTAAATTCTTGTTGCAGGACCTCATTCCTTTTTCTATCCGTGTCGTTGGTACCAATGTGTACCATGACCTCTGGCTGCTCACCCTCCCCCTTCAGAATGTCCTGCAGCCGCTCCGTGATACCCTTGACCCTAGCACCAGGGAGGAAACATACCATCCTGGAATCACGTTTGCGGCCAAGAAATGCCTATCTGTACCTCTTACAATAGAATCCCCTATCACTATAGCTCTTCCACTACTTTTTCTCCCCTGCTGTGCAGCAGAGCCATCCTTGGTGCCACGGACCTGGCTGTTGCTGCTTTCCGCTGGGAGGCCATCCCCCCCAACAGTATCCAAAGCGGTATATCTGTTTGAGAGGGGGATGGCCACAGGGGACTCCTGTAACTCCTGCCTGCGCCTGCTACTCTGCCTGGTGGTCACCCATCCCTTTTCTGCCTGTGCTGCCATTACCTGCAGTGTGACCACATCTCTAAAAGTGCTATCCATGACGTCCTCAGCATCGCAGATGCTCCACAGTGAATCCACCCTCAGCTCTAGCTCTGTAATGCGGGTAGTCAGTAGCTGCAGATGGATACACTTCCTGCACACATGGTTGTCAGGGACACCAGAAGCATCCCTGATTTCCCACATAGCGCAGGAGGAGCATATCACGGGTGCGAACTCTCCTGCCATGACTTACCTTTAGATTACTTAGTTCCTCCCTTTAAAAAAATACTAATTATACTAGGGGCCTTGTTCTACTCCAAACACTATCCAGTACAATCAAAAGTCCTTAATAAATTACACTAATTTAAAAAAATAAATTAGCACCCTTTAGTACTACTCACCTTATCACTTGTGGGTTTTTAAAAAAAACTTTCCCCTTTTTTAAGCAATTTAAATGCACTAACAGCTGTTACTTACCCAACCAATCAGCTTGCAGAATTCCCGTGATGTCACTGTAAGTTATTATTTCCTCTTTCGAGTCTCACCGAGCACCAAGAGACACAGGGAGTCTGCCGCCACTCCGCTCCCAAGTAAGTGGTGGTGGGAAAACCACTAGAGACCATAATCAAGGACAAAATTAATTCACTTGAAGAAGCATTGGTTAACAAGCGATAGCCAGTACAGATTTGTTAAAGGCAAATTGATTCAGACTGATTGAGTTCTTTGATGAAGAAACAGAGAGGGTTGATGATGGTAGTGCAGTAGATGTTGTATAAATGGACTTTCGAAAAGTGAATTCCTGTGCTCCTTTTTGAATAATGCAATGGGATTTTTTACATCTACCTGATAGGCCAGACTGGGCCTCAGATTAACGTCCCATCAGAAAGATGTCACTTCTGATAATGCAGCACTAGCTCAGTACTAAGAACAAAGAACAAAGAAAATTACAGCACAGGAACAGGCCCTTTGGCCCTCCAAGCCTGCGCCGATCCAGATCCTCTATCTAAACGTCGCCTATTTTCTAAGGGTCTATATCTCTTTGCTTCCTGTCCATTCTTGTATCTGTCTAGATGCATCTTAAAAGACGCTATCATGCCCGCGTCTACCACCTCCACTGGCAACGTGTTCCAGGCACCCACCACCCTCTGCGTAAAGAACTTTCCATGCATATCCACCCTAAACTTTTCCCCTCTCACTTTGAACTCGTGACCCCTAGTGATTGAATCCCCCACTCTGGGAAAAAGCTTCTTGCTATCCACCCTGTCTATACCTCTCATGATCTCATGATTTCGTACACCTCAATCAGGTCCCCCCTCAACCTCCGCCTTTCTATTGAAAATAATCCTAATCTACTCAACCTCTCTTCATAGCTAGCACCCTCCATACCAGGCAACATCCTGGTGAACCCCCTCTGCACCCTCTCCAAAGCATCTACATCCTTTTGATAATGTGGCGACCAGAACTGCACGCAGTATTCCAAATGTGGCCGAACCAAAGTCTTATACAACTGTAACATGACCTGCCAACCCTTGTACTCAATACCCCGTCCGATGAAGGAAAGCATGCCGTATGCCTTCTTGACCACTCTATTGACCTGCGTTGCCACCTTCAGGGAACAATGGACCCGAACACCCAAATCTCTCTGTACATCAATTTTCCCCAGGACTTTTCCATTTACTGTACAGTTCACTCTTGAATTGAATCTTCCAAAATGCATCACCTCGCATTTGCCCTGATTGAACTCCATCTGCCATTTCTCTGCCCAACTCTCCAATCTATCTATATTCTGCTGTATTCTCTGACAGTCCCCTTCACTATCTGCTACTCCAC